>NW_028295779.1:2400000-3000000 GCF_964341445.2 Mesoplodon mirus
AATGCCCAAACCATAGCCTACTCCTGGCCCGTACGCTGGCACTGACCCATGCGTCAGCATGTAGCCTGACCCTCCCACGTTTCCGTACCCTCACCTGTGCCCTAAGCCTTGCCGTTCCCTAACCCTAACCCTAGCCTGGAATGGAAACCCACCACCAGGCCTACATCTAACCCCCAAGCCGTAGCCTACTCCTGGCCGGTACGCTGGCACTGACACGTGCGTCAGCACGTAGCCTGACCCTCCCACGTTTCCGTACCCTCACCTGTGCCCTAAGATTTGCCGTTCCCTAACCCTAACCCTAGCCCGGAACAGAATCCACCACCAGCCATACACTCTTCCCTACACCGTAGCCTATTCCTGGCCCATACGCTGGCACTGACCCTTGCGTCAGCACGTAGCCTGACCCGCCCACGTTTCCGTACCCTCACCTGTGCCCTAAGCCTTGACGTTCGTTAACCCTAACCCTAGCCTGGAACAGAAACACACCACAAGCCCTACACCTTACCACCACGCCGTAACCTACTTCTTGCCCATATGCCGGCACTGACCCGTGCGTCAGCACGTAGCCTGACCCTCCCACGTTTCCGTGACCTCACCTGTGCCCTAAGCCTTGCCGTTCCCTAACACTAACCCTAGCCCGGAACGAAAACCCACCACCAGACCTACACCTTACCCTATGCCGTAGCCTACACCTGGCCCATACGTGGGTAATGACCTGTGCTTCAGCACGTAGCCTAACCCTCCCATGTTACCGTACCCTCACCTGTGCCCTAAGGCTTGCCGTTCCCTCACCCTAACCCTAGCCATGAACGGAAACCCACCAGCAGCCCTACACCTAACCCTACGTCGTAGCCTACTCCTGGCCCGTACACTGGCACTGACCCGTGCGTCAGCACGTAGCCTGACCCTCCCACGTTTCCGTACCCTCACCTGTGCCCTAAGACTTGCCATTCCCTAACCCTAACCTTAGGCCGGAACGGAAACCCACCACCAGCCGTACAACTTAACCCCAAGCCGTAGCCTACTCCTGGCCCGTACGCTGGAACTGACCCGTGCGTCAGCACGTAGCCTGACCCTCCCACGTTTGCGCAACCTCACCTGAGCCCTAAGCCTTGCCGTTCCCTAACCCTAACCCTAGCCCTGAAAGGAAACCCACCACCAGCCCTACACCTTTCCCTACACCGTAGTCTATTCCTGGCTCGTACGCAGTCACTGACACTTTCATCAGCACGTAGCCTGACACTCCCACGTTTCCGTACCCTCACCTGTGCCCTAAGCCTTGCCGTTCCCTAACCCTAACCCTAGCCCGGAACGGAAACCCACCACCAGCCCTACACCTTACCCTACGCCGTAGCCTACTCTTGGCCCGTACGCGGGCACTGACACGTGCGTCAGCACGTAGCCTGAACCTCCCACGTTTCCGTACCCTCACCTGTGCCCTAAGCCTGGACGTTCCCTAACCCTAACGCTAGCCCGGAACGGAAACCCACCACCAGCCCTAAACCTTTCCCTACGCCGTAGCCTACTCCTGGCCCGTACGGTGGCACTGACCCGTGCGTCAGCATATAGACAGACACCCCCAAGTTTCCATACCCTCACCTGGGCCCTAAACCTTGCCTTTCCCTAACCATAACCGTAGCCCGGAACGGAAACACACCACCAGCCCTACAACAAACGCACAAGCCATAGCCTAGTCCTGGCCCGTACGCTGGCACTGACCCATGCGGCAGCACGTAGCCAGACCCTCCCACGTTTCCGTACCCTCACCTGTGCCCTAAGCCTTGCCGTTGCCTAACCCTAACCCTAGCCCGAAACGGAAACCCACCACCATCCCTACAACTTACTCCCAAGCCGTAGCCTACTCCTGGTCCGTACACTGGCACTGACCCGTGCGTCAGCACGTAGCCTGACCCTCCCACCTTTCCATACCCTCACCTGTGCCCTAAACCTTGCCTTTCCCTAACCCTAACCCTAGCCCTGAACGGAAACCCACCACCAGCCCTAGACCATTCCCTACGCTGTAGCCTACTCCTGGCCCGCACGCTGGCACTGACCCATGCGTCAGCACGTAGCCTGACCCTCCCACGTTTCCGTACCCTCACCTGTGCCCTATGCCTTGCCGTTCCCTAACCCTAACCCTAGCCCTGAAAGGAAACCCACCACCAGCCCTACACCTTTCCCTACACCGTAGCCTATTCCTGGCTCGTACGCAGGCACTGACACTTTCATCAGCACGTAGCCTGACACTCCCACGTTTCCTTACCCTCACCTGTGCCCTAAGCCTTGCCGTTCACTAACCCTAACCCTTGCCCAGAACAGAAAACCACCACCAGCCCTACACCTTACCCACAAGCCGTAGCCTACTCCTGGTCCATACGCTGGCACTGACCCGTGCGTTAGAACGTATCCTGACCCTGCCACGTTCCCGTACCCTCACCTGTGCCCTAAGCCTTGCCGTTCCCTAACCCTAACCCTAGCCCGGAACGGAAAAGCACCACAAGCCCTACAACTTACCCCCAAGCCGTAGCCTACTCCTGGTAGGTACGCTGGCACTGACCCGTGCGTCATCACGTAGCCTGACCCTCCCACGGTTCCGTACCCTCACCTGTGCCGTAAGCTTTGCCTTTCCCTAACCCTATCCGTAGCCCGGAACAGAAACCCACCACCAGCCCTACACCTTAACCTACGCCGTAGCCTACTCCTGGCCCATATGCTGGCACTGACCTGTGCGTCAGCACATAGCCTAACCCTCCCACATTTCCGTACCCTCACCTGTGCCCTAAGCCTTGACGTTCCCTAACCCTAACCCTAGCCCGGAACGGAAACCCACCACCAGCCCTAAACCTTTCCCTACTGGGTAGCCTACTCCTCGCCCGTACGCTCGCACTGACCCGTGCGTCAGCACGTAGTCTGACCCTCCCACGTTTCCGTACCCTCACCTGTGCCCTAAGCCTTGCCGTTCCCTAACCCTAACCCTAGCCCGGAACGGAAACCCACCACCAGCCCTAAACCTTTCCCTACTGGGTAGCCTACTCCTCGCCCGTACGCTCGCACTGACCCGTGCGTCAGCATGTAGTTTAACACTCCCACATTTCCGTACCCTCACCTGGGCCCTAAGCATTGCCGTTCCCTAACACTAACCCTAGCCAGGAACGGAAACCCACCACAAGCCCTACACCTTACCCTACGCCGTAGCCTACTCATGGCCTGAACTCTGGCACTGACCCATGCGTCAGCAAATAGCCTGACCCTCCCACGTTTCCTTACCCTCACCTGTGCCCTAAGCCTTGCCGTTCCCTAACTCTAACCCTAGCCCGCAACGGTAACCCACCACCAGCCCTACACCTTACCCAACGCCGTCGCCTACTCCTGGCCCGTACACTGGCACTGACACATGCGTCAGCACGTAGCCTGACCTTCCCACATTTCCGTACCCTCACCTGTGCCCTAAGGCTTGCCGTTCACTAACCCTAACCCTAGTACGGAACGGAAATCCACCACCAGCCCTACACCTTACCACCACGCCGTAGCCTACTCCTGGCCCATATGCTGGCACTGACCCATGCGTCAGCACGTAGCCTGACCCTCCCACGTTTCCGTAACCTCAACTGTGCCCTAAGCCTTGCTGTTCCCTAACCCTAACCCTAGCCCGGAGCGAAAATCCACCACCAGCCCTACACCTTACCCTATGCTGTAGCCTACACCTGGCCCATACGTGGGTAATGACCTATGCTTCAGCACGTAGCCTAACCCTCCCATGTTACCGTACCCTCAACTGTACCCTAAGCCTTGGCATTCCCTAACCCTAACCCTAGCCCGGAACGGAAACCCACCACCAGCCCTAAACCTTACCCAAAAGCAGTAGCCTACTCCTGGCCCGTACGCTGGCACTGACACGTGCGTCAGCACGTAGCCTGACCCTCCCACGTTTTTGTACCCTCAACTGTGCCCTAAGACTTGCCGTTCCCTAACCCTAACCCTAGCCCGGAACGGAAACCCACCACTAGCCCTACACCTTACCCTACGCCGTAGCCTACTCCTGGCCTTTACAGTGGCACTGACCCGTGCGTCAGCACATAGCCTGACCTTCCCACATTTCCGTACCCTCACCTGCGCCCTAAGCCTTGCCGTTCCCTAACCCTAACCATAGCCTGGAATGGAAACCCACCACCAGCCCTACACATTATCGTATGCCGTAGCCTAGTCCTGGCCCGTACGCTGGCACAGACCCGTGCGTCAGCATGTAGCCTGACCCTCCCACGTTTCTGTACACTCACCTGTGCCCTAAGCCTTGTCGTTCCCTAACCCTAACCCTAGCCATGAACGGAAACCCACCACAAGCCCTACACCTTACCATACGCCGTAGTGTTCTCCTTGCCCGTACGCTGTCGCTGACCCGTGAGTCTGCACGTAGCCTCACCCTCCCACGTTTCCGTAACCTCAACTGTGCCCTAAGCCTTGCCGTTCCCTCACCCTAACCCTAGCCACGAACGGAAACCCACCAGCAGCCCTACACCTAACCCTACGTCGTAGCCTATTCCTGGCCCGTACGCTGGCACTGACCCATGCGTCTGCACGTAGCCTGACCCTCCCACGTTTCCGTACCCTCACCTGTGCCCTAAGCCTTGACGTTCCCTAACCCTAACCCTAGCCCGGAACAGAGACCCACCACCAGCCCTACACCTTAGCACCACGCTGTAGCCTGCTCCTGGCCCATATGCTGGCACTGAGCCGTGTGTCAGCACGTAGCCTGACCCACCCACGATTCCGTAACCTCACCTGTGCCCTAAGCCTTGCCGTTCCCTAATCCTAACCCTAGCCCGGAACGGAAACCCACCACCAGCCCTAAACCTTACCCTATGCCGTAGCCTACCCCTGGACCGTACGCGGGCACTGACCTGTGCTTCAGCATGTAGCCTGACCCTCCCATGTTACCGTACCCACACCTGTGCCCTAAGTCTTGCCGTTCCCTAACTCTAACCATAGCCCGGAATGGAAACCCACCACCAGCACTAATCCTAACCCACAAGCCGTGGCTTACTCCTGGCCTGTACGCTGGCACTGACCGTGCGACAGCACGTAGCCTGACCCTCCCACGTTTCCGTACCCTCACCTGTGCCCTAAGACTTGCCGTTCCCTAACCCTAACCATAGCCCAGAACGGAAACCCACCACAAGCCGTACACCTTACCCCCAAGCCGTAGCCTACTCCTGGCCCGTACGCTGGAACTGACCCATGCGTCAGCACGTAGCCTGACCCTCCCACTTTTGCGGAACCTCACCTGAGCCCTAAGCCTTGCCGTTCCCTAACCCTAACCCTAGCCCTGAAAGGAAACCCACCACCAGCCCTACACCTTTCCCTACACCGTAGTCTACTCCTGGCTCGTACGCAGTCACTGACACATTCATCAGCACGTAGCCTGACACTCCCACGTTTCCGTAACCTCACCTGTGCCCTAAGCCTTGCCGTTCACTAACCCTAACCCTAGCCCAGAACAGAAACCCACCACCAGCCCTACACCTTACCCCCAAGCCGTAGCCTACTCCTGGTCCATACGCTGGCACTGACCCGTGCGTCAGAACGTATCCTGCCCCTGCCTCGTTGCCGTACGCTCACCTGTGCCCTAAGCCTTGCCGTTCCTTAACCCTAACCCTAGCCCGGAACGGAAAAGCACCACAAGCCCTACACCTTACCCCCAAGCCGTAGCCTACTCCTGGTCCATACGCTGGCACTGAACTGTGTGTCAGCACGTAGCCTGACCTTCCACATTACCGTACCCTCACCTGTGCCCTAAACCTTGCTGTTCCCTAACACTAACCCTAGCCTGGAACGGAAACCCACCCCCAGCCCTACACCTTAACCTACGCCGTAGCCCACTCCTGGCCCATATGCTGGCACTGACCCGTGCGTCAGCACGTAGCCTAACCCTCCCACGTTTCCGTACCCTCACCTGTGCCCTAAGCCTTGACGTTCCCTAACCCTAACCCTAGCCCGGAACAGAAACCCACCACCAGCCCTAAACCTTTCCCTACTGGGTAGCCTAGTCCTCGCCCGTAAGCTCGCACTGACCCGTGCATTAGCACGTAGCCTGAAACTCCAACTTTTCTGTACCCTCACCTGTGCCCTAAGGCTTGCCGTTCCCTAACACTAACCCTAGCCCGGAACGGAAACACACCACCAGCCCTACATCTTACCCCCAAACCGTAGACTACTCATGGCCCATACGCTGGCACTGACCCATGGGTCAGCAAGTAGCCTGACCCTCCCACGTTTCCGTACCCTCACCTGTGCCCTTAGCTTTGCCGTTCCCTAACCCTAACCCTAGCCCAGAACGGAAACCCACCACCTGCCCTACACCTTACCCTACGCCGTGGCCTATTCCTGGCCCGTACGCTGGCACTGACCCAGGCGTCAGCACATAGCCTGATACTCACACGTTTCCGTACCCTCACCTGTGCCCTAAGCCTTGCCGTTCCGTAACCCTAACCCTAGCCAGGAAAGGAAATCCACCACCAGGCCTACACCTTAGCCTACGCCGTAGCCTACTCCTGGCCCGTACGCTGACACTGACCCGTGCGTCAGCTCGTAGCCTGACCCTCACACGTTTCCGTACCCTCACCTGTGCCCTAAGCGTTGCCGTTCCCTAACCCTAACCCTAGCCCGGAATGGAAACCCACCGCGAGCCCTAGACCTTACCCTACGCCGTAGCCTATTGCTGGCCTGTACGCTGGCACTGACCCATGCGTCAGCAGGTAGCCTGACACTCCCACGTTTCTGTACCCTCACCTGTGCCCTAAGCCTTGCCGTTCCGTAACCCTAACCCTAGCCCGGAACGGAAAACCACCACCAGCCCTACACCGAACCCTACGCCGTAGCCTACTCCTGGCCCGAACGCTGGCACTGACCCATGCGTCAGCACGTAGCCTGACCCTCCCACGTTTCCGTACCCTCACCTGTTCCCTTAGCCTTGCCGTTCCCTAACCCTAACCCTAGCCCGAAACGGAAACCCACCACCAGCCCTATACCTTACCCTACGCCGTAGCCTACTCCTGTCCCATACGCTGGCACTGACCCGTGCGTCAGCACGTAACCTGACCTTCCCACATTTCCGTACCCTCACCTGTTCCCTAAGCCTTGCTGTTCCCTAACCCTATCCCTAGTATGGAACGGAAACCCTCCACCAGCCCTACACCTAACGCCCAAGCCATAGCCTACTCCAGGCCCGTACGCTGGCACTGACACGTACGGCAGCACGTAGCCTAACCCTCCCACGTTTCCGTACCCTCACCTGTGCCCTAAGCCTTACCGTTCCCTAACCCTAACCCTAGCCCGGAATGGAAACCCACCATCAGCCCTACACCTAACCCCGAAGCCTTAGCCTACTCCTGGCTGGTATGCTGGCACTGACACGTGCGTCAGCACGTAGCCTGACCCTCACACTTTTCCTTACCCTCACCTGTGCCCTAAGCCTTGCCGTTCCCTAACACTAACCCTAGCCCAGAACAGAAACCCCCCACCAGCCCTAAACTCTACCCTACGCCGTAGCCTATTCCTGGCCCGTACGCTGGCACTGACCCATGCGTCTGCACGTAGCCTGACCCTCCCACGTTTCCATACCCTCACCTGTGCCCTAAGCCTTGACGTTCCATAACCCTAACCCTAGCCCGGAACAGAGACCCACCACCAGCCCTACACCTTAGCACCACGCTGTAGCCTGCTCCTGGCCCATATGCTGGCACTGAGCCGTGTGTCAGCACGTAGCCTGACCCACCCACGATTCCGTAACCTCACCTGTGCCCTAAGCCTTGCCGTTCCCTAATCCTAATCCTAGCCCGGAACGGAAACCCACCCCCAGCCCTAAACCTTACCCTATGCCGTAGCCTACCGCTGGACCGTACACGGGCACTGACCTGTGCTTCAGCATGTAGCCTGACCCTCCCATGTTACCGTACCCACACCTGTGCCCTAAACCTTGCCGTTCCATAACTCTAACCCTAGCCCGGAACGGAAACCCACCACCAGCCCTAATCCTAACCCACAAGCCGTGGCTTACTCCTGGCCCGTACGCTGGCACTGACCGTGCGACAGCACGTAGCCTGACCCTCCCACGTTTCCGTACCATCACCTGTGCCCTAAGCCTTGCCGTTCCCTAACCCTAATCCTAGCCCGGCAAAGAAACCCACCACCAGCCCTACACTTTACCCTACGCCGTAGCCTACTCCTGGCCCGAACGCTGGCACTGACCCGTCGTCAGCACGTAGCCTGACCCTCCCACGTTTCCGTACCCTAACCTGTGCCCTAAGCCTTGCTGTTCCCTAACCATAACCCTAGCCCGGAACGGAAACCCACCACCAGCCCTACACCTTACCCACAAGCCGTAGCCTACACCTTGCCCGTACACTGGCACTGACCCGTGCGTCAGCACGTAGCCTGACCCTCCCACTTTTCTGTACCCTAACCTGTGCCGTAAGACTTGCCATTCCCTAACCCTAACCCTAGACCGGAACGGAATCCCTCCACCAGCCCTACACCTTACCATATGCCGTAGCCTACTCCTGGCCGGTACGCTGCCACTGAGCCGTGCATCAACACGTAGCCTGACCCTCCCACGTTTCCGTACCCTCAGCTGTGCCCTAAGACTTGCCGTTCCCTAACCCTAAGCCTAGCCCGGAACGGAAACCCACCACCATCCCTACACCTTACCCCCAAGCCATAGCCTACTCCTGGCCCGTACGCTGGCACTGACCCGTGCGTCAGCACGTAGCCTGACCCTCCAACGTTTCCGTACCCTCACCTGTGCCCTAAGCCTTGCTGTTCCCTAACACTAACCCTAGCCTGGAATGGAAACCCACCACCAGCCCTACACCTAACCACCAAACCGTAGCCTACTCCTGGCCGGTACGCTGGCACTGACACGTGCGTCATCACGTAGCCTGAACCTCCCTCGTTTCCGTACCCTTACATGTGCCCTAAGCTTTGCCGTTCCCTAACCCTAACTGTAGCCCGGAACGGAAACCCACCAACAGCCCTACACCTTACCCCCAACTGTAGCCTACTCCTGGTCCATACGCTGGCACTGACCCCTGCGTCAGAACGTATCCTGAACCTGCCACGTTGCTGTATCCTCACCTGTGTCCTAAACCTTGCCATTCCCTAACCCTAACCCTAGCCCGGAACGGAAACCCACCACAAGCCCTACAACTTACCCCCAAGCCATAGCCTACTCGTGGTCCATACGCTGGCACTGACCTGTGCGTCAGCATGTAGCCTGAACTTCCCACGTTACCGTAACGTCACCTGTGCCCTAAGACTTGCCGTTCCCTAACCCTAACCCTAGTATGGGACAGAAACACACCACAAGCCCTACACCTAACCCACAAGCCATAGCTTACTCCTGGCCCGTACGCTGGCCCTGACCCATGCGTCAGCACGTAGCCTGACCTTCCCACGTTTCTGTACCCTCACCTATGCCCTAAGCCTTGCTCTTCCCTAACACTAACCCTAGCCCGGAACGGAAACCCACCACCAGCCCTACACTAACCCCCAAGCCGTAGCCTACTCCTGGCCGGTACGATGGCACTGACCCATGCGTCAGCATGTAGTCTGATCCCCACACGTTTCCGTACCCTCACCTGGGCCCTAAGCCTTGCCGTTCCCTAACCCTAACCCTAGCCCGAAAGGGAAACCCACCACAAGCCCTAAACCTTACCCTATGCCGTAGCCTACTCCTGGCCCAAACGCTGGCACTGACCCGTGCGTCAGCACGTAGCCTGACCTTCCCACATTTCCGTACCTTCACCTGTGCCGTAAGCCTTGCTGTTCCCTAACCCTAAACCTAGTACCGAACGGAAACCCACCACCAGCCCTACACCTTACCCCCAAGCCGTAGCCTAATCCTGGCCCGTATGCTGGCTCTGACACATGCGTCAGCACGTAGCCTGACCCTCCCACGTTTCCATACCCTCACCTGTGCCCTAAGCCTTGCCGATCCAAACCCTAACCCTAGCCCGGAATGGAAACCCACCACCAGCCCTACACCTTACCCTACGCCGTAGCCTACTCCTGGCCCGTACGCTGGCACTGACCCATGCGTCAGCATGTAGCCTGACCTTCCCACATTTCCGTACCCTCACCTGTGCCCTAAGCCTTGCCGTTCCCTAACCCTAACCCTAGCCCGGAACGGAAACCCACCACCAGCCCTACACCATACCCTACACCGTAGCCTACTCCTGGCCCGTACGCTGGCACTGACCCGTGCGTCAGCATGTAGCCTGACCCTCTCACGTTTCCGTACCCTCAACAGTGCCCTAAGCCTTGCCGTTCCTAACCCTAACCCTAGCCCGGAATGGAAACCCACTGCGAGCCCTAGACCTTACCCTACGCCGTAGCCTATTGCTGGCCTGTACGCTGGCACTGACCCATGCGTCAGCAGGTAGCCTGACACTCCCACGTTTCTGTACCCTCACCTGTGCCCTAAGACTTGCCGTTCCGTAACCCTAACCCTAGTCCGGAAAGGAAACCCACCACCAGCCCTACACCATACCCTACGCCGTAGCCTACTCCTGGCCCGAACGCTGGCACTGACCCATGCGTCAGCACGTAGCCTGACCCTCCCACGTTTCCGTACCCTCACCTGTTCCCTTAGCCTTGCCGTTCCCTAACCCTAACCCTAGCCCGTAACGGAAACCCACCACCAGCCCTATACCTTACCCTACGCCGTAGCATACTCCTGTCCCGTACGCAGGCACTGACCCGTGCGTCAGCTCGTAACCTGACCTTCCCTCATTTCCGTACCCTCACCTGTGCCCTAAGCCTTGCTGTTCCCAACCCTATCCCTAGTACGGAACGGAAACCCTCCACCAGCCCTACACCTAACGCCCAAGCCATAGCCTACTCCAGGCCTGTACGCTGGCACTGACCCGTGCGGCAGCACGTAGCCTGACCCTCCCACGTTTCCGTACCCTCACCTGTGCCCTAAGCCTTACCGTTCCCTAACCCTAACCCTAGCCCGGAATGGAAACCCACCATCAGCACTACACCTAACCCCGAAGCCTTAGCCTACTCCTGGCTGGTATGCTGGCACTGACACGTGCGTCAGCACGTAGCCTGACCCTCAAACTTTTCCTTAACCTCATCTGTGCCCTAAGCCTTGCCGTTCCCTAACACTAACCCTAGCCCAGAACAGAAACCCACCACCAGCCCTAAACTCTACCCTACGCCGTAGCCTATTCCTGGCCTGTACGCTGGCACTGACCCATGCGTCTGCACGTAGCCTGACGCTCCCACGTTTCCGTACCCTCACCTGTGCCCTAAGCCTTGACGTTCCCTAACCCTAACCCTAGCCCGGAACAGAGACCCACCACCAGCCCTACACCTTAGCACCACGCCGTAGCCTGCTCCTGGCCCATATGCTGGCACTGAGCCGTGTGTCAGCACGTAGCCTGACCCACCCTCGATTCCGTAACCTCACCTGTGCCATAAGCCTTGCCGTTCCCTAATCCTAATCCTAGCCCGGAACGGAAAACCACCCGCAGCCCTACACCTTACCCTATGCCGTAGCCTACCCCTGGACCGTACGCGGGCACTGACCTGTGCTTCAGCATGTAGCCTGACCCTCCCACGTTTCCGTACCATCACCTGTGCCTTAAGCCTTGCCGTTCCCTAACCCTAATCCTAGCCCGGAACGGAAACACACCACCAGCCCTACACTTTACCCTACGCCGTAGCCTACTCCTGGCCCGAACGCTGGCACTGAACCATGCGTCAGCACGTAGCCTGACCCTCCCACGTTTCCGTACCCTAACCTGTGCCCTAAGCCTTGCTGTTCCCTAACCATAACCCTAGCCCGGAACGGAAACCCACCACCAGCCCTAAAACTTACCCACAAGCCGTAGCCTACACCTGGCCCGTACACTGGCACTGACCCATGCGTCAGCACGGAGCCTGACCCTCCCACTTTTCTGTACCCTTACCTGAGCCCTAAGACTTGCCGTTCCCTAACCCTAACCCTAGACCGGAACGGAATCCCACCACCAGCCCTACACCATACCATATGCCGTAGCCTACTCCTGGCCAGTACGCTGCCACTGAGCCGTGCATCAGCACGTAGCCTGACCCTCCCACGTTTCCGTACCCTCAGCTGTGCCCTAAGACTTGCCGTTCCCTAACCCTAACCCTAGTACGGGACAGAAACACACCACAAGCCCTACACCTAACCCACAAGCCATAGCCTACTCCTGGCCCGTACGCAGGCACTGACCCATGCGTCAGCATGTAGCCTGACCCTCCCACCTCTCCGTACCCTCACCTATGCCCTAAGCCTTGCTCTTCCCTAACACTAACCCTGGCCTGGAACGGAAACCCACCACCAGCCCTACACTAACCCCCAAGCCGTAGCCTAATCCTGGCCGGTACGATGGCACTGATCCGTGCGTCAGCATGTAGTCTGACCCCCACACGTTTCGTACCCTCACCTGGGCCCTAAGCCTTGCCGTTCCCTAACACTAACCCTAGCCCGGAACGGAAACCCACCACAAGCCCTACACCTTACCCTATGCCGTAGCCTACTCCTGGCCCGAACGCTGGCACTGACACGTGCGTCAGCACGTAGCCTGACCTTCCCACATTTCCGTACCTTCACCTGTGCCGTAAGCCTTGCTGTTCTCTAACCCTAACCCTAGTACGGAACGGAAAAACACCACCAGCCCTACAACTGACCTCCAAGCCATAGCCTACTTATGGCGCGTACACTGGCACTGACCCGTGCGTCAGCACGTAGCCTGACCCTCCCACGTTTCCGTACCATCACCTTTGCACTAAGCCTTGCCGTTCCCTAACCCTAACCCTAGCCCGGTACAGAAACCCACCACCAGCCCTACACCTAAACCCCAAGCCATAGCCTACTCCTGGCCAGTACTCTTGCACTGACCCGTGCGTCAGCACGTAGCCTGACCCTCCCACGTTTCTGTATCCTCACCTGTGCCCTAAGCCTTGCCGTTCCCTAACCCTAACCCTAGCCCTGAATGGAAAACCACCACCAGCCGTACACTTTACCCTACGCTGTAGCCTACTCCTGGCCCGTACGCTGGCACTGACCCGTGCGTCAGCAAGTAGCCGGACCCTCCCACTTTTCCGTACCCTCACCTGTGCCCTAAGCCTTGCCGTTCCCTAACCTTAACCCTAGCCCGTAACGGAAACCCACCACCAGCCCTACACCTTACCCTATGCCATAGCCTACACCTGGCCCGTACACGGGCACTGACCTGTGCTTCAGCACGTAGCCTGACCCTCCCAAGTTACCGTACCCACACCTGTGCCCTAAGACTTGCCGTTCCCTAACCCTAACCCCAGCCCGGAACGGAAACCCACCACCAGCCCTAAAACTTACCCACAAGCCGTAGCCTACTCCAGGCCCGTACGCTGGCACTGACCCGTGTGTCAGCACGTAGCCTGACCCTCCCACGTTTCTGTACCATCACCTGTGCCCTAAGCCTTTCCGTTCCCTCACCCTCACCCTAGCCAGGAATAGAAACCCACCAGCAGCCCTACACCTTACCCTATGCCGTAGCCTACTCCTGGCACGTACGCTGGCACTGACACATGCGTCAGCATGTAGCCTGAACCTCCCACGTTTCCGTACCCTCACCTGTGCCCTAAGCCTTGCTGTTCCCTAACACTAACCCTAGCCTGGAATGGAAACCCACCACCAGCCCTACACCTAACCACCAAACCGTAGCCTACTCCTGCCCTGTATGGTGGCACTGATCCGTGCATCAGCACGTAGCCTGAAACTCCCACGTTTCCGTACACTCACCTGGGCCCTAAGCATTGCCGTTCCCTAACACTAACCCTAGCCTGGAAAGGAAACCCACCACCAGCCCTACACTTTACCCTACGCCGTAGCCTACTCCTGGCCCGAACTCTGGGACTGACCCGTGCGTCAGCACGTAGCCTGACCCTCCCACGTTTCCGTACCCTCACCTGTGCCCTAAGCATTGCCGTTCCCTAACCCTAACCCTAGACCGCAACGGAAACCCACCACCAGCCCTACACCTTACCCTACGCCGTCGCCTACTCCTGGCCCGTACACAGGCACTGACATGTGCGTCAGCACTTAGCCTGACCTTACCACATTTCCATACCCTCACCTGTGACCTAAGGCTTGCCCTTCCCTAACCCTAACCCTAGTACGGAACGGAAACCCACCACCAACCCTAAATCTAACGCCCAAACCATAGCCTACTCCTGCACCGTACGCTGGCACTGACCCGTGCGTCACCATGTAGCCTGACCCTCCCACGTTTCCGTACCCTCACCTGTGCCCTAAGCCTTGCCGTTCCCTAACCATAACCCTAGCCTTGAATGGAAACCCTCCACCAGCCCTACATATAACCCCCAAGCCGTAGCCTACTCCTGGCCGGTACGCTGGCACTGACACGTGCGTCAGCACGTACCCTGACCCTCCCACGTTTCCGTACCCTCACCTGTGCCCTAAGCTTTGCCGTTTCCTAACCCTAACCCTAGCCCGGAACAGAATCCAACCACCAGCCCTACACTCTACCCTACGCCGTAGCATATTCCTGGCCCATACGCTGGCACTGATCCTTGCGTCAGCACGTAGCCAGACCCTCCCAAGTTCCCGTACCCTCACCTGTGCCCTAAGCCTTGACGTTCGCTAACCCTAAACCTAGCCTGGAACAGAAACCCACTACCAGTCCTACACCTTACGACCACGCCGTAGCCTACTCCTGGCCCATATGCTGGCACTGACCCGTGCGTCAGCACATAGCCTGACTCTCCCACGTTTCCGTAACCTCACCTGTGCCCTAAGCCTTGCCGTTCCCTAAACGTAAACCTAGCCCGGAACAGAAACCCACTACAAGCCCTACACCTTACCCTATGACGTAGCCTATACCTGGCCCGTACGCGGGTAATAGCCTGTGCTTCAGCACGTAGCCTGACCCTACCATGTTACCGTACCCTCACCTGTGCTCTAAGCCTTGCTGTTCCCTTACCCTAACCCTAGCCCCGAACGGAAACCCACCACCAGCCCTAAATCTTACCCACAAGCCGTAGCCTACTCCTGGCCCGTACTCTGGCACTGACCCTTGCGTCAGCACATAGCCTGATCTTCCCACATTTCCGTACCCTTACCTGCGCCCTAAGCCTTGCCGTTCCCTAACCCTAAACCTAGTACGGAACGGAAACCCACCACCAGCCCTACACCTAATGCCCCAACCATAGCCTACTCCTGGCCCGTACGCTGGCACAGACCCGTGCGTCAGAATGTAGCCTGACCCTCCCTCGTTTCCGTACCCTCACCTGGGCCCTAAGCCTTGCCGTTCCCTAACCCAAACCCTAGCCCGGAACGGAAACCCACCACAAGCCCTACACCTTACCATACGCCGTAGCGTTCTCCTGGCCCGTACACTGGCACTGACCCGTGAGTCTGCACGTAGCCTCACCCTCCCACGTTTCCATAACCTCAACTGTCCCCTAAGCCTTGCCGTTCCCTCACCCTAACCCTAGCCAGGAACGGAAAACCACCAGCAGCCCTACACCTAACCCTACGCCGTAGCCTACTCCTGGCCCGTACACTGGCACTGACCCGTGCGTCAGCACGTAGCCTGACCCTCCCATGTTTCCGTACCCTCACCTGGGCCCTAAGCCTTGTCGTTCCCTCACCCTAACCATAGTCCGGAACAGAAACCCACCACCAGCCCTAAACCTTTCCCTACTGGGTAGCCTACTCCTCGCCCGTACGCTCGCACTGACCCGTGCGTCAGTATGTAGTTTGACCCTCTCACGTTTCCGTACCCTCACCTGGGCCCTAAGCCTTGCCGTTCCCTAACACTAACCCTATCCCGGAACGGAAACCCACCACCAGCCCTACACAATTCCCTACGACGTAGACTACTCCTGGCCCGTACGCTGGCACTGACACTTGCATCAGCACGTAGCGTGAACCTCCAACTTTTCTGTACCCTCACCTGTGCCCTAAGCCTTGACGTTCCCTAACACTAACCCTAGCTCGGAACGGAGACCCACCACCAGCCCTACACCTTACCCTACGCCGTAGCCTACTCCTTGCCCTTACACTGGCACTGACACGTGCATCAGCACGTAGCCTGACCCTCCCACGTTTCCGTACCCTCACCTGTGCCCTATGCCTTGCCGTTCCCTAACCCTAACCCTAGCACAGAACGGAAACCCACCTCCAGCCCTATACCTTACCCTACGCTGTAGCCTACTGCTGGCCCGTATGCTGGCACTGACCCATGCGTAAGCACGTAGCCTGACCCTCCCACGTTTCCGTACCCTCACCTGTGCCCTAAGCCTTGACGTTCCCTAACCGTAACCCTAGCCCAGAACGGAAAACCACCACCAGACCTAGACCTTACCCTACGGCGTAGCCTACTCCTGGCCTGTACGCTGACACTGACACGTGCGTCAGCACGTAGCCTGACCCTCCCACGTTTCCGTACCCTCACCTGTGCCCTAAGATTTGCCGTTCCCTAACCCTAACCCTAGCCCGGAACGGAAACCCACCACCAGCCCTAAACCTTTCCATACGCCGTAGCCTACTCCTGGCCCGTACGCTGTCACTGACCCGTGCGTCAGCATGTAGAATGACACCCCACGTTTCCATACCCTCACCAGGTCCCTAAACCTTGCCGTTCCCTAACACTAACCCTAGCCCGGAATGGAAACCCACCACCAGCCCTAAAACTTACCCCCATGCCATAGCCTACTCCTGGCCCGTACACAGGCACTGACTCGTGCGTCAGCACGTAGTCTGTCCCTCCCACTTTTCCGTACCCTCAGCTAAGCCCTAAGCCTTGGTCTTCCCTAACTCTAACCCAAGCCCGGAACGGAAAGCCACCACCAGCCCTACACCTTAACGTATGCCGTAGCCTATTCCTGGCCCGTACGCTGGCAGTGACACGTGCGTCAGCACGTAGCCTGACCCTCCCACGTTTCCGTACCCTCACCTGTGCCCTAAGCCTTGCCGTTCCCTAACCCTAACCCTAGCCAGGAACGGAAACCCACCAGAAGCCCTAAACCTTACCATATGCCGTAGCCAAATCCTGGCCCGTACGCTGGCACTGACCCGTGAGTCAGCACGTAGCCTGACCCTCCCACGTTTCCGTAACCTCACCTGTGCCCTAAGCCTTGCCGTTCCCTCACCATAACCCTAGCCAGGAACGGAAATCCACCAGCAGCCCTACACCTTACCCTACGCCGTAGCCTACTCCTGGACCGTACGCTGGCACTGACCCGTGCGTCAGCACGTAGCCTGACCCTCACACATTTCCGTACCCTCACCTGTGCACTAAGCCTTGCCGTTCCCTAACCCTAACCCTAACCCTAGTCCGGAACAGAAACCCACGACCAGCCCTACAGCTTACCCCCAAGCCATAGACTATTCCTGGCCCGTACGCTGGCACTGACCCGTGCTTAAGCATGTAGCCTAAACGTCCCACGTTTCCGTACCCTCACCTGTGCCCTAAGCCTTGCAGTTCCCTAACCGTAACCCTAGCGCGGAACGGAAACCCACCACCAGCCCTACACCTAACCCCCAAGCCGTAGCCTACTCCTAGCCGGTACGCTGGCACTGACCCATGCATCAGCACATAGCCTGACCCTCCCACGTTTCTGTACCCTCACCTGTGCCCTAAGCCTTGCCGTTCCCATACCCTAATCCTAGCCAGGAACGGAAACACACCAGCAGCCCTACAACTTACCCCCAAGCCGTAGGCTACTCTTGGACCTTACGCTGGCACTGACCTGTGTGTCAGCACGTAGCCTGAATCTCCCACGTTTGTGGACCCTCACATGTGCCCTAAGCCTTGCCATTCCCTAACCCGAACCCTAGACCGGAACGGAATCCCACCACCAGCCCTATACCTTACCATATGCCGTAGCCTACTCCTGGCCGGTACGCTGCCACTGAGCCTTGCATCAGCACGTAGCCTGACCCTCCCAAGTTTCCGTACCCTCAGAGATGCCCTAAGCCTTGCCGTTCCCTAACCCTAACCCTAGCCCGGAACGGAAACACACAACCAGCCCTACACCTTACCCCCAAGCCGTAGCCTACTCCTAGCCCGTACGCTGGCACTGACCCGTGCGTCAGCACGTAGCCTGACACTCCCACGTTTCCGTACCCTCACCTGTGCCCTAAGCCTTGCTGTTCCCTAACACTAACCCTAGCCTGGAATGGAAACCCACCACCAGCCCTACACCTAACCACCAAACCGTAGCCTACTCCTGGCCGGTACGCTGGCTCTGACACGTGCGTCATCACGTAGCCTGAACCTCCCTCGTTTCCATACCCTCACATGTGCCCTAAGCTTTGCCGTTCCCTAACCCTAACTGTAGCCCGGAACGGAAACCCACCAACAGCCCTACACCTTACCCCCAAGCTGTAGCCTACTCCTAGTCCATACGCTGGCACTGACCCTTGCGTCAGAACGTATCCTGAACCTGCCACGTTGCTGTACCCTCACCTGTGCCCTAAAGCTAGCCATTCGCTAACCCTAACCTTAGCCCGGAACGGAAACCCACCACAATCCCTACAACTTACCCCCAAGACATAGCATACTCGTGGTCCATACGCTGGCACTGACCTGTGCGTTAGCATGTAGCCTGACCTTCCCACGTTACCGTAACGTCACCTGTGCCCTAAGCCTTGCCGTTCCCTAACCCTAACCCAAGCCCGGAACGGAAACCCAACACCAGCCCTAGACCTTAACCTACGCCGTAGCCTACTCCTGGCCTGTACGCTGGCACTTACCCATGCGTCAGCACATAGCCTGACACTCCCACGTTTCGTAACCCTCACCAGTGCCCTAAGCCTTGCCGTTCCGTAACACTAACCCTAGCCCGGAACGGAAACGGACCACCAGCCCTACATCTTACCCCCAAGCCGTAGACTACTCCTGGCCCATACGCTGGCACTGACCCGTGGGTCAGCAAGTAGCCTGACCCTCCCACGTTTCCGTACCTTCACCTGTGCCCTAAGCCTTGCCGTTGCCTAACCCTAACCCTAGCCCGAAACGGAAACCCACCACCAGCCCTACAACTTACCCCCAAGCCGTACCCTACTCCTGGTCCGTACACTGGCACTGACCCGTGCGTCAGCACGTAGCCTGACCCTCCCACCTTTCCGTACCGTCACCTGTGCCCTAAACCTTGCCTTTCCCTAACCCTAACCCTAGCCCGGAACGGAAACCCACCACCAGCCCTAGACCATTCCCTACGCCGTAGCCTACTCCTGGCCCGTACGCTGGCACTGACCCATGCGTCAGCACGTAGCCAGACCCTCCCACGTTTCCGTACCCTCACCTGTGCCCTATGCCTTGTCGTTCCCTAACCCTAAACCTAGCACAAAACGGAAACCCACCTCCAGCCCTACACCTTACCCTATGCTGTAGCCTACACCTGGCCCGTACGTTGGCACTGACGCGTGCGTCAGCACGTAGCCTGACCCGCCCACGTTTCCGTACCCTCACCTGTGCCCTAAGCCTTGACGTTCCCTTACCCTAACCCTAGCCCGGAACGGAAAGCCACCACCAGCCCTACAACTTACCCCCAAGCTCTAGCCTACTCCTGGCCCGTATGCTGGCACTGACCCGTGCGTCAGCACGTAGCCTGATCCTCCCACGTTTCCGTACCCTCACCTGTGCCCTAAGCCTTGCCGTTCCCTAACCCTAACCCTAGCCCGGAACGGAAACCCACCACCAGCCCTAAACCTTTCCCTACGCCGTAGCCTACTCCTGGCCCGTACGCTGGCACTGACCCGTGCCTCAGCATGTAGTCTGACCCCCACACATTACCGTACCCTCACCTGGGCCCTAAGCCTTGCCGTTCCCTAACCCTAACCCTAGCCCGGAACGGAAACCCACCACAAGCCCTACACCTTACCCTATGCCGTAGCCTACTCCTGGCCCGAATGCTGGCACTGACCCGTGCGTCAACACATAGCCTGACCTTCCCACATTTCCGTACCTTCACCTGTGCCGTAAGCATTGCTGTTCCCTAACCCTAACCCTAGTACGGAACGGAAAACCACCACCAGCCCTACACCTAACCTCCAAGCCATAGACTACTTATGGCCCGTACGCTGGCACTGACCCGTGCATCAGCACGTAGCCTGACCCTCCCACGTTTCTGTATCCTCACCTGTGCCCTAAGCCTTGCCGTTCCCTAAACCTAACCCTAGCCCTGAACGGAAAACCACCACCAGTCCTACACTTTACCCTACGCCGTAGCCTACTCCTGGCCCGTACGCTGGCAGTGACCCGTGCGTCAGCAAGTAGCCTGACCCTCCCATTTTTCCGTACCCTCACCTGTGCCCTAAGCCTTGCCGTTCCCTAACCCTAACACTAGCCCAGGACGGAAACCGACCACCATCCCTAAACCTTTCCCTACTGGGTAGCCTACTCCTCGCCCGTACGCTCGCACTGACCCGTGCGTCAGCAAGTAGCCTGACCCTCCCACATTTCCGTACCCTCACCTGGGCCCTAAGCCTTGCCGTTCCCTAACCCTAAACCTAGCCCGGAACGGAAACCCAACATCAGCCCTACACCTTACCCAAAGCCGTAGCCTACTCCTGGTCCATACGCTGGCACTGACCTGTGCGTCAGCACGTAGCCTGAACTTCCCACATTACCGTACCCTCACCTGTGCCCTAAGCCTTGCCGTTCCCTAACCCTAACCCTAGTACGGAACGGAAACACACCACAAGCCCTACAACTTACCCCCAAGCCATAGCCTAATGCTGGCCCGTACGCTGGCACTGACCCGTGCGTCAGCACGTAGCCTGCACCTCCCACGTTTCCGTACCCTCACCTGTGCCCTAAGACTTGCTGTTCCCTAACACTAAACCTTGCCTGGAACAGAAACCCACCACCAGCCCTACCCCTAACCACGAAGCCGTAGCCTACTCCTGGCCCGTACGCTGGCACTGACCCGTGTGTCAGCACGTAGCCTGACCCTCCAACGTTTCCGTATCCTCACCTGTGCCCTAAGCCTTGCCGTTCCCTAACCCTAACCCTAGCCCGGAACGGAAACCCACCACGAGCCCTAGACCTTACCCTACACCGTAGCCTATTGCTGGCCTATACGCTGGCACTGAACCATGCGTCAGCAGGTAGCCTGGCACTCCCACGTTTCTGTACCCTCACCTGTGCCCTAAGCCTTGCCGTTCCGTAACCCTAACCCTAGCCCGGAACGGAAACCCACCACCAGCCCTACACCTTACCCTACCCCGCAGCCTTCTCCTGGCCCGAACGCTGGCACTGACCCATGCGTCAGCACGTAGCCTGACCCTCCCACGTTTCCGTACCCTCACCTGTTCCCTAAGCCTTGCCGTTCCCTAACCCTAAGCCTAGCCCGAAAAGGAAACCCACCACCAGCCCTATACCTTACCCTACACCGTAGCCTACTCCTGTCCCGTACGCTGGCAGTGACCCGTGCGTCAGCACGTAGCCTGACCTTCCCACATTTCCGTACCCTCACCTGTGCCCTAAGCCTTGCTGTTCCCTAACCCTATCCCTAGAACGGAACGGAAACCCTCCACCAGCCCTACACCTAACGGCCAAGCCATAGCCTACTCCTGGCCCGTACGCTGGCACTGACCCCTGCGGCAGCACGTAGCCTGACCCTCCCACGTTTCCGTACACTCACCTGTGCCCTAAGACTTACCGTTCCCTAAACCTAACCCTAGCCCGGAATGGAAACCCACCATCAGCACTACACCTAACCCCGAAGCCTTAGCCTACTCCTGGCTGGTATGCTGTCACTGACACGTGTGTCAGCACGTAGCCTGACCCTCACAGTTTTCCTTACCCTCACCAGTGCCCTAAGCCTTGCCGTTCCCTAACACTAACCCTAGCCCAGAACAGAAACCCACCACCAGCCCTAAACTCTACCCTACGCCGTAGCCTATTCCTGGCCCGTACGCTGGCACTGACGCATGCGTCAGCACGTATCCTGACCCTCCCACGTTTCCGTACCCTCACCTGTGCCCTAAGCCTTGACGTTCCCTAACCCTAACCCTAGCCCGGAACAGAGACCCACCACCAGCCCTACACCTTACCACCACGCCGTAGCCTGCTCCTGGCCCATATGCTGGCACGGAGCCGTTTGTCAGCACGTAGCCTGACCCACCCACGATTCCGAAACCTCACCTGTAACCTAAGCCTTGCTGTTCCCTAACACTAACCCTAGCCTGGAATGGAAACCCACCACCAGCCCTACACCTAACCACCAAACCGTAGCCTACTCCTGGCCGGTACGCTGGCACTGACACGTGTGTCATCACCTAGCCTGAACCTCCCTCGTTTCCGTACCCTCTCATGTGCCCTAAGCTTTGCCGTTCCCTAACCGTAACTGTAGCCCGGAACGGAAACCCACCAACAGCCCTACACCTTACCCCCAACTGTAGCCTACTCCTGGTCCATACGCTGGCACTGACCCCTGCGTCAGAACGTATCCTGAACCTGCCACGTTGCTGTACCCTCACCTGTGCCCTAAAGCTTGCCATTCCCTAACCCTAACCCTAGCCCGGAACGGAAACCCACCACAAGCCCTACAGCTTACCCACAAGCCATAGCCTACTCGTTGTCCATACGCTGGAACTGACCTGTGCGTCAGCATGTAGCCTGACCTTCCCACGTTACCATAACGTCACCTGTGCCCGAAGCCTTGCCGTTCCCTAACCCTAACCCTAGTAAGGGACAGAAACACACCACAAGCCCTACACCTAACCCACAAGCCATAGCCTACTCCTGGCCCGTATGCTGGCACTGACCCATGCGTCAGCACGTAGCCTGACCCTCCCACGTTTCCGTGCCCTCACCTATGCCGTAAGCCTTGCTCTTCCCTAACACTAACCCTAGCCCGGAACGGAAACCCACCACCAGCCCTACACTAACCCCCAAGCCGTAGCCTACTCCTGGCCGGTACGATGGCACTGACCCGTGCGTCAGCACGTAGCCTGACCTTCCCAAATTTCCGTACCCTCACCTGTGCCCTAAGCCTTGCCGTTCCCTAACCCTAACCCTAGCCCGGAACGGAAACCCACCACCAACCCTACACCATACCCTACACCGTAGCCTACTCCTGGCCCGTACGCTGGCACTGACCCGTGTGTCACCATGTATCCTAACCCTCTGACGTTTCCGTACCCTCACCTGTGCCCTAAGCCTTGAGGTTCCCTAACCCTAACCCTAGCCCGTAACGCAAACCCACCACCAGCCCTACACCATTCTCTACGCCGTAGCCTACTCCTGGCCCGTACGCTGGCACTGACACGTGCGTCATCACGTAGCCTGACCCTCCCACTTTTCCGTACCCTCACCTGTGCCCTAATCCTTTCCCTTCCCTTACCCTAACCCTAGCCCTGAACGGAAAACCACCACCCGCCCTACACCTTACCCTATGCCGTAGACTACTCCTTGCCCGTACCCTGGCACTGACCAGTGCTTCAGCACGTAGCCAGACCCTCCCACGTTTCCGTACCCTCACCTGTGCCCTAAGCCTTGCCGTTCCCTAACGCTAACCGTAGCCCGGAACGAAAACCCACCACCAGCCCTACACCTTACCCTATGCCGTTGCCTACTCCTGGCCCGTACGCTGGCACTGACCCGTGCGTCAGCACGTAGCCTGACCCTCCCACGTTTCCGTACCCTCACCTGTGCCCTAAGCCTTGTCGTTCCCTAACCAAAACCCTAAACCGGAACGGAAACCCACCACCATTCCTAAACCTTTCCCTACTGGGTAGCCTACTGCTCGTCCGTACGCTCGCACTGACCCATGCGTCAGCATGTAGTTTGACCCTCCCACGTTTCCGTACCCTCACCTGGGCCCTAAGCCTTGCCATGCCCTAACACTAACCTTAGTCCGGAACAGAAACCCACCACCAGCCCTACACCTTACCCTATGCCGTAGCCTACACCTGGCCCATATGCAGGCACTGACCTGTGCTTCAGCACGTAGCCTGACCCTCCCACGTTTGCGGACCCTCACCTGTGCCCTAAGACTTGCCGTTCTCTAACCCTAAACCTAGCTCGGAACGGAATCCCACCACCAGCCCTACACCTTTCCCTACGCCGTAGCCTATTCCTGGCTCGTACGCAGGCAGTGACACTTTCATCAGCACGTAGCCTGACCCTCCCACGTTTCTGTACCCTCACCTGTGCCCTAAGCCTTGCCGTTTCCTAACCCTAACCCTAGCCCGGAACAGAAACCCACCACCAGCCCTACACTCTACCCTACGCCATAGCCTATTCATGGCCCGTACGCTGGCACTGAGCCGTGCGTCAGCACGTAGCCTGACCCTCCCACGTTTCCGTAACCTCAGCTTTGCCCTAAGCCTTGCCGTTCCCTAACCTTAATCCTAGCCCGGAACGGAAACCCACCACCAGCCCTACACCTTACCCTATGCCGTAGCCTACACCTGGCCCGTACACGGGCACTGACCTCTGCTTCAGCACGTAGCCTGACCCTCCCATGTTACCGTACCCTCACCTTTGCATTAAGACTTGCCGTTCCCTAACCCTAACCCTAGCCCGGAATGGAAACCCACCACCAGCCCTAAAATTTACCCACAAGCCGTAGCCTACTCCTGGCCCGTACGCTGGCACTGACCCGTGTGTCAGCACGTAGCCTGACCCTCCCACGTTTCTGTACCATCACCTGTGCCCTAAGCCTTGCCGTTCCCTCACCCTCAACCTAGCCAGGAATAGAAACCCACCAGCAGCCCTACACCTTACCCTACACCGTAGCCTACTCCTGGCACGTACGATGGCACTGACCCGTGCGTCAGCATGTAGCCTGAACCTCCCAAGTTTCTGTACCCTAACCTGTGCCCTAAGCCTTGCTGTTCCCTAACACTAACCCTAGCCTGGAATGGAAACCCACCACCAGCCCTACACCTAACCACAAAACCGTAGCCTACTCCTGGCCTGTACGCTGGCACTGACACGTGCGTCATCACGTAGCCTGAACCTCCCACGTTTCCGTACCCTCATATGTGCCCTACGCTTTGCCGTTCCCTAAACCTAACTGTAGCCCGGAACAGAAACCCACCAACAGCCCTACACCTTACCCCCAAGCTGTAGCCTACTCCTGGTCCATACGCTGCCACTGACCCGTGCGTCAGAACGTATCCTGAACCTGCCACGTTGCTGTACCCTCACCTGTGCCCTAAACCTTGCCATTCTCTAACCCTAACCCTAGCCCGGAACGGAAACCCACCACCAGCCCTAAACCTTACCCTACGCTGTAGCCTACTCCTGGCCCGTACGCTGGCACTGACCCGTGCGTCAGCACGTAGCCTGAACCTCCCACGTTTCCGTACCCACACCTGGGCCCTAAGCATTGCCGTTCCCTAACACTAACCCTAGCCCGGAAAGGAAACCCACCACCAGCCCTACACCTTACCCTACGCCGTAGCGTACTCCTGGCCCAAACTCTGGCACTGACCCGTGCGTCAGCACGTAGCCTGAACCTCCCACGTTTCCGTACCCTCACCTGTGCCCTAAGGCTTGCCGTTCCCTAACCCTAACCCTAGACCGCAACGGAAACCCACCACCAGCCATACAACTTACCCCCAAGCCGTAGCCTACTCCTGGTCCATACGCTGGCACTGACCCGTGCGTCAGAACGTATCCTGAACCTGCCACGTTGCCGTACCCTCACATGTGCCCTAAACCTTGCCGTTCCCTAACCCTAACCCTAGCCCGGAAAAGAAACTCACCACAAGCCCTACACCTTACCCCCAAGCCGTAGCCTACTCGTGGTCCATACGCTGGCACTGACCTCTGCGTCAGCACGTAGCCTGACCCTCCCACGTTACCGTAACCTCACCTGTGCCCTAAGCCTTCCTGTTCCCTAAAACTAACCCTAGCCCGGAACGGAAACCCACCACCAGCCCTACACCTAACCCCCAAGCCGTAGCCTACTCCTGGCTGGTTCGCTGGCCCTGACCCGTGCGTCAGCACGTAGCCTGACCCTCCCACGTTTCCGTACCCTCACCTGGGCCCTAAGCCTTGCCTTTCCCTAACCCTAACCCTAGCCCGGAACGGAAACGCATTACCAGCCCTACACCTTGTCCTACGCCATAGCCTACTCCTGGCACGTACGCTGGCACTGACACATGCGTCAGCACGTAGCCTGACCCTCCCACGTCTCCGTACCCTCACCTGTGCCCTAAGCCTTGCCGTTTCCTAACCCTAACCCTAGCCCGGAACGGAAACACACCACCAGCCCTAAACCTTACCCCCAAGCCGTAACCTACTCCTGGTCCATACGCTGGCACTGACCTGTGCGTCAGCACGTAGCCTGAACTTCCCACATTACCGTACCCTCACCTGTGCCCTAAGCCTTGCCGTTCCCTAACCCTAACCTTAGCCCGTAACGGAAACCCACCACCAGCCGTACACCTTTCCCTACGCCGTAGCCTATTCCTGGCCCGTACGCAGGCACTGACCCTTTCATCAGCACGTAGCCTGACCCTCCCACGTTTCCGTACCCTCACCTGTGCCCTAAGACTTGCCGTTCCCTAACCCTAACCCTAGCCCGGAACGGAAACCGACCAACAGCCCTACACCTTACCCTATGCTGTAGCCTACACCTGGCCCATATGCGGGCACTGAGGCGTGCGTCATCATGTAGCCTGACCCTCCCACGTTTCCGTACCCTCACCTGTGCCCTAAGCCTTGGCGTTCTCTATCCCTAACCATAGCCCCAAACAGAAAGCCACCACCAGCCCTAAAACTTAGCCACAAGCCTTAGCCTACTCCTGGCCTGTACGCTGGCACTGACCCGTGCGTCAGCCCGTAGTCTGACCCTCCCACGTTTCCGTACCCTCACCTGTGCCCTAAGCCTTGCCATTCCCTAACACTAACCCTAGCCCGGAACGGAAACCCACCACCAGCCCTACACCATACCCTACACCGTAGCCTACTCCTGGCCCGTACGCTGGCACTGAACCGTGCGTCAGCATGTAGCCTGACCCTCCCGCTTTTCCGTACCCTCACCTGTGCCCTAAGCCTTGCCGTTCCCTTACCCTAGCCCTAGCCCGAAACGGAAACCCACCACCAGCCCTACACCTTAGCCTATGCCGTAGCCTACTCCTTGCCTGTACCCTGGCACTGACCCGTGCGTCAGCATGGAGTTTGACCCTCCCAAGTTTCCGTACCCTCACCTGGGCCATAAGACATGCCATTCCCTAACACTAACCCTAGCCCGGAATGGAAACCCACCACCAGCCCTACACCTTACCCTATGCCGTAGCCTACACCTGGCCCATACGCGGGCACTGATCTGTGCTTCAGCACGTAGCCAGACCCTCCCACGTTTGCGGACCCTCACCTGTGCCCTAAGCCTTGCCGTTCCCTAACCCTAACCCTAGCCCGGAACGGAAACCCACCACCAGCCCTACACTTTTCCCAACGCCGTAGCCTATTCCTGGCTCGTACGCCGGCACTCACGGTTTCATCAGCACGTAGCCTGACCCTCCCACGTTTCCGTACCCTCACCTGTGCCCTAATCCTTGCCGTTCACTAACCCTAACCCTAGCCCGGAGCGGAAACCCACCACCAGACCTACACCTTACCCCGAAGCCGTAGCCTACACCTGGCCGGTACGCTGGCGCTGACACGTGCGTCATCACGTAGCCTGACCCTCACACGTTTCCGTACCCTCACCTGTGCCCTAAGCCTTGCCGTTTCCTAACCCTAACCCTAGCCCGGAACAGAAACCCACCACCAGCCCTACACTCTACCCTACGCCATAGCCTATTCCTGGCCCGTACGCTGGCACTGAGCCGTGCGTCAGCACGTAGCCTGACTTTCCCACGTTTCCGTACCATCACCTGTGCCCTAAGCCCTGACGTTCCCTAACCCTAACCCAAGCCCGGAACAGAAACCCAGCACCAGCCCTACACCGTACCACCACGCCGTAGCCTACTCCTGGCCCATATGCTGTCACTGACCCGTGCGTCACCACGTAGCCTGACCCTCCCACGTTTCCGTAACCTCACCTGTGCGCTAAGCCTAGCCGTTCCCTAACCTTAACCATAGCCCGGAACGGAAACCCACCACCAGCCCTACACCTTACCCTATGCCGTAGCCTACACCTGGCCCGTTCGCGGGCACTGACCTGTGCTTCAGCACGTAGCCTGACCCTCCCATGTTACCGTACCCTCACCTGTGCCCTAAGCCTTGCCGTTCCCTAATCCTAACCCTAGCCCGGAACGGAAACCCACCACCAGCCGTAAACCTTACCCACAAGCCGTAGCCTACTCCTGGCCCGTACGCTGGCACAGACCCGTGCGTCAGCACGTAGCCTGACCTTCCCTCGTTTCCGTACCATCACCTGTGCCCTAAGCCTTGCCGTGCCCTCACCCTCACCCTAGCCATGAACAGAAACCCATCAGCTGCCCTACACCTTACCCTACGCCGTAGCCTACTCCTGGCACGTACGCAGGCACTGACACGTGCCTCAGCACGTAGCCTGACCCTCCCACGTTTCCGTACCCTCACCTGTGCCCTACGCCTTGCCGTTCCCTAACACTAACCCTAGCCCGGAACGGAAACCCACCACCAGCCCTACACCATACCCTACACCGTAGCCTACTCCTGGCCCGTACGCTGGCACTGAACCGTGCGTCAGCATGTAGCCTGACCCTCCCGCTTTTCCGTACCCTCACCTGTGCCCTAAGCCTTGCCGTTCCCTTACCCTAGCCCTAGCCCGGAACGGAAACCCACCACCAGCCCTACTCCTTAGCCTATGCCGTAGCCTACTCCTTGCCTGTACCCTGGCACTGACCCGTGCGTCAGCATGGAGTTTGACCCTCCCATGTTTCCGTACCCTCACCTGGGCCCTAAGACATGCCATTCCCTAACACTAACCCTAGCCCGGAACGGAAACCCACCACCAGCCCTACACTTTTCCCAACGCCGTAGCCTATTCCTGGCTCGTACGCCGGCACTCACGGTTTCATCAGCACGTAGCCTGACCCTCCCACGTTTCCGTACCCTCACCTGTGCCCTAATCTTGCCGTTCACTAACCCTAACCCTAGCCCGGAGCGGAAACCCACCACCAGCCCTAAACCTTACCCCCAAGCCGTAGCCTACACCTGGCCGGTACGCTGGCGCTGACACGTGCGTCAGCACGTAGCCTGACCCTCACACGTTTCCGTACCCTCACCTGTGCCCTAAGCCTTGCCGTTTCCTAACCCTAACCCTAGCCCGGAACAGAAACCCACCACCAGCCCTACACTCTACCCTACGCCATAGCCTATTCCTGGCCCGTACGCTGGCACTGAGCCGTGCGTCAGCACGTAGCCTGACTTTCCCACGTTTCCGTACTATCACCTGTGCCCTAAGCCCTGACGTTCCCTAACCCTAACCCAAGCCCGGAACAGAAACCCAGCACCAGCCCTACACCTTACCACCACGCCGTAGCCTACTCCTGGCCCATATGCTGGCACTGACCCGTGCGTCACCACGTAGCCTGACCCTCCCACGTTTCCGTAACCTCACCTGTGCGCTAAGACTAGCCCTTCCCTAACCTTAACCCTAGACCGGAACGGAAACCCACCACCAGCCCTACACCTTACCCTATGCCGTAGCCTACACCTGGCCCGTTCGCGGGCACTGACCTGTGCTTCAGCACGTAGCCTGACCCTCCCATGTTACCGTACCCTCACCTGTGCCCTAAGCCTTGCCGTTCCCTAATCCTAACCCTAGCCCGGAACGGAAACCCACCACCAGCCGTAAAACTTACCCACAAGCCGTAGCCTACTCCTGGCCCGTACGCTGGCACAGACCCGTGCCTCAGCACGTAGCCTGACCCTCCCACGTTTCCGTAGCCTCACCTGTGCCCTAAGCCTTGCCGTTCCCTAACCCTAACCCTAGTCCGGAACGGAAACCCACCACCAGCCCTACAGCTTACCCCCAAGCCATAGCCTATTCCTGGCCCGTACGCTGGCACTGACCCGTGCGTCAGCATGTAGCCTGACCCTCCCACGTTTCCGTACACTCACCTGTGCCCTAAGCCTTGCCGTTCCCTAACCCTAACCCTAGCGCGGAACTGAAAGCCACCACCAGCCCTACACCTAACCCCCAAGCCGTAGCTTACTCCTGGCCAGTATGCTGGCACTGACACGTGCATCATCACGTAGCCTGACGCTCCCACGTTTCCGTACCCTCACCTGTGCCCTAAGCCTTGCCGTTCCATAAACCTAACCGTAGCCCAGAACGGAAACGCACCACCAGCCCTACACCTTACCATATGCCGTAGCCTAATCCTGGCCCTTACGCTGGCACAGACCCGTGCGTCAGCACGAAGCCTGACCCTCCCACGTTTGTGGACACTCACCTGTGCGCTAAGCCTTGCCGTTCCCTAACCCTAAGCCTAGCCCGGAACGGAAACCCACCACCAGCCCTACAACTTACCGCAAAGCCGTAGCCTATTCCTGGACCTTATGCTGGCACTGACACTTGCGTCAGCACGTAGCCTGAAGCTCCCACGTTTGCGGACCATCACCTGTGCCCTAAGCCTTGCCATTCCCTAACCCTAACCCTAGCCCGGAAGGGAAACCCACCAAAAGCCCTACACCTTTCCCTACGCCGTAGCCTATTCCTGGCGCGTACGCAGGCACTGACCCTTTCATCAGCACGTAGCCTGACCCTCCCACGTTTCCGTACCCTCACCTGTGCCCTAAGCCTTGCCGTTCCCTAACCCTAACCCTAGACCGGAGCGGAAACCCACCACCAGCCCTAAAGCTTACCCCCAAGCTATAGCCTATTCCTGGCCCGTACGCTGGCACTGACCCGTGCGTCAGCATGTAACCTGACCCTCCCAGGTTTCCGTACCCTCACATGTGCCCTAAGCCTTGCCGTTCCCTAACCCTAACCCTAGTCCGGAACGGAAACACACCACCAGCCCTACACCTAACCCCCAAGCCGTAGCTTACTCCTGGCCAGTACGCTGGCAGTGAACCGTGCATCATCACGTAGCCTGACCCTCCCACGTTTCCGTACTCTCACCTGTGCCCTAAGCCTTGCCGTTCCGTAACCCTAACCGTAGCCCGGAACGGAAACCCACCACCAACCCTACACCTTACCCCCAAGTCGTAGCCTACTCCTGGCCCGTACGCTGGCACAGACCCGTGCGTCAGCACGAAGCCTGACCCTCCCACGTTTGCGGACACTCACCTGTGCCCTAAGCCTTGCCGTTCCCTAACCCTAACCCTAGCCCGGAACCGAAACCAACCACCATCCCTACACCTTTCCCTACGCCGTAGCCTATTCCTGGCTCATACGCAGGCACTGATCCTTTCATCAGCAAGTAGACTGACCCTCCCACGTTTCCGTACCTTCACCTGTGCCCTAAGCCTTGCCGTTCACTAACCCTAACCCTAGCCCGGAACGGAAACCCACCACCAGCCCTACACCTTAACCTACGCCGTAGCCTACTCCTGGCCTGTACGGTGGCACTGACCCTTGCGTCAGAATGTAGCCTGAACCTCCCACGTTTGCGTACCCTCACCTATGCCCTAAGCCTTGCCGTTCCGTAACCCTAACCCTAGCCCGGAACGGAAACACACCACCAGCCCTACACCTTACCCCCAAGCCGTAGCCTACTCCTGGCCCGTTCGATGGCACTAACCCTAGCATCAGCATTTAGCCTGACCCTCCCACGTTTCTGTACCCTCACCCGTGCCCTAAGCCTTGCCGTTCCATAACCCTAACCCTAGCCTGGAACGGAAACCCACCACCAGCCCTACAACTTACCCCCATGCCGTAGCCTACTCCTGGCCATTATGCTGGCACTGACCCATGCGTCAGCACGTAGTGTGACCCTCCCACGTTTCCGTACCCTCACCTGTGCCCTAAGCCTTGCCGTTCCCTAGCCCTAACCCTATCCCGGAACGGAAACCCACCACCAGCCCTACACCTTACCCTATGCTGTAGCCTACACCTGGCCCGTACGCGGGCACTGACCCGTGGGTCAGCACGTAGCCTGACCCTCCCACTTTTCCGTACCCTCAACTGTGCCCTAAGCCTTGCCGTTCCCTAACCCTAACCCTAGCCCTGAATGGAAACCCACCACAAACCCTACACCTTATCGTATGCCTTAGCCTAGTCCTGGCCCGTACGCTGGCACTGACACGTGCGTCAGCATGTAGCCTGACACTCCCACGTTTCCGTACCCTCACCTGTGCCCTAAGCCTTGCCGTTCCCTAACCCTAACCCTAGCCCAGAACGGAAACCCACCACAATCCCTACACCTTACCATACGCCGTAGCCTACTCCTGGCCCGTACGCCGGCACTGACCCGTGAGTCAGCACGTAGACTGACCCTCCCACGTTTCCTTACCCTCACCTGTGCCCTAAGACTTGCCATTCCCTCACCCTAACCCTAGCCAAGAACGGAAACCCACCACCAGTCCTACACTTTACCCTACGCCATAGCCTACTCCTGGCCCGTACGCTGGCACTGACCCGTGCGTCAGCACGTAGCCTGACCCTCACACGTTTAGGTACCCTCACCTGTGCCCTAAGCCTTGTCGTTCCCTAACCCTAACCGTAGTCCGGAACGGAAACCCACCACCAGCCCTACAGCTTACCCCCAATCCATAGCCTATTCCTGGCCCGTACGCTGGCACTGACCCGTGCTTCAGCATGTAGCCTGTCCCTCCCACGTTTCCGTACCCTCACCTGTGCCCTAAGCCTTGCCGTTCCCTAACCCTAACCCTAGCCCGGAACGGAAAACCACCACCAGCCCTACACCTTATCGTATGCCGTAGCCTAGTCCTGGCCCGTACGCTGGCACTGACCGGTGCGTCAGCATGTAGCCTGACCCTCCCACGTTTCCGTAACCTCACCTGTGCCCTAAGCCTTGCAATTCCCTAACCCTAACCCTGGCCCGGAACAGAAACCCACCACCAGCCCTATACCTTTCCCTACGCCGTAGCCTATTCCTGGCCCGTACACAGGCACTGACACTTTTATCAGCACGTAGCCTGACCCTCCCACGTTTCCGTACCCTCACCTGTGCCCTAAGCCTTGCCGTTCCCTAACCCTTACACTAGCCCGGAACGGAAACCCACCACCAGCCCTAAACCTTACCCACAAGCCGTAGCCTACTCCTGGCCCGTACACTGGCACTGACCCGTGCGTCAGCACGTAGCCTGACCCTCCCAGTTTTCTGTACACTTACCTGAGCCCTAAGCCTTGCCGTTCCCTAACCCTAACCCTAGCCCGGAACGGAATCCCACCACCAGCCCTACACCTTACCATATGCCGTAGCCTACTCCTGCCCGGTACGCTGCCACTGAGCCGTGCATCAGCACGTAGCCTGACCCTCCCACGTTTCTGTACCCTCAGCTGTGCCCTACGCCTTGCCGTTCCCTAACCCTATCCCTAGCCCGGAACGGAAACCCACCACCTGCCCTACAACTTACCCCCAAGCCGTAGCCTACTCCTTGCCTGTACGGTGGCACTGACCCTTGCGTCAGAATGTAGCCTGACCCTCCCACGTTTCCGTACCCTCACCTGTGCCCTAAGCCTTTCCGTTCCATAACCCTAACCCGAGACCGGAATGGAAACCCACCACCAGCCCTACACCTTACCCCCAAGCCGTAGCCTACACCTGGCCCGTTCGGTGGCACTAACCCGAGCATCAGCAAGTAGCCTGACCCTCCCACGTTTCCGTAACCTAACCTCTGCCCTAAGCCTTGCCGTTCCCTAACCCTAACCCTAGCCCGGAACCGAAACCAACCACCATCCCTACACCTTTCCCTACGCCGTAGCCTATTCCTGGCTCATACGCAGGCACTGATCCTTTCATCAGCAAGTAGACTGACCCTCCCACGTTTCCGTACCCTCACCTGTGCCCTAAGCCTTGCCGTTCACTAACCCTAACCCTAGCCCGGAACGGAAACCCACCACCAGCCCTAAACCTTACCCTATGCTGTAGCCTACACCTGGCCCATATGCGGGCACTGACACGTGCGTCAGCACGTAGCCTGAACCTCCCACATTTCCGTACCCTCACCTGTGCCATAAGCCTTGCCGTTCTCTAACCCTAACCCTAGCCCGAAACGGAAAGACACCACCACCCCTAAAACTTAGCCACAAGCCTTAGCCTACTCCTGGCCCGTACGCTGGCACTGACCCGTGCGTCATCACATAGCCTAACCCTCCCACTTTTCCGTACCCTCACCTGTGCCCTAAGCCTTGCCGTTCCCTTACCCTAACCCTAGCCCGGAACGGAAACCCACCACCCGCCCTACACCTTACCCTATGCCGTAGCCTACTCCTTGCCTGTACCCTGGCACTGACCCGTGCTTCAGCACGTAGCCATACCCTCCCACGTTTCCGTACCCTCACATGTGCCCTAAGCCTTGCCGTTCCCTAACCCTAACACTAGCCCGGAACGGAAATCCACCACCAGCCCTAAAACTTAAACACAAGCCGAAGCCTACTCCTGGCCCGTACGCTGGCACTGACCCGTGCGTCATCACATAGCCTGACCCTCCCACGTTTCTCTACCATCACCTGTGCCCTAAGCCTTGCCATTCCCTCACCCTCACCCTAGCCATGGACAGAAACCCACCAGCAGCCCTACACCATACCCTACGCCGTAGCCTTCTCCTGGCACGTACGCTGGCACTGACACATGCGTCAGCATGTAGCCTGAACCTCACACGTTTCTGTATCCTCACCTGTGCCCTAAGCCTTGCCATTCCCTAACCCTAACCCTAGTCCGGAACGGAAACCCACAATCAGCCCTACAGCTTACCCCCAAGCCATAGCCTATTCCAGGCCCATACGCTGGCACTGACCCGTGCGTCAGCATGTAGCCTGACTCTCCCACGTTTCCGTACCCTCACCTGTGCCCTAAGCCTTTCCGTTCCCTAACCCTAACCCTAGCCCGGAACGGAAACCCACCACCAGCCCTACACCTAACCCCCAAGCCGTAGCCTACTCCTTGCCAGTACGCTGGCACTGACCCGTGCATCATCACATACCCAGAGCCTCCCACGTTTCCGTACCCTCACCTGGGCCCTAAGCCTTGCCGTTCCCTAACCCTAACCCTAGCCCGGAACGGAAACCCACCACCAGCCCTACACCTTACCCCCAAGCCGTAGCCTACTCCTGGCCCGTACGTTGGCACTGACCCGTGCGTCAGCACGTAGCCTGACCCTCCCACGTTTGCGGACCCACACCTGTGCCCTAAGCCTTGCCATTCCCTAACCCTAACCCTAGCCCGGAATGGAAACCCACCACAAGACCTACACCTTTCCCTACGCTGTAGCCTATTCCTGGCTCGTACGCAGGCACTGACACTTTCATCAGCACATAGCCTGACCCTCCCACGTTTCCGTACCCTCACCTGTGCCCTAAGCCTTGCCGTTCACTAACCCTAACCCTAGCCTGGAACGGAAACCCACCACCAGCCCTACACCTTACCCCAAAGCCGTAGCCTACTCCTGGCCGGTACGCTGGCACTGACAGGTGCGTCAGCACGCAGCCTGACCCTCATACGTTTCCGTACCCTCACCTGTGCCCTAAGCCTTGCCGTTCCCTAACCCTAACCTTAGCCTGGAAGAGAAACCCACCACAAGCCCTACACTGTACCCTACGCCATAGCCTATTCCTGGCCCGTACGCTGGCAGTGACCCGTGTGTCAGCACGTAGCCTGAACCTCCCACGTTTCCGTACCCTGACCTGTGCCCTAAGCTTTGACGTTCCCTAACCCTAACCCTAGCCCGGAACAGAAACCCAACAAAAGCCCTACAACTTACCAAAATGCCGTAGCCTACTCCTGGCCCATATGCTGGCACTGACCCGTGCGTCAGCACGTAGCCTGACCCTCCCACGTTTCCATAACCTCACATGTGCCCTAAGCCTTACCATTCCCTAACCCTAACCCTAGCCCGGAACGGAAAACCACCACCAGCCCTACACCTTACTCTATGCCGTAGACTACACCTGGCCCGTACGCGGGCACTGACCTGTGCTTCAGCACGTAGCCTGATCCTCCCATGTTACTGTACCCTCACCTGTGCCCTAAGCCTTGCCGTTCCCTAACCCTAACCCTAGCCCGGAACGGAAACCCACCACAATCCCTACACCTTACCATACGCCGTAGCCTACTCCTGGCCCGTACGCTGGCACTGACCCGTGAGTCAGCACGTAGACTGACCCTCCCACGTTTCCGTACCCTCACCTGTGCCCTAAGACTTGCCGTTCCCTCACCCTAACCCTAGCCAAGAACGGAAACCCACCAGGAGCCCTAAACCTTACCCTACAACATAGCCTACTCCTGGCCCGTACGCTGGCACTGACCCGTGCGTCAGCACGTAGCCTGACCCTCACACGTTTCCGTACCCTCACCTGTGCCCTAAGCCTTGTCGTTCCCTAACCCTAACCCTAGTCCGGAAAGGAAACCCACCATCAGCCCTACAGCTTACCCCCAATCCATAGCCTATTCCTGGCCCGTACACTGGCACTGACCCGTGCTTCAGCATGTAGCCTGTCCCTCCCACGTTTCCGTACCCTCACCTGTGCCCTAAGCCTTGCCGTTCCCTAACCCTAACCCTAGCCCGGAACGGAAAACCACTACCAGCCCTACACCTTATCGTATGCCGTAGCCTAGTCCTGGCCCGTACGCTGGCACTGACCCGTGCTTCAGCATGTAGCCTGACCCTCCCACGTTTCCGTAACCTCACCTGTGCTCTAAGCCTTGCCGTTCCCTAACCCTAACCCTAGCCCGGAACAGAAACCCACCACCAGCCCTATACCTTTCCCTACGCCGTAGCCTATTCCTGGCCCTTACACAGGCACTGACAATTTCATCAGCACGTAGCCTGACCCTCCCACGTTTCCGTACCCTCACCTGTGCCCTAAGCCTTGCCGTTCCCTAACCCTTACCCTAGCCCGGAATGGAAACCCACCACCAGCCGTGAACCTTACCCACAAGCCGTAGCCTACTCCTGGCCCGTACACTGGCACTGACCCGTGCGTCAGCACGTAGCCTGACACTCCCACTTTTCTTTACCCTTACCTGAGCCCTAAGCCTTGCCGTTCCCTAACCCTAACCCTAGCCCGGAACGGAATCCCACCACCAGCCCTACACCTTACCATATGCCGTAGCCTACTCCTGCCCGGTACGCTGCCACTGAGCCGTGCATGAGCACGTAGCCTGACCCTCCCACGTTTCCGTACCCTCAGCAGTGCCCTACGCCTTGCCGTTCCCTAACCCTATCCCTAGCCCGGAACGGAAACTCACCACAAGCCCTACAACTTACCCCGAAGCCGTAGGCTACTCCTGGCCTGTACGGTGGCACTGACCCTTGCGTCAGCATGTAGCCTGACCCTCCCACGTTTCCGCACCCTCACCTGTGCCCTAAGACTTGCCGTTCACTAACCCTAACCCTAGCCCGGAACGGAAACCCACCACCAGCCCTAAACCTTACTCTATGACGTAGCGTACACCTGGCCCGTACGCGGGCACTGACCTGTGCTTCAGCAAGTAGCCTGACCCTCCCATGTTACCGTACGCTCACCTGTGCCCTAAGCCTTGTCGTTCCCTAACCCTAACCCTAGCCCGGCACGGAATCTCACCACCAGCTCTACACCTTATCGTATGCCGTAGCCTAGTCCTGGCCCGTACGCTGGCACTGACCCGTGTGTCAGCATGTATCCTGACCCTCCCAAGTTTCCGTAACCTCACCTGTGCCCTAAGCCTTGCCGTTCCCTAACCCTAACGCTAGCCCGGAACAGAAAACCACCACCAGCCCTACACCTTACCCCAAGCCGTAGCCTATTCCTGCCCCGTACGCAGGCACTGACACTTTCATCAGCACGTAGCCTGACCCTCCCACGTTTCCATACCCTCATCTGTGCCCTAAGCCTTGCCGTTCCCTAACCCTAACCCTAGCCCGTAATGGAAACCCACCACCAGCCCTACACCTTAACCTACGCCGTAGCCTACTCCTGGCCTGTACGGTGGCACTGACCCTTGCGTCAGAATGTAGCCTGAACCTCCCACGTTTGCGTACCCTCACCTGTGCCCTAAGCCTTGCCGTTCCGTAACCCTAACCCTAGCCCGGAACGGAAACACACCACCAGCCCTACACCTTACCCCCAAGCCGTAGCCTACTCCTGGCCCGTTCGATGGCACTAACCCTAGCATCAGCATTTAGCCTGACCCTCCCACGTTTCTGTACCCTCACCCGTGCCCTAAGCCTTGCCGTTCCATAACCCTAACCCTAGCCTGGAACGGAAACCCACCACCAGCCCTACAACTTACCCCCATGCCGTAGCCTACTCCTGGCCCATATGCTGGCACTGACCCATGCGTCAGCACGTAGTGTGACCCTCCCACGTTTCCGTACCCTCACCTGTGCCCTAAGCCTTGCCGTTCCCTAGCCCTAACCCTAGCCCGGAACGGAAACCCACCACCAGCCCTACACCTTACCCTATGCTGTAGCCTACACCTGGCCCGTACGCGGGCACTGACCCGTGCGTCAGCACGTAGCCTGACCCTCCCACTTTTCCGTACCCTCACCTGTGCCCTAAGCCTTGCCGTTCCCTAACCCTAACCCTAGCCCTGAATGGAAACCCACCACAAGCCCTACACCATGCGCTACACCGTAGCCTACTCCTGGCCCGTACGCTGGCACTGACCCATGCGTCAGCATGTAGCCTGACCCTCTCACGTTTCCGTACCCTCACATGTGCCCTAAGGCTTGACGTTCCCTATCCCTAAACCCAGCCCGGAACGCAAACCCACCAACAGCCCTACACCTTTCCCTACGCCGTTGCCTACTCCTGGCCCATACGCTGGCACTGACCCGTGCGTCATCACGTAGCCTGACCCTCCCACTTTTCCGTACCCTCACCTGTGCCCTAAGCCTTGCCGTTCCCTTACCCTAACCCTAGCCCGGAACGGAAACACACCACCCGCCCTACACCTTATTCTATGCCGTAGCCTACTCCTTGCCCGTACCCTGGCACTGACACGTGCTTCAGCACGTAGCCATACCCTCCCACGTTTCCGTACCCTCACATGTGCCCTAAGCCTTGCCGTTCCCTAACCCTAACCCTAGCCCGGAACGGAAAGCCAACACCAGCCCTAAAACTTACCCACAAGCCGAAGCCTACTCCTGGCCCGTACGCTGGCACTGACCCGTGCGTCATCACGTAGCCTGACCCTCCCACGTTTCTCTACCATCACCTGTGCCCTAAGCCTTGCCGTTCCCTCACCCTCAACCTAGCCATGAACAGAAACCCACCAGCAGCCCTAAACCTTACCCTACGCCGTAGCCTACTCCTGGCACGTACGCTGGCACTGACACGTGCGTCAGCATGTAGCCTGAACCTCACGCGTTTCCGTATCCTCACCTGTGCCCTAAGCCTTGCCATTCCATAACCCTAAACCTAGTCCAGAACGGAAACCCACCACCAGCCCTACAGTTTACCCCCAAGCCATAGCCTATTCCTGGCCCATACGCTGGCACTGACCCGTGCGTCAGCATGTAGCGTGACTCTCCCACGTTTCCGTACCCTCACCTGTGCCCTAAGCCTTTCCGTTCCCTAACCCTAACCCTAGCCCGGAACGGAAACCCACCACCAGCCCTACACCTATCCCCCAAGCCGTAGCCTACCCCTGGCCAGTACGCTGGCACCGACCCGTGCATCATCACGTACCCTGAGCCTCCCACGTTTCCGTACCCTCACCTGGGCCCTAAGCCTTGCCGTTCCCTAACCCTAACCCTAGCCCGGAACGGAAACCCACCACCAGCCCTACACCTTACCCCCAAGCCGTAGCCTACTCCTGGCCCGTACGTTGGCACTGACCCGTGCGTCAGCACGTAGCCTGACCCTCCCACGTTTGCGGACCCTCACCTGTGCCCTAAGCCTTGCCGTTCCCTAACCCTAACCCTAGCCCGGAACGGAAACCCACCACAAGCCCTACACCTTTCCCTACGCCGTAGCCTATTCCTGGCTCGTACGCAGGCACCGACCCTTTCATCAGCATGTAGGTGACCCTCCCACGTTTCCGTACCCTCACCTGTGCCCTAAGCCTTGCCGTTCACTAACCCTAACCCTAGCCCGGAACGGAAACCCACCAGAAGCCCTACAACTTACCCCAAAGCCGTAGCCTACTCCTGGCCGGTACGCTGGCACTGACACGTGCGTCAGCACGTAGCCTGACCCTCACACGTTTCCGTACCCTCACCTGTGCCCTAAGCCTTGCCGTTCCCTAACCCTAACCTTAGCCCAGAACAGAAACCCACCACAAGCCCTACACTCTACCCTACGCCATAGCCTATTCCTGGCCCGTACGCTGGCACTGACCCGTGCGTCAGCACGTAGCCTGACCCTCCCACGTTTCTGTACCCTCACCTGTGCCCTAAGCTTTGACGTTCCCTAACCCTAACCCTAGCCCGGAACAGAAACCCACCAACAGCCCTACAACTTACCACAACGCCGTAGCCTACTCCTGGCCCATATGCTGGCACTGACCCGTGCGTCAGCACATAGCGTGACCCTCCCACGTTTTCGTAACCTCACATGTGCCCTAAGCCTTGCCATTCTCTAACCCTAACCCTAGCCCGTAACGGAAAACCACCACCAGCCCTAAACCTTACTCTATGCCGTAGACTACACCTGGCCCGTACGCGGGCACTGACCTGTGCTTCAGCACGTAGCCTGACCCTCCCATGTTACTGTACCCTCACCTGTGCCCTAAGCCTTGCCGTTCCCTAACCCTAACCCGAGCCCGGCATGGAATCCCACCACAAGCCCTACACCTTATTGTATGCCGTAGCCTAGTCCTGGCCCGTACGCTGGCACTGACACGTGCGTCAGCATGTAGCCTGACACTCCCACGTTTCCGTACCCTCACCTGTGCCCTAAGCCTTGCCGTTCCCTAACCCTAACCCTAGCCCAGAACGGAAACCCACCACAATCCCTACACCTTACCATACGCCGTAGCCTACTCCTGGCCCGTACACCGGCACTGACCCGTGAGTCAGCACGTAGACTGACCCTCCCACGTTTCCTTACCCTCACCTGTGCCCTAAGACTTGCCATTCCCTCACCCTAACCCTAGCCAAGAACGGAAACCCACCACCAGTCCTACACTTTACCCTACGCCATAGCCTACTCCTGGCCCGTACGCTGGCACTGACCCGTGCGTCAGCACGTAGCCTGACCCTCCCACGTTTCCGTAACCTCACCTGTGCCCTAAGCCTTGCCATTCCCTAACCCTAACCCTGGCCCGGAACAGAAACCCACCACCAGCCCTATACCTTTCCCTACGCCGTAGCCTATTCCTGGCCCGTACACAGGCACTGACACTTTTATCAGCACGTAGCCTGACCCTCCCACGTTTCCGTACCCTCACCTGTGCCCTAAGCCTTGCCGTTCCCTAACCCTTACACTAGCCCGGAACGGAAACCCACCACCAGCCCTAAACCTTACCCACAAGCCGTAGCCTACTCCTGGCCCGTACACTGGCACTGACCCGTGCGTCAGCACGTAGCCTGACCCTCCCAGTTTTCTGTACACTTACCTGAGCCCTAAGCCTTGCCGTTCCCTAACCCTAACCCTAGCCCGGAACGGAATCCCACCACCAGCCCTACACCTTACCATATGCCGTAGCCTACTCCTGCCCGGTACGCTGCCACTGAGCCGTGCATCAGCACGTAGCCTGACCCTCCCACGTTTCCGTACCCTCAGCTGTGCCCTACGCCTTGCCGTTCCCTAACCCTATCCCTAGCCCGGAACGGAAACCCACCACCTGCCCTACAACTTACCCCCAAGCCGTAGCCTACTCCTTGCCTGTACGGTGGCACTGACCCTTGCGTCAGAATGTAGCCTGACCCTCCCACGTTTCCGTACCCTCACCTGTGCCCTAAGCCTTTCCGTTCCATAACCCTAACCCGAGACCGGAATGGAAACCCACCACCAGCCCTACACCTTACCCCCAAGCCGTAGCCTACTCCTGGCCCGTACGTTGGCACTGACCCGTGCGTCAGCACGTAGCCTGACCCTCCCACGTTTGCGGACCCTCACCTGTGCCCTAAGCCTTGCCGTTCCCTAACCCTAACCCTAGCCCGGAACGGAAACCCACCACAAGCCCTACACCTTTCCCTACGCCGTAGCCTACTCCTGGCCCGTACACTGGCACTGACCCGTGCGTCAGCACGTAGCCTGACACTCCCACTTTTCTTTACCCTTACCTGAGCCCTAAGCCTTGCCGTTCCCTAACCCTAACCCTAGCCCGGAACGGAATCCCACCACCAGCCCTACACCTTACCATATGCCGTAGCCTACTCCTGCCCGGTACGCTGCCACTGAGCCGTGCATGAGCACGTAGCCTGACCCTCCCACGTTTCCGTACCCTCAGCAGTGCCCTACGCCTTGCCGTTCCCTAACCCTATCCCTAGCCCGGAACGGAAACTCACCACAAGCCCTACAACTTACCCCGAAGCCGTAGGCTACTCCTGGCCTGTACGGTGGCACTGACCCTTGCGTCAGCATGTAGCCTGACCCTCCCACGTTTCCGCACCCTCACCTGTGCCCTAAGACTTGCCGTTCACTAACCCTAACCCTAGCCCGGAACGGAAACCCACCACCAGCCCTAAACCTTACTCTATGACGTAGCGTACACCTGGCCCGTACGCGGGCACTGACCTGTGCTTCAGCAAGTAGCCTGACCCTCCCATGTTACCGTACGCTCACCTGTGCCCTAAGCCTTGTCGTTCCCTAACCCTAACCCTAGCCCGGCACGGAATCTCACCACCAGCTCTACACCTTATCGTATGCCGTAGCCTAGTCCTGGCCCGTACGCTGGCACTGACCCGTGTGTCAGCATGTATCCTGACCCTCCCAAGTTTCCGTAACCTCACCTGTGCCCTAAGCCTTGCCGTTCCCTAACCCTAACGCTAGCCCGGAACAGAAAACCACCACCAGCCCTACACCTTACCCCAAGCCGTAGCCTATTCCTGCCCCGTACGCAGGCACTGACACTTTCATCAGCACGTAGCCTGACCCTCCCACGTTTCCATACCCTCATCTGTGCCCTAAGCCTTGCCGTTCCCTAACCCTAACCCTAGCCCGTAATGGAAACCCACCACCAGCCCTACACCTTAACCTACGCCGTAGCCTACTCCTGGCCTGTACGGTGGCACTGACCCTTGCGTCAGAATGTAGCCTGAACCTCCCACGTTTGCGTACCCTCACCTGTGCCCTAAGCCTTGCCGTTCCGTAACCCTAACCCTAGCCCGGAACGGAAACACACCACCAGCCCTACACCTTACCCCCAAGCCGTAGCCTACTCCTGGCCCGTTCGATGGCACTAACCCTAGCATCAGCATTTAGCCTGACCCTCCCACGTTTCTGTACCCTCACCCGTGCCCTAAGCCTTGCCGTTCCATAACCCTAACCCTAGCCTGGAACGGAAACCCACCACCAGCCCTACAACTTACCCCCATGCCGTAGCCTACTCCTGGCCCATATGCTGGCACTGACCCATGCGTCAGCACGTAGTGTGACCCTCCCACGTTTCCGTACCCTCACCTGTGCCCTAAGCCTTGCCGTTCCCTAGCCCTAACCCTAGCCCGGAACGGAAACCCACCACCAGCCCTACACCTTACCCTATGCTGTAGCCTACACCTGGCCCGTACGCGGGCACTGACCCGTGCGTCAGCACGTAGCCTGACCCTCCCACTTTTCCGTACCCTCACCTGTGCCCTAAGCCTTGCCGTTCCCTAACCCTAACCCTAGCCCTGAATGGAAACCCACCACAAGCCCTACACCATGCGCTACACCGTAGCCTACTCCTGGCCCGTACGCTGGCACTGACCCATGCGTCAGCATGTAGCCTGACCCTCTCACGTTTCCGTACCCTCACATGTGCCCTAAGGCTTGACGTTCCCTATCCCTAAACCCAGCCCGGAACGCAAACCCACCAACAGCCCTACACCTTTCCCTACGCCGTTGCCTACTCCTGGCCCATACGCTGGCACTGACCCGTGCGTCATCACGTAGCCTGACCCTCCCACTTTTCCGTACCCTCACCTGTGCCCTAAGCCTTGCCGTTCCCTTACCCTAACCCTAGCCCGGAACGGAAACACACCACCCGCCCTACACCTTATTCTATGCCGTAGCCTACTCCTTGCCCGTACCCTGGCACTGACACGTGCTTCAGCACGTAGCCATACCCTCCCACGTTTCCGTACCCTCACATGTGCCCTAAGCCTTGCCGTTCCCTAACCCTAACCCTAGCCCGGAACGGAAAGCCAACACCAGCCCTAAAACTTACCCACAAGCCGAAGCCTACTCCTGGCCCGTACGCTGGCACTGACCCGTGCGTCATCACGTAGCCTGACCCTCCCACGTTTCTCTACCATCACCTGTGCCCTAAGCCTTGCCGTTCCCTCACCCTCAACCTAGCCATGAACAGAAACCCACCAGCAGCCCTAAACCTTACCCTACGCCGTAGCCTACTCCTGGCACGTACGCTGGCACTGACACGTGCGTCAGCATGTAGCCTGAACCTCACGCGTTTCCGTATCCTCACCTGTGCCCTAAGCCTTGCCATTCCATAACCCTAAACCTAGTCCAGAACGGAAACCCACCACCAGCCCTACAGTTTACCCCCAAGCCATAGCCTATTCCTGGCCCATACGCTGGCACTGACCCGTGCGTCAGCATGTAGCGTGACTCTCCCACGTTTCCGTACCCTCACCTGTGCCCTAAGCCTTTCCGTTCCCTAACCCTAACCCTAGCCCGGAACGGAAACCCACCACCAGCCCTACACCTATCCCCCAAGCCGTAGCCTACCCCTGGCCAGTACGCTGGCACCGACCCGTGCATCATCACGTACCCTGAGCCTCCCACGTTTCCGTACCCTCACCTGGGCCCTAAGCCTTGCCGTTCCCTAACCCTAACCCTAGCCCGGAACGGAAACCCACCACCAGCCCTACACCTTACCCCCAAGCCGTAGCCTACTCCTGGCCCGTACGTTGGCACTGACCCGTGCGTCAGCACGTAGCCTGACCCTCCCACGTTTGCGGACCCTCACCTGTGCCCTAAGCCTTGCCGTTCCCTAACCCTAACCCTAGCCCGGAACGGAAACCCACCACAAGCCCTACACCTTTCCCTACGCCGTAGCCTATTCCTGGCTCGTACGCAGGCACCGACCCTTTCATCAGCATGTAGGTGACCCTCCCACGTTTCCGTACCCTCACCTGTGCCCTAAGCCTTGCCGTTCACTAACCCTAACCCTAGCCCGGAACGGAAACCCACCAGAAGCCCTACAACTTACCCCAAAGCCGTAGCCTACTCCTGGCCGGTACGCTGGCACTGACACGTGCGTCAGCACGTAGCCTGACCCTCACACGTTTCCGTACCCTCACCTGTGCCCTAAGCCTTGCCGTTCCCTAACCCTAACCTTAGCCCAGAACAGAAACCCACCACAAGCCCTACACTCTACCCTACGCCATAGCCTATTCCTGGCCCGTACGCTGGCACTGACCCGTGCGTCAGCACGTAGCCTGACCCTCCCACGTTTCTGTACCCTCACCTGTGCCCTAAGCTTTGACGTTCCCTAACCCTAACCCTAGCCCGGAACAGAAACCCACCAACAGCCCTACAACTTACCACAACGCCGTAGCCTACTCCTGGCCCATATGCTGGCACTGACCCGTGCGTCAGCACATAGCGTGACCCTCCCACGTTTTCGTAACCTCACATGTGCCCTAAGCCTTGCCATTCTCTAACCCTAACCCTAGCCCGTAACGGAAAACCACCACCAGCCCTAAACCTTACTCTATGCCGTAGACTACACCTGGCCCGTACGCGGGCACTGACCTGTGCTTCAGCACGTAGCCTGACCCTCCCATGTTACTGTACCCTCACCTGTGCCCTAAGCCTTGCCGTTCCCTAACCCTAACCCGAGCCCGGCATGGAATCCCACCACAAGCCCTACACCTTATTGTATGCCGTAGCCTAGTCCTGGCCCGTACGCTGGCACTGACACGTGCGTCAGCATGTAGCCTGACACTCCCACGTTTCCGTACCCTCACCTGTGCCCTAAGCCTTGCCGTTCCCTAACCCTAACCCTAGCCCAGAACGGAAACCCACCACAATCCCTACACCTTACCATACGCCGTAGCCTACTCCTGGCCCGTACACCGGCACTGACCCGTGAGTCAGCACGTAGACTGACCCTCCCACGTTTCCTTACCCTCACCTGTGCCCTAAGACTTGCCATTCCCTCACCCTAACCCTAGCCAAGAACGGAAACCCACCACCAGTCCTACACTTTACCCTACGCCATAGCCTACTCCTGGCCCGTACGCTGGCACTGACCCGTGCGTCAGCACGTAGCCTGACCCTCCCACGTTTCCGTAACCTCACCTGTGCCCTAAGCCTTGCCATTCCCTAACCCTAACCCTGGCCCGGAACAGAAACCCACCACCAGCCCTATACCTTTCCCTACGCCGTAGCCTATTCCTGGCCCGTACACAGGCACTGACACTTTTATCAGCACGTAGCCTGACCCTCCCACGTTTCCGTACCCTCACCTGTGCCCTAAGCCTTGCCGTTCCCTAACCCTTACACTAGCCCGGAACGGAAACCCACCACCAGCCCTAAACCTTACCCACAAGCCGTAGCCTACTCCTGGCCCGTACACTGGCACTGACCCGTGCGTCAGCACGTAGCCTGACCCTCCCAGTTTTCTGTACACTTACCTGAGCCCTAAGCCTTGCCGTTCCCTAACCCTAACCCTAGCCCGGAACGGAATCCCACCACCAGCCCTACACCTTACCATATGCCGTAGCCTACTCCTGCCCGGTACGCTGCCACTGAGCCGTGCATCAGCACGTAGCCTGACCCTCCCACGTTTCCGTACCCTCAGCTGTGCCCTACGCCTTGCCGTTCCCTAACCCTATCCCTAGCCCGGAACGGAAACCCACCACCTGCCCTACAACTTACCCCCAAGCCGTAGCCTACTCCTTGCCTGTACGGTGGCACTGACCCTTGCGTCAGAATGTAGCCTGACCCTCCCACGTTTCCGTACCCTCACCTGTGCCCTAAGCCTTTCCGTTCCATAACCCTAACCCGAGACCGGAATGGAAACCCACCACCAGCCCTACACCTTACCCCCAAGCCGTAGCCTACTCCTGGCCCGTACGTTGGCACTGACCCGTGCGTCAGCACGTAGCCTGACCCTCCCACGTTTGCGGACCCTCACCTGTGCCCTAAGCCTTGCCGTTCCCTAACCCTAACCCTAGCCCGGAACGGAAACCCACCACAAGCCCTACACCTTTCCCTACGCCGTAGCCTATTCCTGGCTCGTACGCAGGCACCGACCCTTTCATCAGCATGTAGGTGACCCTCCCACGTTTCCGTACCCTCACCTGTGCCCTAAGCCTTGCCGTTCACTAACCCTAACCCTAGCCCGGAACGGAAACCCACCACCAGCCCTAAACCTTACCCTATGCTGTAGCCTACACCTGGCCCATATGCGGGCACTGACGCGTGCGTCAGCACGTAGCCTGAACCTCCCACATTTCCGTACCCTCACCTGTGCCATAAGCCTTGCCGTTCTCTAACCCTAACCCTAGCCCGAAACGGAAAGACACCACCACCCCTAAAACTTAGCCACAAGCCTTAGCCTACTCCTGGCCCGTACGCTGGCACTGACCCGTGCGTCATCACGTAGCCTAACCCTCCCACTTTTCCGTACCCTCACCTGTGCCCTAAGCCTTGCCGTTCCCTTACCCTAACCCTAGCCCGGAACGGAAACCCACCACCCGCCCTACACCTTACCCTATGCCGTAGCCTACTCCTTGCCTGTACCCTGGCACTGACCCGTGCTTCAGCACGTAGCCATACCCTCCCACGTTTCCGTACCCTCACATGTGCCCTAAGCCTTGCCGTTCCCTAACCCTAACCCTAGCCCGGAACGGAAATCCACCACCAGCCCTAAAACTTAAACACAAGCCGAAGCCTACTCCTGGCCCGTACGCTGGCACTGACCCGTGCGTCATCACGTAGCCTGACCCTCCCACGTTTCTCTACCATCACCTGTGCCCTAAGCCTTGCCATTCCCTCACCCTCACCTTAGCCATGGACAGAAACCCACCAGCAGCCCTACACCTTACCCTACGCCGTAGCCTTCTCCTGGCACGTACGCTGGCACTGACACATGCGTCAGCATGTAGCCTGAACCTCACACGTTTCCGTATCCTCACCTGTGCCCTAAGCCTTGCCATTCCCTAACCCTAACCCTAGTCCGGAACGGAAACCCACAATCAGCCCTACAGCTTACTCCCAAGCCATAGCCTATTCCAGGCCCATACGCTGGCACTGACCCGTGCGTCAGCATGTAGCCTGACTCTCCCACGTTTCCGTACCCTCACCTGTGCCCTAAGCCTTTCCGTTCCCTAACCCTAACCCTAGCCCGGAACGGAAACCCACCACCAGCCCTACACCTAACCCCCAAGCCGTAGCCTACTCCTTGCCAGTACGCTGGCACTGACCCGTGCATCATCACATACCCAGAGCCTCCCACGTTTCCGTACCCTCACCTGGGCCCTAAGCCTTGCCGTTCCCTAACCCTAACCCTAGCCCGGAACGGAAACCCACCACCAGCCCTACACCTTACCCCCAAGCCGTAGCCTACTCCTGGCCCGTACGTTGGCACTGACCCGTGCGTCAGCACGTAGCCTGACCCTCCCACGTTTGCGGACCCACACCTGTGCCCTAAGCCTTGCCATTCCCTAACCCTAACCCTAGCCCGGAATGGAAACCCACCACAATCCCTACACCTTACCATACGCCGTAGCCTACTCCTGGCCCGTACGCTGGCACTGACCCGTGAGTCAGCACGTAGACTGACCCTCCCACGTTTCCGTACCCTCACCTGTGCCCTAAGACTTGCCGTTCCCTCACCCTAACCCTAGCCAAGAACGGAAACCCACCAGGAGCCCTAAACCTTACCCTACAACATAGCCTACTCCTGGCCCGTACGCTGGTACTGACCCGTGCGTCAGCACGTAGCCTGACCCTCACACGTTTCCGTACCCTCACCTGTGCCCTAAGCCTTGTCGTTCCCTAACCCTAACCCTAGTCCGGAAAGGAAACCCACCATCAGCCCTACAGCTTACCCCCAATCCATAGCCTATTCCTGGCCCGTACACTGGCACTGACCCGTGCTTCAGCATGTAGCCTGTCCCTCCCACGTTTCCGTACCCTCACCTGTGCCCTAAGCCTTGCCGTTCCCTAACCCTAACCCTAGCCCGGAACGGAAAACCACTACCAGCCCTACACCTTATCGTATGCCGTAGCCTAGTCCTGGCCCGTACGCTGGCACTGACCCGTTCTTCAGCATGTAGCCTGACCCTCCCACGTTTCCGTAACCTCACCTGTGCCCTAAGCCTTGCCGTTCCCTAACCCTAACCCTAGCCCGGAACAGAAACCCACCACCAGCCCTATACCTTTCCCTACGCCGTAGCCTATTCCTGGCCCTTACACAGGCACTGACAATTTCATCAGCACGTAGCCTGACCCTCCCACGTTTCCGTACCCTCACCTGTGCCCTAAGCCTTGCCGTTCCCTAACCCTTACCCTAGCCCGGAACGGAAACCCACCACCAGCCGTAAACCTTACCCACAAGCCGTAGCCTACTCCTGGCCCGTACACTGGCACTGACCCGTGCGTCAGCACGTAGCCTGACACTCCCACTTTTCTGTACCCTTACCTGAGCCCTAAGCCTTGCCGTTCCCTAACCCTAACCCTAGCCCGGAACGGAATCCCACCACCAGCCCTACACCTTACCATATGCCGTAGCCTACTCCTGCCCGGTACGCTGCCACTGAGCCGTGCATGAGCACGTAGCCTGACCCTCCCACGTTTCCGTACCCTCAGCAGTGCCCTACGCCTTGCCGTTCCCTAACCCTATCCCTAGCCCGGAACGGAAACTCACCACAAGCCCTACAACTTACCCCCAATCCGTAGGCTACTCCTGGCCTGTACGGTGGCACTGACACTTGCGTCAGCATGTAGCCTGACCCTCCCACGTTTCCGCACCCTCACCTGTGCCCTAAGCCTTGCCGTTCCATAACCCTAATGCGAGCCTGGAACGGAAAGCCACCACCAGCCCTACAACTTACAGCCAAGCCGTAGCCTACACCTGGCCCGTTCGGTGGCACTAGCCCGAGCATCAGCAAGTAGCCTGAACCTCCCACGTTTCTGTACCCTCACCCGTGCCCTAAGCCTTGCCATTCCGTAACCCTAACCCTAGCCCGGAACGGATACCCACCACCAGCCCTACACCTTACCCCCAAGCCGTAGCCTACTCCTGGCCCATATGCTGGAACTGACCCGTGCGTCAGCACGTAGCATGACCCTCGCACGTTTCCGTACCCTCACCTGTGCCCTAAGCCGTGCCGTTCCCTAACACTAACCCTAGCCCAGAACGGAAAACCACCACCAGCCCTACACCTTTCCCTATGCCATAGCCTACTCCTGGCCTGTACGCTGGCACTGAACCGTGCGTCATAACGTAGCCTGACCCTCCCACTTTTCCGTACCCTCACCTGTGCCCTAAGCCTTTCCGTTCCCTTACCCTAGCCCTAGCCCAGAACGGAAACCCACCACCAGCCCTACTCCTTAGCCTATGCCGTAGCCTACTCCTTGCCTGTACCCTGGAAATGACACGTGCGTCAGCACGTAGCCAGACCCTCCCACGTTTCCGTACCATCACCTGTGCCCTAATCCTTGCCGTTCCCTAAACCTAACCATAGCCCAGAACGAAAACCCACCACCAGGCCTACACCTTTCCCTATGCCGTAGCCTACTCCTGGCCGGTACGCTGGCACTGACAGGTGCGTCAGCACGTAGCCTGACCCTCATACGTTTCCGTACCCTCACCTGTGCCCTAAGCATTGCCGTTCCCTAACCCTAACCTTAGCCCGGAAGAGAAACCCACCACAAGCCCTACACTGTACCCTACGCCATAGCCTATTCCTGGCCCGTACGCTGGCAGTGACCCGTGTGTCAGCACGTAGCCTGAACCTCCCACGTTTCCGTACCCTGACCTGTGCCCTAAGCTTTGACGTTCCCTAACCCTAACCCTAGCCGAGAACAGAAACCCAACAAAAGCCCTACAACTTACCAAAACGCCGTAGCCTACTCCTGGCCCATATGCTGGCACTGACCCGTGCGTCAGCACGTAGCCTGACCCTCCCACGTTTCCGTACCCTCACCTGTGCCCTAAGCCTTGCCGTTCACTAACCCTAACCCTAGCCCGGAACGGAAAACCACCACCAGCCCTACACCTTACTCTATACCGTAGACTACACCTGGCCCGTACGCGGGCACTGACCTGTGCTTCAGCACGTAGCCTGATCCTCCCATGTTACTGTACCCTCACCTGTGCCCTAAGCCTTGCCGTTCCCTAACCCTAACCCTAGCCCGGAACGGAAACCCACCACAATCCCTACACCTTACCATACGCCGTAGCCTAGTCCTGGCCCGTACGCTGGCACTGACCCGTGAGTCAGCACGTAGACGGACCCTCCCACGTTTCCGTACCCTCACCTGTGCCCTAAGACTTGCCGTTCCCTCACCCTAACCCTAGCCAAGAACGGAAACCCACCAGGAGCCCTAAACCTTACCCTACAACATAGCCTACTCCTGGCCCGTACGCTGGCACTGACCCGTGCGTCAGCACGTAGCCTGACCCTCACACGTTTCCGTACCCTCACCTGTGCCCTAAGCCTTGTTGTTCCCTAACCCTAACCCTAGTCCGGAAAGGAAACCCACCATCAGCCCTACAGCTTACCCCCAATCCATAGCCTATTCCTGGCCCGTACACTGGCACTGACCCGTGCTTCAGCATGTAGCCTGTCCCTCCCACGTTTCCGTACCCTCACCTGTGCCCTAAGCCTTGCCGTTCCCTAACCCTAACCCTAGCCCGGAACGGAAAACCACTACCAGCCCTACACCTTATCGTATGCCGTAGCCTAGTCCTGGCCCGTACGCTGGCACTGACCCGTGCGTCAGCATGTAGCCTGACCCTCCCACGTTTCCGTAACCTCACCTGTGCCCTAAGCCTTGCCGTTCCCTATCCCTAACCCTAGCCCGGAAAGGAAACCCACCACGAGCCCTAAACCTTACCCCCAAGCCGTAGCCTACTCCTGGTCCATACGCTGGCAATTACCTGTGCGTCAGCACGTAGCCTGAACTTCCCACATTACCGTACTCTCACCTGTGCACTAAGCCTTGCCGTTCCCTAACCCTAACCCTAGTACGGAACGGAAACACACCACAAGCCCTAAACCTAACCCCCAAGCCGTAGCGTACTCCTGGCCCGTACGCTGGCACTGACCCGTGCGTCAGCACGTAGCCTGACCCTCCCACGTTTCCGTACCCTCACCTGTGCCCTAAGACTTGCTGTTCCCTAACAGTAACCCTAGCCTGGAACGGAAACACACCATCAGCCCTACACCTAACCACCAATCCGTAGCCTACTCCTGGCCGATACGCTGGCACTGACCCGTGCGTCAGCACGTAGCCTGAACCTCCCACGTTTCCGTACCCTCACCTGTGCCCTAAGCCTTGCCGTTCCCTAACCCTAACCCTAGCCCGGAACGGAAACCCACCACCAGCCCTACACCTTTCCCTACGCCGTAACCTATTCCTGGACCGTACGCAGGCACTGACCATTTCATCAGCACGTAGCTAGACCCTCCCACGTTTCCGTACCCTCATCTGTGCCCTAAGGCTTGCCGGTCCGTAAACCTAAACATAGCCCGGAACGGAAACCCACCACCAGCCCTGAAACTTACCCACAAGCCGTAGCCTAGTCCTAGCCCGTACGCTTGCACTGACCCGTGCGTCACCACGTAGCCTGACCCTCCCACGTTTCCGTAACATCACCTGTGCCCTAAGCCTTGCTGTTCCCTCACCCTCACCCTAGCGAGGAACAGAAACCCATCAGCAGGCCTACACCTTACCCTACGCCGTAGCCTACTCCTGGCACGTACGCTGGCACTGACACGTGCGTCAGCACGTAGCCTGACCCTCACACGTTTCCGTACCCTCACCTGTGCCCTAAGCCTTGCCGTTCCCTAACCCTAACCCTAGTCCAGAGCGGAAACCCACCACCAGCCCTACAGCTTACCCCCAAGCCATAGCCTATTCCTGGCACGTACGCTGGCACTGACCCGTGCGTCAGCATGTAGCCTGACCCTCCCACGTTTCCGTACCCTCACCTGTGCCCTAAGCCTTGCCGTTCCCTGACCCTAACCCTAGCCCGGAACGGAAACCCACCACCAGCCCTACACCTAACCCCCAAGCCGTAGCTTACTCCTGGCCAGTACGCTGGCACTGACCCGTGCATCATCACATAGCCTGACCCTCCCACGTTTCCGTACCCTCACCTGTGCCCTAAGCCTTGCCGTTCCCTAACCCTAACCGTAGCCCGGAACGGAAACCCACCACCAGCCCTACACCTTACCCCCATGCCGTAGCCTACTCCTGGCCCGTACGCTGGCACAGACCCGTGCGTCAGCACGAAGCCTGACCCTCCCACGTTTGTGGACCCTCACCTGTGCCCTAAGCCTTGCCGTTCCCTAACCCTAAGCCTAGCTCGGAACGGAAACCCACCACCAGCCCTACAACTTACCCAAAAGCCGTAGCCTATTCCTGGACCTTATGCTGGCACTGACCCGTGCGTCAGCACGTAGCCTGACCCTCCCACGTTTGCGGACCATCACCTGTGCCCTAAGCCTTGAAACTCCCTAACCCTAACCCTAGCCCGGAACGGAAACCCACCACCAGCCCTACACCCTTCCCTACGCCGTAGCTTATTCCTGGCCCGTACGCAGGCACTGACCCTTTCATCAGCAAGTAGCCTGACCCTCCCACGTTTCCGTAACCTCACCTGTGCCATAAGCCTTGCCGTTCCCTAACCCTAACCCTAGACCGGAACGGAAACACACCACCAGCCCTAAACCTTACCCCCAAGCCGTAGCCTACTCCTGGTCCTTACGCTGGCAATGACCTGTGCGTCAGCACGTAGCCTGAACTTCCCACATTACCGTACCCTCACCTGTGCCCTAAGCCTTGTCGTTCCCTAACCCTAACCCTAGTACGGAACGGAAACACACCACAAGCCCTACACCTAACCCCCAAGCCGTAGCCTATTCCTGGCCCGTATGCTGGCACTGACCCGTGCGTCAGCACGTAGCCTGACCCTCCCACTTTTCCGTACCCTCACCTGTGCCCTAAGACTTGCTGTTCCCTAACACTAACCCTAGCCTGGAACGGAAACACACCATCAGCCCTACACCTAACCACCAAGCCGTAGCCTACTCCTGGCCGGTACGCTGGCACTGACACGTGCGTCAGCACGTAGCCTGACCCTCCCACGTTTCCGTACCCTCACCTGTGCCCTAAGCCTTGCCGTTCCCTAACCCTAAGCCTAGACCGGAGCGGAAACCCACCACCAGCCCTAAAGCTTACCCCCAAGCTATAGCCTATTCCTGGCCCGTACGCTGGCACAGACAAGTGCGTCAGCACGAAGCCTGACCCTCCCACGTTTCCGTACCCTCACCTGTGCCCTAAGCCTTGCCGTTCCCTAACCCTAACCCTAGTCCGGAACGGAAAAACACCACCAGCCCTACACCTAACCCCCAAGCCGTAGCTTACTCCTGGCCAGTACGCTGGCAGTGAACCGTGCATCATCACGTAGCCTGACCCTCCCACGTTTCCGTACCCTCACCTGTGCCCTAAGCCTTGCCGTTCCGTAACCCTAACCGTAGCCCGGAACGGAAACCCACCACCAACCCTACACCTTACCCCCAAGTCGTAGCCTACTCCTGGCCCGTACGCTGGCACAGACAAGTGCGTCAGCACGAAGCCTGACCCTCCCACGTTTGCGGACACTCACCTGTGCCCTAAGCCTTGCCGTTCCCTAACCCTAACCCTAGCCCGGAACAGAAACCAACCACCATCCCTACACCTTTCCCTACGCCGTAGCCTATTCCTGGCTCATACGCAGGCACTGATCTTTCATCAGCAAGTAGACTGACCCTCCCACGTTTCCGTACCCACACCTGTGCCCTAAGCCTTGCCGTTCACTAACCCTAACCCTAGCCCAGAACGGAAACCCACCACCAGCCCTAAACCTTACTCTATGACGTAGCCTACACCTGGCCCGTACGCGGGCACTGACCTGTGCTTCAGCAAGTAGCCTGACCCTCCCATGTTACCGTACGCTCACCTGTGCCCTAAGCCTTGTCGTTCCCTAACCCTAACCCTAGCCCGGCACGGAATCTCACCACCAGCTCTACACCTTATCGTATGCCGTAGCCTAGTCCTGGCCCGTACGCTGGCACTGACCCGTGTGTCAGCATGTATCCTGACCCTCCCAAGTTTCCGTAACCTCACCTGTGCCCTAAGCCTTGCCGTTCCCTAACCCTAACGCTAGCCCGGAACAGAAAACCACCACCAGCCCTACACCTTACCCCAAGCCGTAGCCTATTCCTGGCCCGTACGCAGGCACTGACACTTTCATCAGCACGTAGCCTGACCCTCCCACGTTTCCATACCCTCATCTGTGCCCTAAGCCTTGCCGTTCCCTAACCCTAACCCTAGCCCGTAACGGAAACCCACCACCAGCCCTACACCTTAACCTACGCCGTAGCCTACTCCTGGCACGTACGCTGGCACTGACACGTGCGTCAGCACGTAGCCTGACCCTCACACGTTTCCGTACCATCACCTGTGCCCTAAGCCTTGCCGTTCCCTCACCCTCACCCTAGCCAGGAACAGAAACCCATCAGCAGCCCTACACCTTACCTTACTCCGTAGCCTACTCCTGGCACGTACGCTGGCACTGACACGTGCGTCAGCACGTAGCCTGACCCTCACACGTTTCCGTACCCTCACCTGTGCCCTAAGCCTTGCCGTTCCCTAACCCTAACCCTAGTCCGGAACTGAAACCCACCACCAGCCATACAGCATACCCCCAAGCCATAGCCTATTCCTGGCCCGTACGATGACACTGACCCATGCGTCAGCATGTAGCGTGACCCTCCCACGTTTCCGTACCCTCACCTGTGCCCTAAGCCTTGCCGTTCCCTAACCCTAACCGTAGCCCGGAACGGAAACACACCACCAGCCCTACACCTTACCCCCAAGCCGTAGCCTACTCCTGGCCCGTACGCTGGCACAGACCCGTGCGTCAGCACGAATCCTGACCCTCCCACGTTTGCGGACCCTCAACTGTGCCCTAAGACTTGCCGATCCCTAACCCTAACCCTAGCCCGGAACCGAAACCCACCACCAGCCCTACACCTTTCCCTACGCCGTAGCCTATTCCTGGCTCATACGCAGGCAATGACCCTTTCATCAGCAAGTAGACTGACCCTCCCACGTTTCCGTACCCTCACCTGTGCCCTAAGCCTTGCCGTTCCCTAACCCTAACCCTAGCCCGGAACGGAAACCCACCACCAGCCCTAAACATTTCCCTACGCCGTAGCCTACTCCTGGCCCATACGCTGGCACTGAACCGTGCGTCAGCATGTAGACTGACCCACCCACGTTTCGATACCCTCACCTGGGCCCTAAACCTTGCCGTTCCCTAACCCTAACCCTAGCCCGGCAGGGAAACCCACCACCAGCCCTACACCTTACCCTACGCCGTAGCCTACTCCTGGCCCATACGCTGGCACTGACCCGTGCGTCAGCACGTAGCCTGACCCTACCACTTTTTTGTACCCTCACCTGTGCCCTAAGCCTTGCCGTTCCCTAACCCTAACCCTAGCCCGGAATGGAAACCCACCACCAGCCCTAAAACTTACCCCCATGCCATAGCCTACTCCGGGCCCGTACACAGGCACTGACCCGTGCGTCAGCACGTAGCCTGACCCTCCCACTTTTCCGTACCCTCAGCTAAGCCCTAAGCCTTGGCTTTCACTAACTCAAACCCAAGCCCGGAACGGAATCCCACCACCAGCCCTACACCTTAACGTATGCCGTAGCTTATTCCTGGCCCTTACGCTGGCACTGACATGTGCGTCAGCACGTAGCCTGACCCTCCCACGTTTCCGTACCCTCACCTGTGCCCTAAGCCTTGCCGTTCCCTAACCCTAACCCTAGCCAGGAACGGAAACCCACCAGAAGCCCTACACCTTACCATACGCTGTAGCCCACTCCTGGCCCGTACGCTGGCACTGACCCGTGAGTCAGTCCGTAGCCTGACCCTCCCACGTTTCTGTTCCCTCACCTGTGCCCTAAGCCTTGCCGTTCCCTCACCATAACCCTAGCCAGGAACGGAAATCCACCAGCAGCCCTAAACATTACCCTACGCCTTAGCCTACGCCTGGCCCGTACGCTGGCTCTGACACGTGCGTCAGCACGTAGTCTGACCCTCACACATTTCAGTACCCTCACCTGTGCCCTAATCCTTACCGTTCCCTAACCCTAACCCTAGTCCGAAACAGAAACCCACCACCAGCCCTACAGCTTACCCCCATGCCATAGACTATTCCTGGCCCGTACGCTGGCACTGACCCGTGCGTCAGCATGTAGCCTGACGCTCCCACGTTTCCGTACCCTCAAATGTGCCCTAAGCCTTGCCGTTCCCTAACCCTCACCCTAGCCCGGAAAGGAAACCTACCACCAGCCCTACACCTAACCCCCAAGCCGTAGCCTACTACTAGCCGGTACGCTGGCACTGACCCGTGCATCAGCACATAGCCTGACCCTCCCACGTTTCTGTACCCTCACCTGTGCCCTAAGCCTTGCCGTTCCCTAACCCTAATCCTAGCCAGGAACGGAAACCCACCACCAGCCCTACAACTTACCCCCAAGCCGTAGGCTACTCCTGGACCTTACGCTGGCACTGACCAGTGCGTCAGCACGTAGCCTGACCCTCCCACGTTTGCGGACCCTCACCTGTGCCCTAAGCCTTGCCATTCCCTAACCCTAACCCTAGCCTGGAACGGAAACCCACCACCAGCCCTATAACTTTCCCTACGACGTAGCCTATTCCTGGCCCCTACGCAGGCACTGACACCTTCATCAGCACGTAGCCTGACCCTCCCACCTTTCCGTACCCTCACCTGTGCCCTAAGCCTTGCCATTCCCTAACCCTAACCCTAGCCCAGAACGGAAACCCACCACCAGCCCTACACCTTACCCCCAAGCCGTAGCCTACTCCTGGTCCATACGCTGGCAATGACCTGTGCGTCAGCACGTAGCCTGAACTTCCCACATTACCGTAACCTCACCTGTGCCCTAAGCCTTGCCGTTCCCTAACCCTAAACCTAGTACGGAACGGAAACACACCACCAGCCCTACACCTAACCCCCAAGCCATAGCCTACTCCTGGCCCGTACGCTGGCACTGACCCATGCGTCAGCACGTAGCCTGACCCTCCCACATTTCCGTACCCTCACCTGTGCCCTAAGCCTTGCTGTTCCCTAACACTAACCCTAGCCTGGAACGGAAACACACCACCAACCCTACACCTAACCACCAAGCCGTAGCCTACTCCTGTCCTGTACGCTGGCACTGATATGTGCCTCAGCATGTAGCCTGACCCTCCCACGTTTCCGTACCCTCATCTGTGCCCTAAGCCTTGCCGTTCCCTAACCCTAACCCAAGCCGAAACGGAATCCCACCACCAGCCCTACACCTTACCGTATGCCGTAGCCTATACCTGGCCCGTACGCTGGCACTGACACGTGCGTCAGCATGTAGCCTGACCCTCACACGTTTCCGTACCCTCATCTGTGCCCTAAGCCTTGCCGTTCCCTAACCCTAACACTAGCCCGGAACGGAAACCCACCACAAGCCCTACACTTTACCATACGCCATAGCCTACTCCTGGCCCGTACGCTGGCACTGACCCGTGAGTCAGCACGTAGCCTGACCCTCCCACGTTTCCGTAACCTCACCTGTGCCCTAAGCCTTGCCGTTCCCTCACCCTAACCCTAGCCAGGAACGGAAACCCACCAGCAGCCCTACACCTTACCCTACTCCGTAGCCTACTCCTGGCTCGTATGCTGGCACTGACCCGTGCATCAGCACGTAGCCTGACCCTCACACGTTTCCGTACCCTCACCTGTGCCCTAAGCGTTGCCGTTCCCTAACCCTAACCCTAGTCCGGAACGGAAACCCACCACCAGCCCTACAGCTTACCACCAAGCCATAGCCTATTCGTGGCCCGTACGCTGGCACTGACCCGTGTGTCAGCATGTAGCCTGAAACTCCCACGTTTCTGTACCCTCACCTGTGCCCTAAGCCTTGCCGTTCCCTAACCCTAACCCTAGCCCGGAACGGAAACCCACCACCAACCCTACACCTAACCCCCAAGCCGTAGCCTACTCCTGGCTGGTACGCTGTCACTGACCCATGCATCGACACATAGCCTGACCCTCCCCCGTTTCCGTACCCTCACCTGTGCCCTAAGCCTTGCCGTTCCCTAACCCTAACCCTAGCCATGAATGGAAACCCACCACCAGCCCTACAACTTACACCCAATCCGTAGACTACTCCTGGTGCATACAATGGCAATGACCCGTGCGTTAGCACGTAGCCTGACCCTCCCACCTTTCCGTACCCTCACCTGTGCCCTAAGCCTTGCCGTTCCCTAACCCTAACCCTAGCCCGGAACGGAAACCCACCACCAGCCCTAGACCTTTCCCTACGCTGTAGCCTACTCCTGACCCGTACGCTGGCACTGACCCATGCGTCAGCACGTAGCCTGACCCTCCCACGTTTCCGTACCCTCACCTGTGCCCTATGCCTTGCCGTTCCCTAACCCTAACCCTAGCACAGAACGGAAACCCACCTCCAGCCCTACACTTTACCCTATGCCGTAGCCTACACCTGGCCCGTACGTGGGCACTGACCCGTGCGTCAGCACGTAGCCTGACCTTCCCACATTTCCGTACCCTCTCCTGTGCCCTAAGCCTTGCCGTTCCCTAACCCTTACCATAGTATGGAACGGAAACCCATCACCAGCCCTACACCTAACGCCCAAGCCATAGCCTACTCCTGGCCCGTACGCTGGCACTGACCCGTGCGTCAGCACGTAGCCTGACCCTCCCACGTTTCCGTACACTCACCAGTGCCCTAAGCCTTGCCGTTCCCTCACCCTAACCCTAGCCAGGAACGGAAACCCACCAGCAGCCCTACACCTAACCACCAAGCCATAGCCTACTCCTGGCCGGTACGCTCGCACTGATCCGTGAGTCAGCACGTAGCCTGAACCTCCCACATTTCCGTACCCTCACCTGAGCCCTAAGCCTTGCTGTTCCCTAACACTAACCCTAGCCTGGAATGGAAACGCACCACCAGCCCTACACCTAACCACCAAGCCGTAGCCTACTCCTGGCCGGTACGCTGGCACCGACCCGTGCGTCATCACGTAGCCTGACCCTCCCACGTTTCCGTACCATCACCTGTGCCCTAAGCCTTGCCGTTCCATAACCCTAACCCTAGCCCGGAACGGAAACCCACTACCAGCCCTACACCTTACCCTATGCCGTAGCCTAATTCTGGCCTGTACGCAGACACTGACCCATGCGTCAGCACGTAGCCTGACCCTCCCACGTTTCCGTACACTCACCTGTGCCCTATGCCTTGCCATTCCCTAAACCTAACCCTAGCACAGAACGGAAACCCCCCTCCAGCCCTATACCTTACCCTACGCTGTAGCCTACTGCCGGCCCGTATGCTGGCACTGACCCATGCGTAAGCACGTAGCCTGACCCTCCCACGTTTCCGTACCCTCACCTGTGCCCTAAGCCTTGACGATCCCTAACCCTAACCCTAGCCCAGAACGGAAACCCACCACCAGCCCTAGACCACACCCTATGACGTAGACTACTCCTGGCCTGTACGCTGACACTGAAACGTGTGTCAGCACGTAGCCTGACTCTCCCACATTTCCGTACCCTCACCTGTGCACTAAGCCTTGCCGTTCCCTAACCCTAACCCTAGACCGGAACGGAAACCCACCACCAGCCCTAAACATTTCCCTACGCCGTAGCCTACTCCTGGCCCGTACGCTGGCACTGAACCGTGCGTCAGCATGTAGACTGACCCACCCACGTTTCGATACCCTCACCTGGGCCCTAAACCTTGCCGTTCCCTAACCCTAACCCTAGCCCGGCAGGGAAACCCACCACCAGCCCTACACCTTACGCTACTCCGTAGCCTACTCCTGGCCCATACGCTGGCACTGACCCGTGCGTCAGCACGTAGCCTGACCCTACCACTTTTTTGTACCCTCACCTGTGCCCTAAGCCTTGCCGTTGCCTAACCCTAACCCGAGTCCGGAATGGAAACCCACCACCAGCCCTAAAACTTACCCCCATGCCATAGCCTACTCCGGGCCCGTACACAGGCACTGACCCGTGCGTCAGCACGTAGCCTGAGCCTCCCACTTTTCCGTACCCTCAGCTAAGCCCTAAGCCTTGGCATTCACTAACTCTAACCCAAGCCCGGAACGGAATCCCACCACCAGCCCTACACCTTAACGTATGCCGTAGCCTATTCCTGGACCGTACGCTGGCACTGACATGTGCGTCAGCACATAGCGTTACCCTCCCACGTTTCCGTACCCTCACCTGTGCCCTAAGCCTTGCCGTTCCCTAACCCTAACCCTAGCCAGGAACGGAAACCCACCAGAAGCCCTACACCTTACCATACGCCGTAGCCCACTACTGGCCCGTACGCTGGCACTGACCCGTGAGTCAGCCCGTAGCCTGACCCTCCCACGTTTCTGTACCCTCACCTGTGCCCTAAGCCTTGCCGTTCCCTCACCATAACCCTAGACAGGAACGGAAATCCACCAGCAGTCCTACACCTTACCCTACGCCTTAGCCTACTCCTGGCCCGTACGCTGGCTCTGACACGTGCGTCAGCACATAGCCTGACCCTCACACATTTCAGTACCCTCACCTGTGCCCTAAGCCTTGCCGTTCCCTAACCCTAACCCTAGCCCGGAACGGAAACCTACCACCAGCCCTACACCTAACCCCCAAGCCGTAGCCTACTACTAGCCGGTACGCTGGCACTGACCCGTGCATCAGCACATAGCCTGACCCTCCCACGTTTCTGTACCCTCACCTGTGCCCTAAGCCTTGCCGTTCCCTAACCCTAATCCTAGCCAGGAACGGAAAGCCACCACCAGCCCTACAACTTACCCACAAGCCGTAGGCTACTCCTGGACCTTACGCGGGCACTGACCAGTGCGTCAGCAAGTAGCCTGACCCTCCCACCTTTGCGGACCCTCACCTGTGCCCTAAGCCTTGCCATTCCCTAACCCTAACCCTAGCCTGGAACGGAAACCCACCACCAGCCCTATAACTTTCCCTACGACGTAGCCTATTCCTGGCCCCTACGCAGGCACTGACCCTTTCATCAGCACGTAGCCTGACCCTCCCACGTTTCCGTACCCTCACCTGTGCCCTAAGCCTTGCCATTTCCTAACCCTAACGGTAGCACAGAACGGAAACCCACCACCAGCCCTACACCTTACCCCCAAGCCGTAGCCTACTCCTGGTCCATACGCTGGCACTGACCTGTGCGTCAGCACGTAGCCTGAACTTCCCACATTACCGTAACCTCACCTGTGCCCTAAGCCTTGCCGTTCCCTAACCCTAAACCTAGTACGGAACGGAAACACACCACCAGCCCTACACCTAAACCCCAAGCCATAGCCTACTCCTGGCCCGTACGCTGGCACTGACCCGTGCGTCAGCACGTAGCCTGACCCTCCCACATTTCCGTACCCTCACCTGTGCCCTAAGCCTTGCTGTTCCCTAACACTAACCCTAGCCTGGAACGGAAACACACCACCAACCCTACACCTAACCACCAAGCCGTAGCCTACTCCTGGCCGGTACGCTGGCACTGATATGTGCCTCAGCATGTAGCCTGACCCTCCCACGTTTCCGTAACCTCACCTGTGCCCTACGATTTGCCATTCCCTAACCCTAACTGTAGCCCGAAAGGGAAACAGCCCTACACCTTACCCTACGCCGTAGCCTACTCCTGGCCGGTACGCTGGCACTGACACGTGCATCAGCATGTAGCCTGATCCTCCCACGTTTCCGTACCCTCACCTGTGCCCTAAGCCTTGCCATTCCCTATCCCTAACCCAAGCCGGAACGGAATCCCACGACCAGCCCTACACCTTACCGTATGCCGTAGCCTATACCTGGCCCGTACGCAGGCACTGACACGTGCGTCAGCATGTAGCCTGACCCTCACACATTTCCGTACCCTCACCTGTGCCCTAAGCCTTGCCGTTCCCTAACCCTAACACTAGCCCGGAACGGAAACCCACCACAAGCCCTACACCTTACCATACGCCATAGCCTACTCCTGGCGCGTACGCTGGCACTGACCCGTGAGTCAGAACGTAGCCTGACCCTCCCACGTTTCCGTAACCTCACCTGTGCCCTAAGCCTTGCCGTTCCCTCACCCTAACCCTAGCCCGGAACGGAAACCCACCACCAGCCCTACACCTAACCACCAAGCCGTAGCCTACTCCTGGCTGGTACGCTGGCACTGACCCGTGCATCGACACATAGCCTGACCCTCCCCCGTTTCCGTACCCTCACCTGTGCCCTAAGCCTTGCCGTTCCCTAACCCTAACCCTAGCCATGAATGGAAACCCACCACCAGCCGTACAACTTACCCCCCAGCCGTAGCCTACACCTGGTCCATACACTGGCAATGACCCGTGCGTCAGCACGTAGCCTGACTCTCCCACCTTTCCGTACCCTCACCTGTGCCCTAAGCCTTGCCGTTCCCTAACCCTAACCCTAGCCCGGAACGGAAACCCACCACCAGCCCTAGACCTTTCCCTACGCTGTAGCCTACTCCTGACCCGTACGCTGGCACTGACCCATGCGTCAGCACGTAGCCTGACCCTCCCACGTTTCCGTACCCTCACCTGTGCCCTAAGCCTTGCCTTTCCCTCACCCTAACCCTAGCCAGGAATGGAAACCCACCAGCAGCCCTACACCTAACCACCAAGCCGTAGCCTACTCCTGGCCCGTACGCTGGCACTGACGCATGCGTCAGCATGTAGACTGACCCACCCACGTTTCCATACCCTCACCTGGGCCCTAAAACTTCCCGTTCCCTAACCCTAACCCTAGCCCTGCAGGGAAACCCACCACCAGCCCTACACCTTACCCTACGCCGTAGCCTACTCCTGGCGCGTATGCTGGCACTGACCCGTGCGTCAGCACGTAGCCAGACCCTCCCACGTTTCCGTACTCTCACCTGTGCCCTAAGCCTTGATGTTCCCTAACCCTAACCCTAGCCCGGAATGGAAACCCACCAACAGCCCTACACATTTCCCTACGACGTAGCCTACTCCTGGCCCGTACGCTGGCACTGACCCATGCATCAGCACGTAGCCTGAACCTCCAACTTTTCTGTACCCGCACCTGTGCCCTAAGACTTGACGTTCCCTAACACTAACCCTAGCCCGGAACGGAAACCCACCACCAGCCCTACACCTAACCACCAAGCCGTAGCCTACTCCTTGCCGGTACGCTGGCACTGACCCGTGCGTCATCACGTAGCCTGACCCTCCCAAGTTTCCGTAAACTCACCTGTGCCCTAAGCTTTGCCGTTCCCTAACCCTAACTGTAGCCCGGAACGGAAACCCACCACCAGCCCTACACCTTACCCTACGCCGTAGCCTACTCCTGGCCCGTACTCTGGCACTGACCAGTGCGTCAGCACATAGCCTGACCCTCCCACGTTTCCGTATCCTCACCTGTGCACTAAGCCTTGCCGTTCCATAACCCTAACCCTAGCCCGGAAAGGAAACCCACCGCGAGCCCTAGACCTTACCCTACGCCGTAGCCTATTCCTGGCCTGTACGCTGGCACTTACCCATGCGTCAGCAGGTAGCCTGACACTCCCACGTTTCAGTGCCCTCACCTGTGCCCTAAGCCTTGCCGTTCCGTAACCCTAACCCTAGCCCGGAACGGAAACCCACCACCAGCCCTACACCTTACCCTACGCTGTAGCCTACTCCTGGCCCGAACGCTGGCACTGACCCAGGCGTCAGCATGTAGCCTGACCCTCCCACGTTTCCGTACCCTCACCTGTTCCCTAAGCCTTGCCATTCCCTAACCCTAACCCTAGCCCGAAAAGGAAACACTCCAAATGCCCTACACCTAACTCCCAAGCCATAGCCTACTCCTGGCCAGTACGCTGGCACTGACCCATGCCGCAGCACGTAGCCTGACCCTCCCACGTTTCCGTACCCTCACCTGTGCCCTAAGCCTTACCGTTCCCTAACCCTAACCCTAGCCCGGAACAGAGACCCACCACCAGCCCTATAACTTACCACCACGCCGTAGCCTGCTCCTGGCCCATATGCTGGCACTGACCCGTGCGTCAGCACGTAGCCTGACCCTCCCACGATTCCGTAACCTCACCTGTGCCCTAAGCCTTGCCGTTCCCTAATCCTAACCCGAGTCCGGAATGGAAACACACCACCAGCCCTAAAACTTACCCCCATGCCATAGCCTACTCCAGGCCCGTACACAGGCACTGACCCGTGCGTCAGCACGTAGCCTGAGCCTCCCACTTTTCCGTACCCTCAGCTAAGCCCTAAGCCTTGGCATTCACTAACTCTAACCCAAGCCCGGAACGGAATCCCACCACCAGCCCTACACCTTAACGTATGCTGTAGCCTATTCCTGGACCGTACGCTGGCACTGACCCGTGCGTCATCATGTAGCCTGACGCTCCCACGTTTCCGTACCCTCACCTGTGCCCTAAGCCTTGCCGTTCCCTAACCCTAACCCTAGCCCGGAACGGAAACCTACCACCAGCCCTACACCTAACCCCCAAGCCGTAGCCTACTACTAGCCAGTACGCTGGCACTGACCCGTGCATCAGCACATAGCCTGACCCTCCCACGTTTCTGTATCCTCACCTGTGCCCTAAGCCTTGCCGTTCCCTAACCCTAATCCTAGCCATGAACGGAAAGCCACCACCAGCCCTACAACTTACCCACAAGCCGTAGGCTACTCCTGGACCTTACGCTGGCACTGACCAGTGCGTCAGCACGTAGCCTGACCCTCCCACCTTTGCGGACCCTCACCTGTGCCCTAAGCCTTGCCATTCCCTAACCCTAACCCTAGCCTGGAACGGAAACCCACCACCAGCCCTATAACTTTCCCTACGACGTAGCCTATTCCTGGCCCCTACGCAGGCACTGACCCTTTCATCAGCACGTAGCCTGACCCTCCCACGTTTCCGTACCCTCACCTGTGCCCTAAGCCTTGCCATTCCCTAACCCTAACCGTAGCACAGAACGGAAACCCACGACCAGCCCTACACCTTACCCCCAAGCCGTAGCCTACTCCTGGTCCATACGCTGGCACTGACCTGTGCGTCAGCACGTAGCCTGAACTTCCCACATTACCGTAACCTCACCTGTGCCCTAAGCCTGCCGTTCCCTTACCCTAACCCTAGCCCGGAACAGAAACCCACCACCAGCACTACAACTTACCCCCAAACTGTAGCCTACTCCTGGCTCGTATGCTGGCACTGACCCGTGCGTCAGCACGTAGCCTCACCCTCCCACGTTTCCGTACACTCACCTGTGCCCTATGCCTTGCCGTTCCCTAACCCTAACCCTAGCACAGAACGGAAACCCACCTCCAGCCCTACACTTTACCCTATGCCGTAGCCTACACCTGGCCCGTACGTGGGCACTGACCCATGCGTCAGCACGTAGCCTGACCTTCCCACATTTCCGTACCCTCACCTGTGCCCTAAGCCTTGCCGTTCCCTAACCCTTACCATAGTATGGAACGGAAACCCATCACCAGCCCTACACCTAACGCCCAAGCCATAGCCTACTCCTGGCCCGTACGCTGGCACTGACCCGTGCGTCAGCACGTAGCCTGACCCTCCCACGTTTCCGTACACTCACCAGTGCCCTAAGCCTTGCCGTTCCCTCACCCTAACCCTAGCCAGGAACGGAAACCCACCAGCAGCCCTACACCTAACCACCAAGCCATAGCCTACTCCTGGCCGGTACGCTCGCACTGATCCGTGAGTCAGCACGTAGCCTGAACCTCCCACATTTCCGTACCCTCACCTGAGCCCTAAGCCTTGCTGTTCCCTAACACTAACCCTAGCCTGGAATGGAAACGCACCACCAGCCCTACACCTAACCACCAAGCCGTAGCCTACTCCTGGCCGGTACGCTGGCACTGACCCGTGCGTCATCACGTAGCCTGACCCTCCCACGTTTCCGTACCATCACCTGTGCCCTAAGCCTTGCCGTTCCATAACCCTAACCCTAGCCCGGAACGGAAACCCACTACCAGCCCTACACCTTACCATATGCCGTAGCCTAATTCTGGCCTGTACGCAGACACTGACCCATGCGTCAGCACGTAGCCTGACCCTCCCACGTTTCCGTACACTCACCTGTGCCCTATGCCTTGCCATTCCCTAAACCTAACCCTAGCACAGAACGGAAACCCCCCTCCAGCCCTATACCTTACCCTACGCTGTAGCCTACTGCCGGCCCGTATGCTGGCACTGACCCATGCGTAAGCACGTAGCCTGACCCTCCCACGTTTCCGTACCCTCACCTGTGCCCTAAGCCTTGACGATCCCTAACCCTAACCCTAGCCCAGAACGGAAACCCACCACCAGCCCTAGACCACACCCTATGACGTAGACTACTCCTGGCCTGTACGCTGACACTGAAACGTGTGTCAGCACGTAGCCTGACTCTCCCACATTTCCGTACCCTCACCTGTGCACTAAGCCTTGCCGTTCCCTAACCCTAACCCTAGACCGGAACGGAAACCCACCACCAGCCCTAAACATTTCCCTACGCCGTAGCCTACTCCTGGCCCGTACGCTGGCACTGAACCGTGCGTCAGCATGTAGACTGACCCACCCACGTTTCGATACCCTCACCTGGGCCCTAAACCTTGCCGTTCCCTAACCCTAACCCTAGCCCGGCAGGGAAACCCACCACCAGCCCTACACCTTACGCTACTCCGTAGCCTACTCCTGGCCCATACGCTGGCACTGACCCGTGCGTCAGCACGTAGCCTGACCCTACCACTTTTTTGTACCCTCACCTGTGCCCTAAGCCTTGCCGTTGCCTAACCCTAACCCGAGTCCGGAATGGAAACCCACCACCAGCCCTAAAACTTACCCCCATGCCATAGCCTACTCCGGGCCCGTACACAGGCACTGACCCGTGCGTCAGCACGTAGCCTGAGCCTCCCACTTTTCCGTACCCTCAGCTAAGCCCTAAGCCTTGGCATTCACTAACTCTAACCCAAGCCCGGAACGGAATCCCACCACCAGCCCTACACCTTAACGTATGCCGTAGCCTATTCCTGGACCGTACGCTGGCACTGACATGTGCGTCAGCACATAGCGTTACCCTCCCACGTTTCCGTACCCTCACCTGTGCCCTAAGCCTTGCCGTTCCCTAACCCTAACCCTAGCCAGGAACGGAAACCCACCAGAAGCCCTACACCTTACCATACGCCGTAGCCCACTACTGGCCCGTACGCTGGCACTGACCCGTGAGTCAGCCCGTAGCCTGACCCTCCCACGTTTCTGTACCCTCACCTGTGCCCTAAGCCTTGCCGTTCCCTCACCATAACCCTAGACAGGAACGGAAATCCACCAGCAGTCCTACACCTTACCCTACGCCTTAGCCTACTCCTGGCCCGTACGCTGGCTCTGACACGTGCGTCAGCACATAGCCTGACCCTCACACATTTCAGTACCCTCACCTGTGCCCTAAGCCTTACCGTTCCCTAACCCTAACCCTAGTCCAGAACAAAAACCCACCACCAGCCCTACAGCTTACCCCCAAGCCATAGACTATTCCTGGCCCATACGCTGGCACTGACACGTGCGTCATCATGTAGCCTGACGCTCCCACGTTTCCGTACCCTCACCTGTGCCCTAAGCCTTGCCGTTCCCTAACCCTAACCCTAGCCCGGAACGGAAACCTACCACCAGCCCTACACCTAACCCCCAAGCCGTAGCCTACTACTAGCCGGTACGCTGGCACTGACCCGTGCATCAGCACATAGCCTGACCCTCCCACGTTTCTGTACCCTCACCTGTGCCCTAAGCCTTGCCGTTCCCTAACCCTAATCCTAGCCAGGAACGGAAAGCCACCACCAGCCCTACAACTTACCCACAAGCCGTAGGCTACTCCTGGACCTTACGCTGGCACTGACCAGTGCGTCAGCAAGTAGCCTGACCCTCCCACCTTTGCGGACCCTCACCTGTGCCCTAAGCCTTGCCATTCCCTAACCCTAACCCTAGCCTGGAACGGAAACCCACCACCAGCCCTATAACTTTCCCTACGACGTAGCCTATTCCTGGCCCCTACGCAGGCACTGACCCTTTCATCAACACGTAGCCTGACCCTCCCACGTTTCCGTACCCTCACCTGTGCCCTAAGCCTTGCCATTTCCTAACCCTAACGGTAGCACAGAACGGAAACCCACCACCAGCCCTACACCTTACCCCCAAGCCGTAGCCTACTCCTGGTCCATACGCTGGCACTGACCTGTGCGTCAGCACGTAGCCTGAACTTCCCACATTACCGTAACCTCACCTGTGCCCTAAGCCTTGCCGTTCCCTAACCCTAAACCTAGTACGGAACGGAAACACACCACCAGCCCTACACCTAAACCCCAAGCCATAGCCTACTCCTGGCCCGTACGCTGGCACTGACCCGTGCGTCAGCACGTAGCCTGACCCTCCCACATTTCCGTACCCTCACCTGTGCCCTAAGCCTTGCTGTTCCCTAACACTAACCCTAGCCTGGAACGGAAACACACCACCAACCCTACACCTAACCACCAAGCCGTAGCCTACTCCTGGCCGGTACGCTGGCACTGATATGTGCCTCAGCATGTAGCCTGACCCTCCCACGTTTCCGTAACCTCACCTGTGCCCTACGATTTGCCATTCCCTAACCCTAACTGTAGCCCGAAAGGGAAACAGCCCTACACCTTACCCTACGCCGTAGCCTACTCCTGGCCGGTACGCTGGCACTGACACGTGCATCAGCATGTAGCCTGATCCTCCCACGTTTCCGTACCCTCACCTGTGCCCTAAGCCTTGCCATTCCCTATCCCTAACCCAAGCCGGAACGGAATCCCACGACCAGCCCTACACCTTACCGTATGCCGTAGCCTATACCTGGCCCGTACGCTGGCACTGACACGTGCGTCAGCATGTAGCCTGACCCTCACACATTTCCGTACCCTCACCTGTGCCCTAAGCCTTGCCGTTCCCTAACCCTAACACTAGCCCGGAACGGAAACCCACCACAAGCCCTACACCTTACCATACGCCATAGCCTACTCCTGGCGCGTACGCTGGCACTGACCCGTGAGTCAGAACGTAGCCTGACCCTCCCACGTTTCCGTAACCTCACCTGTGCCCTAAGCCTTGCCGTTCCCTCACCCTAACCCTAGCCCGGAACGGAAACCCACCACCAGCCCTACACCTAACCACCAAGCCGTAGCCTACTCCTGGCTGGTACGCTGGCACTGACCCGTGCATCGACACATAGCCTGACCCTCCCCCGTTTCCGTACCCTCACCTGTGCCCTAAGCCTTGCCGTTCCCTAACCCTAACCCTAGCCATGAATGGAAACCCACCACCAGCCGTACAACTTACCCCCCAGCCGTAGCCTACACCTGGTCCATACACTGGCAATGACCCGTGCGTCAGCACGTAGCCTGACTCTCCCACCTTTCCGTACCCTCACCTGTGCCCTAAGCCTTGCCGTTCCCTAACCCTAACCCTAGCCCGGAACGGAAACCCACCACCAGCCCTAGACCTTTCCCTACGCTGTAGCCTACTCCTGACCCGTACGCTGGCACTGACCCATGCGTCAGCACGTAGCCTGACCCTCCCACGTTTCCGTACCCTCACCTGTGCCCTAAGCCTTGCCTTTCCCTCACCCTAACCCTAGCCAGGAATGGAAACCCACCAGCAGCCCTACACCTAACCACCAAGCCGTAGCCTACTCCTGGCCCGTACGCTGGCACTGACGCATGCGTCAGCATGTAGACTGACCCACCCACGTTTCCATACCCTCACCTGGGCCCTAAAACTTCCCGTTCCCTAACCCTAACCCTAGCCCTGCAGGGAAACCCACCACCAGCCCTACACCTTACCCTACGCCGTAGCCTACTCCTGGCGCGTATGCTGGCACTGACCCATGCGTCAGCACGTAGCCAGACCCTCCCACGTTTCCGTACTCTCACCTGTGCCCTAAGCCTTGATGTTCCCTAACCCTAACCCTAGCCCGGAATGGAAACCCACCAACAGCCCTACACATTTCCCTACGACGTAGCCTACTCCTGGCCCGTACGCTGGCACTGACCCATGCATCAGCACGTAGCCTGAACCTCCAACTTTTCTGTACCCGCACCTGTGCCCTAAGACTTGACGTTCCCTAACACTAACCCTAGCCCGGAACGGAAACCCACCACCAGCCCTACACCTAACCACCAAGCCGTAGCCTACTCCTTGCCGGTACGCTGGCACTGACCCGTGCGTCATCACGTAGCCTGACCCTCCCAAGTTTCCGTAAACTCACCTGTGCCCTAAGCTTTGCCGTTCCCTAACCCTAACTGTAGCCCGGAACGGAAACCCACCACCAGCCCTACACCTTACCCTACGCCGTAGCCTACTCCTGGCCCGTACTCTGGCACTGACCAGTGCGTCAGCACATAGCCTGACCCTCCCACGTTTCCGTATCCTCACCTGTGCACTAAGCCTTGCCGTTCCATAACCCTAACCCTAGCCCGGAAAGGAAACCCACCGCGAGCCCTAGACCTTACCCTACGCCGTAGCCTATTCCTGGCCTGTACGCTGGCACTTACCCATGCGTCAGCAGGTAGCCTGACACTCCCACGTTTCAGTGCCCTCACCTGTGCCCTAAGCCTTGCCGTTCCGTAACCCTAACCCTAGCCCGGAACGGAAACCCACCACCAGCCCTACACCTTACCCTACGCTGTAGCCTACTCCTGGCCCGAACGCTGGCACTGACCCAGGCGTCAGCATGTAGCCTGACCCTCCCACGTTTCCGTACCCTCACCTGTTCCCTAAGCCTTGCCATTCCCTAACCCTAACCCTAGCCCGAAAAGGAAACACTCCAAATGCCCTACACCTAACTCCCAAGCCATAGCCTACTCCTGGCCAGTACGCTGGCACTGACCCATGCCGCAGCACGTAGCCTGACCCTCCCACGTTTCCGTACCCTCACCTGTGCCCTAAGCCTTACCGTTCCCTAACCCTAACCCTAGCCCGGAACAGAGACCCACCACCAGCCCTATAACTTACCACCACGCCGTAGCCTGCTCCTGGCCCATATGCTGGCACTGACCCGTGCGTCAGCACGTAGCCTGACCCTCCCACGATTCCGTAACCTCACCTGTGCCCTAAGCCTTGCCGTTCCCTAATCCTAACCCGAGTCCGGAATGGAAACACACCACCAGCCCTAAAACTTACCCCCATGCCATAGCCTACTCCAGGCCCGTACACAGGCACTGACCCGTGCGTCAGCACGTAGCCTGAGCCTCCCACTTTTCCGTACCCTCAGCTAAGCCCTAAGCCTTGGCATTCACTAACTCTAACCCAAGCCCGGAACGGAATCCCACCACCAGCCCTACACCTTAACGTATGCCGTAGCCTATTCCTGGACCGTACGCTGGCACTGACATGTGCGTCAGCACATAGCGTTACCCTCCCACGTTTCCGTACCCTCACCTGTGCCCTAAGCCTTGCCGTTCCCTAACCCTAACCCTAGCCAGGAACGGAAACCCACCAGAAGCCCTACACCTTACCATACGCCGTAGCCCACTACTGGCCCGTACGCTGGCACTGACCCGTGAGTCAGCCCGTAGCCTGACCCTCCCACGTTTCCGTACCCTCACCTGTGCCCTAAGCCTTGCCGTTCCCTCACCATAACCCTAGAAAGGAACGGAAATCCACCAGCAGTCCTACACATTACCCTACGCCTTAGCCTACTCCTGGCCCGTACGCTGGCTCTGACACGTGCGTCAGCACATAGCCTGACCCTCACACATTTCAGTACCCTCACCTGTGCCCTAAGCCTTACCGTTCCCTAACCCTAACCCTAGTCTAGAACAAAAACCCACCACCAGCCCTACAGCTTACCCCCAAGCCATAGACTATTCCTGGCCCGTACGCTGGCACTGACCCGTGCGTCATCATGTAGCCTGACGCTCCCACGTTTCCGTACCCTCACCTGTGCCCTAAGCCTTGCCGTTCCCTAACCCTAACCCTAGCCCGGAACGGAAACCTACCACCAGCCCTACACCTAACCCCCAAGCCGTAGCCTACTACTAGCCGGTACGCTGGCACTGACCCGTGCATCAGCACATAGCCTGACCCTCCCACGTTTCTGTACCCTCACCTGTGCCCTAAGCCTTGCCGTTCCCTAACCCTAATCCTAGCCATGAACGGAAAGCCACCACCAGCCCTACAACTTACCCACAAGCCGTAGGCTACTCCTGGACCTTACGCTGGCACTGACCAGTGCGTCAGCACGTAGCCTGACCCTCCCACCTTTGCGGACCCTCACCTGTGCCCTAAGCCTTGCCATTCCCTAACCCTAACCCTAGCCTGGAACGGAAACCCACCACCAGCCCTATAACTTTCCCTACGACGTAGCCTATTCCTGGCCCCTACGCAGGCACTGACCCTTTCATCAGCACGTAGCCTGACCCTCCCACGTTTCCGTAACCTCACCTGTGCCCTACGATTTGCCATTCCCTAACCCTAACTGTAGCCCGAAAGGGAAACAGCCCTACACCTTACCCTACGCCGTAGCCTACTCCTGGCCGGTACGCTGGCACTGACACATGCATCAGCATGTAGCCTGACCCTCCCACGTTTCCGTACCCTCACCTGTGCCCTAAGCCTTGCCATTCCCTATCCCTAACCCAAGCCGGAACGGAATCCCACGACCAGCCCTACACCTTACCGTATGCCGTAGCCTATACCTGGCCCGTACGCTGGCACTGACACGTGCGTCAGCATGTAGCCTGACCCTCACACATTTCCGTACCCTCACCTGTGCCCTAAGCCTTGCCGTTCCCTAACCCTAACACTAGCCCGGAACGGAAACCCACCACAAGCCCTACACCTTACCATACGCCATAGCCTACTCCTGGCGCGTACGCTGGCACTGACCCGTGAGTCAGAACGTAGCCTGACCCTCCCACGTTTCCGTAACCTCACCTGTGCCCTAAGCCTTGCCGTTCCCTCACCCTAACCCTAGCCCAGAACGGAAACCCACCACCAGCCCTACACCTAACCACCAAGCCGTAGCCTACTCCTGGCTGGCACGCTGGCACTGACCCGTGCATCGACACATAGCCTGACCCTCCCACGTTTCCGTACCCTCACCTGTGCCCTAAGCCTTGCCGTTCCCTAACCCTAACCCTAGCCATGAATGGAAACCCACCACCAGCCCTACAACTTACCCCCAAGCCGTAGCCTACACCTGGTCCATACACTGGCAATGACCCGTGCGTCAGCACGTAGCCTGACTCTCCCACCTTTCCGTACCCTCACCTGTGCCCTAAGCCTTGCCGTTCCCTAACCCTAACCCTAGCCCGGAACGGAAACCCACCACCAGCCCTAGACCTTTCCCTACGCTGTAGCCTACTCTTGACCCGTACGCTGGCACTGACCCATGTGTCAGCACGTAGCCTGACCCTCCCACGTTTCCGTACCCTCACCTGTGCCCTAAGCCTTGCCGTTCCCTCACCCTAACCCTAGCCAGGAATGGAAACCCACCAGCAGCCCTACACCTAACCACCAAGCCGTAGCCTACTCCTGGCCGGTACGCTCGCACTGACCCGTGAGTCAGCACGTAGCCTGAACCTCCCACATTTCCGTACCCTCACCTGTGCCCTAAGCCTTGCTGTTCACTAACACTAACACTAGCCTGGAACGGAAACCCACCACCAGCCCTACACCTAACCACCAAGCCGTAGCCTACTCCTGGCCTGTACGCTGGCACTGACCCGTGCGTCAGCATGTAGCCTGACCCTCCCACGTTTCCGTAACCCTCACCAGTGCCCTAAGCCTTGCCGTTCCGTAACCCTAACCCTAGCCCGGAACGGAAACGGACCACCAGCCCTACATCTTACCCCCAAGCCGTAGACTACTCCTGGCCCATACGCTGGCACTGACCCGTGGGTCAGCAAGTAGCCTGACCCTCCGACGTTTCCGTACCCTCACCTGTGCCCTAAGCCTTGCCGTTCCCTAACCCTAACCCTAGCCCAGAACGGAAACCCTCAACCTGCCCTAAACCTTACCCAACGCCGTAGCCTACTCCTGGCCCGTACGCTGGCACTGACCCATGCGTCAGAACGTAGCCTGACCCTCCAACGTTTCCGTACCCTCACCTGTGCCCTATGCCTTGCCGTTCCCTAACCCTAACCCTAGCACAGAACGGAAACCCACCTCCAGCCCTACACCTTACACTATGCCGTAGCCTACACCTGGCCCGTACGTTGGCCCTGAACCGTGCGTCAACACGTAGCCTGACCGGCCCACGTTTCCGTACCCTCACCTGTGCCCTAAGCCTTGCCGTTCCCTTACCCTAACCCTAGCCCGGAATGGAAATCCACCACAAGCCCTAAATCTTACCCCCAAGCTGTAGCCTACTCCTGGCCCGTATGCTGGCACTGACCGGTGCGTCAGCACGTAGCCTGACCCTCCCACGTTTCCGTACCCTCACCTGTGCCCTATGCCTTGCCATTCCCTAACACTAACCCTAGCACAGAACGGAAACCCACCTCCAGCCCTATACCTTACCCTACGCTGTAGCCTACTGCTGGCCCGTATGCTGGCACTGACCCATGCGTAAGCACGTAGCCTGAACCTCCCACGTTTCTGTACCCTCACCTGTGCCCTAAGCCTTGACGTTCCCTAACCCTAACCCTAGCCCAGAACGGAAACACACCACCAGCCCTAGACCTTACCCTATGGCGTAGCCTAATCCTGGCCTGTACGCTGACACTGACACGTGCGTCAGCACGTAGCCTGACCCTCCCACGTTTCCGTACCCTCACCTGTGCCCTAAGCTTTGCCGTTCCCTAACCCTAACCCTAGCCCGGAACGGAAACCCACCACCAGCCCTAAACCTTTCCCTACGCGGTAGCCTACTCCTGGCCCGTACGCTGGCACTGACCCATGCGTCAGCATGTAGACTGACCCACCCACGTTTCCATACCCTCACCTGGGCCCTAAAACTTGCCGTTCCCTAACCCTAACCCTAGCCCTGCAGGGAAACCCACCACCAGCCCTACACCTTACCCTACGCCGTAGCCTACTCCTGGCGCGTATGCTGGCACTGACCCGTGCGTCAGCACGTAGCCAGACCCTCCCACGTTTCCGTACTCTCACCTGTGCCCTAAGCCTTGATGTTCCCTAACCCTAACCCTAGCCCGGAATGGAAACCCACCAACAGCCCTACACATTTCCCTACGACGTAGACTACTCCTGGCCCGTACGCTGGCACTGACCCATGCATCAGCACGTAGCCTGAACCTCCAACTTTTCTGTACCCTCACCTGTGCCCTAAGACTTGACGTTCCCTAACACTAACCCTAGCCCGGAACGGAAACCCACCACCAGCCCTACACCTAACCACCAAGCCGTAGCCTACTCCTGGCCGGTACGCTGGCACTGACCCGTGCGTCATCACGTAGCCTGACCCTCCCAAGTTTCCGTAAACTCACCTGTGCCCTAAGCTTTGCCGTTCCCTAACCCTAACTGTAGCCTGGAACGGAAACCCACCACCAGCCCTACACCTTGCCCTATGCCGTAGCCTACTCCTGGCCCGTACGCTGGCACTGACCCGTGCGTCAGCACATAGCCTGACCCTCCCACGTTTCCGTATCCTCACCTGTGCACTAAGCCTTGCCGTTCCATAACCCTAACCCTAGCCCGGAAAGGAAACCCACCGCGAGCCCTAGACCTTACCCTACGCCGTAGCCTATTCCTGGCCTGTACGCTGGCACTTACCCATGCGTCAGCAGGTAGCCTGACACTCCCACGTTTCAGTGCCCTCACCTGTGCCCTAAGCCTTGCCGTTCCGTAACCCTAACCCTAGCCCGGAACGGAAACCCACCACCAGCCCTACACCTTACCCTACGCTGTAGCCTACTCCTGGCCCGAACGCTGGCACTGACCCAGGCGTCAGCATGTAGCCTGACCCTCCCACGTTTCCGTACCCTCACCTGTTCCCTAAGCCTTGCCATTCCCTAACCCTAACCCTAGCCCGAAAAGGAAACACTCCAAATGCCCTACACCTAACTCCCAAGCCATAGCCTACTCCTGGCCAGTACGCTGGCACTGACCCATGCCGCAGCACGTAGCCTGACCCTCCCACGTTTCCGTACCCTCACCTGTGCCCTAAGCCTTACCGTTCCCTAACCCTAACCCTAGCCCGGAACAGAGACCCACCACCAGCCCTATAACTTACCACCACGCCGTAGCCTGCTCCTGGCCCATATGCTGGCACTGACCCGTGCGTCAGCACGTAGCCTGACCCTCCCACGATTCCGTAACCTCACCTGTGCCCTAAGCCTTGCCGTTCCCTAATCCTAACCCGAGTCCGGAATGGAAACACACCACCAGCCCTAAAACTTACCCCCATGCCATAGCCTACTCCAGGCCCGTACACAGGCACTGACCCGTGCGTCAGCACGTAGCCTGAGCCTCCCACTTTTCCGTACCCTCAGCTAAGCCCTAAGCCTTGGCATTCACTAACTCTAACCCAAGCCCGGAACGGAATCCCACCACCAGCCCTACACCTTAACGTATGCTGTAGCCTATTCCTGGACCGTACGCTGGCACTGACCCGTGCGTCATCATGTAGCCTGACGCTCCCACGTTTCCGTACCCTCACCTGTGCCCTAAGCCTTGCCGTTCCCTAACCCTAACCCTAGCCCGGAACGGAAACCTACCACCAGCCCTACACCTAACCCCCAAGCCGTAGCCTACTACTAGCCAGTACGCTGGCACTGACCCGTGCATCAGCACATAGCCTGACCCTCCCACGTTTCTGTATCCTCACCTGTGCCCTAAGCCTTGCCGTTCCCTAACCCTAATCCTAGCCATGAACGGAAAGCCACCACCAGCCCTACAACTTACCCACAAGCCGTAGGCTACTCCTGGACCTTACGCTGGCACTGACCAGTGCGTCAGCACGTAGCCTGACCCTCCCACCTTTGCGGACCCTCACCTGTGCCCTAAGCCTTGCCATTCCCTAACCCTAACCCTAGCCTGGAACGGAAACCCACCACCAGCCCTATAACTTTCCCTACGACGTAGCCTATTCCTGGCCCCTACGCAGGCACTGACCCTTTCATCAGCACGTAGCCTGACCCTCCCACGTTTCCGTACCCTCACCTGTGCCCTAAGCCTTGCCATTCCCTAACCCTAACCGTAGCACAGAACGGAAACCCACGACCAGCCCTACACCTTACCCCCAAGCCGTAGCCTACTCCTGGTCCATACGCTGGCACTGACCTGTGCGTCAGCACGTAGCCTGAACTTCCCACATTACCGTAACCTCACCTGTGCCCTAAGCCTGCCGTTCCCTTACCCTAACCCTAGCCCGGAACAGAAACCCACCACCAGCACTACAACTTACCCCCAAACTGTAGCCTACTCCTGGCTCGTATGCTGGCACTGACCCGTGCGTCAGCACGTAGCCTCACCCTCCCACGTTTCCGTACACTCACCTGTGCCCTATGCCTTGCCGTTCCCTAACCCTAACCCTAGCACAGAACGGAAACCCACCTCCAGCCCTACACTTTACCCTATGCCGTAGCCTACACCTGGCCCGTACGTGGGCACTGACCCATGCGTCAGCACGTAGCCTGACCTTCCCACATTTCCGTACCCTCACCTGTGCCCTAAGCCTTGCCGTTCCCTAACCCTTACCATAGTATGGAACGGAAACCCATCACCAGCCCTACACCTAACGCCCAAGCCATAGCCTACTCCTGGCCCGTACGCTGGCACTGACCCGTGCGTCAGCACGTAGCCTGACCCTCCCACGTTTCCGTACACTCACCAGTGCCCTAAGCCTTGCCGTTCCCTCACCCTAACCCTAGCCAGGAACGGAAACCCACCAGCAGCCCTACACCTAACCACCAAGCCATAGCCTACTCCTGGCCGGTACGCTCGCACTGATCCGTGAGTCAGCACGTAGCCTGAACCTCCCACATTTCCGTACCCTCACCTGAGCCCTAAGCCTTGCTGTTCCCTAACACTAACCCTAGCCTGGAATGGAAACGCACCACCAGCCCTACACCTAACCACCAAGCCGTAGCCTACTCCTGGCCGGTACGCTGGCACTGACCCGTGCGTCATCACGTAGCCTGACCCTCCCACGTTTCCGTACCATCACCTGTGCCCTAAGCCTTGCCGTTCCATAACCCTAACCCTAGCCCGGAACGGAAACCCACTACCAGCCCTACACCTTACCCTATGCCGTAGCCTAATTCTGGCCTGTACGCAGACACTGACCCATGCGTCAGCACGTAGCCTGACCCTCCCACGTTTCCGTACACTCACCTGTGCCCTATGCCTTGCCATTCCCTAAACCTAACCCTAGCACAGAACGGAAACCCCCCTCCAGCCCTATACCTTACCCTACGCTGTAGCCTACTGCCGGCCCGTATGCTGGCACTGACCCATGCGTAAGCACGTAGCCTGACCCTCCCACGTTTCCGTACCCTCACCTGTGCCCTAAGCCTTGACGATCCCTAACCCTAACCCTAGCCCAGAACGGAAACCCACCACCAGCCCTAGACCACACCCTATGACGTAGACTACTCCTGGCCTGTACGCTGACACTGAAACGTGTGTCAGCACGTAGCCTGACTCTCCCACATTTCCGTACCCTCACCTGTGCACTAAGCCTTGCCGTTCCCTAACCCTAACCCTAGACCGGAACGGAAACCCACCACCAGCCCTAAACATTTCCCTACGCCGTAGCCTACTCCTGGCCCGTACGCTGGCACTGAACCGTGCGTCAGCATGTAGACTGACCCACCCACGTTTCGATACCCTCACCTGGGCCCTAAACCTTGCCGTTCCCTAACCCTAACCCTAGCCCGGCAGGGAAACCCACCACCAGCCCTACACCTTACGCTACTCCGTAGCCTACTCCTGGCCCATACGCTGGCACTGACCCGTGCGTCAGCACGTAGCCTGACCCTACCACTTTTTTGTACCCTCACCTGTGCCCTAAGCCTTGCCGTTGCCTAACCCTAACCCGAGTCCGGAATGGAAACCCACCACCAGCCCTAAAACTTACCCCCATGCCATAGCCTACTCCGGGCCCGTACACAGGCACTGACCCGTGCGTCAGCACGTAGCCTGAGCCTCCCACTTTTCCGTACCCTCAGCTAAGCCCTAAGCCTTGGCATTCACTAACTCTAACCCAAGCCCGGAACGGAATCCCACCACCAGCCCTACACCTTAACGTATGCCGTAGCCTATTCCTGGACCGTACGCTGGCACTGACATGTGCGTCAGCACATAGCGTTACCCTCCCACGTTTCCGTACCCTCACCTGTGCCCTAAGCCTTGCCGTTCCCTAACCCTAACCCTAGCCAGGAACGGAAACCCACCAGAAGCCCTACACCTTACCATACGCCGTAGCCCACTACTGGCCCGTACGCTGGCACTGACCCGTGAGTCAGCCCGTAGCCTGACCCTCCCACGTTTCTGTACCCTCACCTGTGCCCTAAGCCTTGCCGTTCCCTCACCATAACCCTAGACAGGAACGGAAATCCACCAGCAGTCCTACACCTTACCCTACGCCTTAGCCTACTCCTGGCCCGTACGCTGGCTCTGACACGTGCGTCAGCACATAGCCTGACCCTCACACATTTCAGTACCCTCACCTGTGCCCTAAGCCTTACCGTTCCCTAACCCTAACCCTAGTCCAGAACAAAAACCCACCACCAGCCCTACAGCTTACCCCCAAGCCATAGACTATTCCTGGCCCATACGCTGGCACTGACACGTGCGTCATCATGTAGCCTGACGCTCCCACGTTTCCGTACCCTCACCTGTGCCCTAAGCCTTGCCGTTCCCTAACCCTAACCCTAGCCCGGAACGGAAACCTACCACCAGCCCTACACCTAACCCCCAAGCCGTAGCCTACTACTAGCCGGTACGCTGGCACTGACCCGTGCATCAGCACATAGCCTGACCCTCCCACGTTTCTGTACCCTCACCTGTGCCCTAAGCCTTGCCGTTCCCTAACCCTAATCCTAGCCAGGAACGGAAAGCCACCACCAGCCCTACAACTTACCCACAAGCCGTAGGCTACTCCTGGACCTTACGCTGGCACTGACCAGTGCGTCAGCAAGTAGCCTGACCCTCCCACCTTTGCGGACCCTCACCTGTGCCCTAAGCCTTGCCATTCCCTAACCCTAACCCTAGCCTGGAACGGAAACCCACCACCAGCCCTATAACTTTCCCTACGACGTAGCCTATTCCTGGCCCCTACGCAGGCACTGACCCTTTCATCAGCACGTAGCCTGACCCTCCCACGTTTCCGTACCCTCACCTGTGCCCTAAGCCTTGCCATTCCCTAACCCTAACCGTAGCACAGAACGGAAACCCACCACCAGCCCTACACCTTACCCCCAAGCCGTAGCCTACTCCTGGTCCATACGCTGGCACTGACCTGTGCGTCAGCACGTAGCCTGAACTTCCCACATTACCGTAACCTCACCTGTGCCCTAAGCCTTGCCGTTCCCTAACCCTAAACCTAGTACGGAACGGAAACACACCACCAGCCCTACACCTAAACCCCAAGCCATAGCCTACTCCTGGCCCGTACGCTGGCACTGACCCGTGCGTCAGCACGTAGCCTGACCCTCCCACATTTCCGTACCCTCACCTGTGCCCTAAGCCTTGCTGTTCCCTAACACTAACCCTAGCCTGGAACGGAAACACACCACCAACCCTACACCTAACCACCAAGCCGTAGCCTACTCCTGGCCGGTACGCTGGCACTGATATGTGCCTCAGCATGTAGCCTGACCCTCCCACGTTTCCGTAACCTCACCTGTGCCCTACGATTTGCCATTCCCTAACCCTAACTGTAGCCCGAAAGGGAAACAGCCCTACACCTTACCCTACGCCGTAGCCTACTCCTGGCCGGTACGCTGGCACTGACACGTGCATCAGCATGTAGCCTGATCCTCCCACGTTTCCGTACCCTCACCTGTGCCCTAAGCCTTGCCATTCCCTATCCCTAACCCAAGCCGGAACGGAATCCCACGACCAGCCCTACACCTTACCGTATGCCGTAGCCTATACCTGGCCCGTACGCTGGCACTGACACGTGCGTCAGCATGTAGCCTGACCCTCACACATTTCCGTACCCTCACCTGTGCCCTAAGCCTTGCCGTTCCCTAACCCTAACACTAGCCCGGAACGGAAACCCACCACAAGCCCTACACCTTACCATACGCCATAGCCTACTCCTGGCGCGTACGCTGGCACTGACCCGTGAGTCAGAACGTAGCCTGACCCTCCCACGTTTCCGTAACCTCACCTGTGCCCTAAGCCTTGCCGTTCCCTCACCCTAACCCTAGCCCGGAACGGAAACCCACCACCAGCCCTACACCTAACCACCAAGCCGTAGCCTACTCCTGGCTGGTACGCTGGCACTGACCCGTGCATCGACACATAGCCTGACCCTCCCCCGTTTCCGTACCCTCACCTGTGCCCTAAGCCTTGCCGTTCCCTAACCCTAACCCTAGCCATGAATGGAAACCCACCACCAGCCGTACAACTTACCCCCCAGCCGTAGCCTACACCTGGTCCATACACTGGCAATGACCCGTGCGTCAGCACGTAGCCTGACTCTCCCACCTTTCCGTACCCTCACCTGTGCCCTAAGCCTTGCCGTTCCCTAACCCTAACCCTAGCCCGGAACGGAAACCCACCACCAGCCCTAGACCTTTCCCTACGCTGTAGCCTACTCCTGACCCGTACGCTGGCACTGACCCATGCGTCAGCACGTAGCCTGACCCTCCCACGTTTCCGTACCCTCACCTGTGCCCTAAGCCTTGCCTTTCCCTCACCCTAACCCTAGCCAGGAATGGAAACCCACCAGCAGCCCTACACCTAACCACCAAGCCGTAGCCTACTCCTGGCCCGTACGCTGGCACTGACGCATGCGTCAGCATGTAGACTGACCCACCCACGTTTCCATACCCTCACCTGGGCCCTAAAACTTCCCGTTCCCTAACCCTAACCCTAGCCCTGCAGGGAAACCCACCACCAGCCCTACACCTTACCCTACGCCGTAGCCTACTCCTGGCGCGTATGCTGGCACTGACCCGTGCGTCAGCACGTAGCCAGACCCTCCCACGTTTCCGTACTCTCACCTGTGCCCTAAGCCTTGATGTTCCCTAACCCTAACCCTAGCCCGGAATGGAAACCCACCAACAGCCCTACACATTTCCCTACGACGTAGCCTACTCCTGGCCCGTACGCTGGCACTGACCCATGCATCAGCACGTAGCCTGAACCTCCAACTTTTCTGTACCCGCACCTGTGCCCTAAGACTTGACGTTCCCTAACACTAACCCTAGCCCGGAACGGAAACCCACCACCAGCCCTACACCTAACCACCAAGCCGTAGCCTACTCCTTGCCGGTACGCTGGCACTGACCCGTGCGTCATCACGTAGCCTGACCCTCCCAAGTTTCCGTAAACTCACCTGTGCCCTAAGCTTTGCCGTTCCCTAACCCTAACTGTAGCCCGGAACGGAAACCCACCACCAGCCCTACACCTTACCCTACGCCGTAGCCTACTCCTGGCCCGTACTCTGGCACTGACCAGTGCGTCAGCACATAGCCTGACCCTCCCACGTTTCCGTATCCTCACCTGTGCACTAAGCCTTGCCGTTCCATAACCCTAACCCTAGCACGGAACGGAAACCCACCGCGAGCCCTAGACCTTACCCTACGCCGTAGCCTATTCCTGGCCTGTACGCTGGCACTTACCCATGCGTCAGCAGGTAGCCTGACACTCCCACGTTTCAGTGCCCTCACCTGTGCCCTAAGCCTTGCCGTTCCGTAACCCTAACCCTAGCCCGGAACGGAAACCCACCACCAGCCCTACACCTTACCCTACGCTGTAGCCTACTCCTGGCCCGAACGCTGGCACTGACCCAGGCGTCAGCATGTAGCCTGACCCTCCCACGTTTCCGTACCCTCACCTGTTCCCTAAGCCTTGCCATTCCCTAACCCTAACCCTAGCCCGAAAAGGAAACACTCCAAATGCCCTACACCTAACTCCCAAGCCATAGCCTACTCCTGGCCAGTACGCTGGCACTGACCCATGCCGCAGCACGTAGCCTGACCCTCCCACGTTTCCGTACCCTCACCTGTGCCCTAAGCCTTACCGTTCCCTAACCCTAACCCTAGCCCGGAACAGAGACCCACCACCAGCCCTATAACTTACCACCACGCCGTAGCCTGCTCCTGGCCCATATGCTGGCACTGACCCGTGCGTCAGCACGTAGCCTGACCCTCCCACGATTCCGTAACCTCACCTGTGCCCTAAGCCTTGCCGTTCCCTAATCCTAACCCGAGTCCGGAATGGAAACACACCACCAGCCCTAAAACTTACCCCCATGCCATAGCCTACTCCAGGCCCGTACACAGGCACTGACCCGTGCGTCAGCACGTAGCCTGAGCCTCCCACTTTTCCGTACCCTCAGCTAAGCCCTAAGCCTTGGCATTCACTAACTCTAACCCAAGCCCGGAACGGAATCCCACCACCAGCCCTACACCTTAACGTATGCCGTAGCCTATTCCTGGACCGTACGCTGGCACTGACATGTGCGTCAGCACATAGCGTTACCCTCCCACGTTTCCGTACCCTCACCTGTGCCCTAAGCCTTGCCGTTCCCTAACCCTAACCCTAGCCAGGAACGGAAACCCACCAGAAGCCCTACACCTTACCATACGCCGTAGCCCACTACTGGCCCGTACGCTGGCACTGACCCGTGAGTCAGCCCGTAGCCTGACCCTCCCACGTTTCCGTACCCTCACCTGTGCCCTAAGCCTTGCCGTTCCCTCACCATAACCCTAGAAAGGAACGGAAATCCACCAGCAGTCCTACACATTACCCTACGCCTTAGCCTACTCCTGGCCCGTACGCTGGCTCTGACACGTGCGTCAGCACATAGCCTGACCCTCACACATTTCAGTACCCTCACCTGTGCCCTAAGCCTTACCGTTCCCTAACCCTAACCCTAGTCTAGAACAAAAACCCACCACCAGCCCTACAGCTTACCCCCAAGCCATAGACTATTCCTGGCCCGTACGCTGGCACTGACCCGTGCGTCATCATGTAGCCTGACGCTCCCACGTTTCCGTACCCTCACCTGTGCCCTAAGCCTTGCCGTTCCCTAACCCTAACCCTAGCCCGGAACGGAAACCTACCACCAGCCCTACACCTAACCCCCAAGCCGTAGCCTACTACTAGCCGGTACGCTGGCACTGACCCGTGCATCAGCACATAGCCTGACCCTCCCACGTTTCTGTACCCTCACCTGTGCCCTAAGCCTTGCCGTTCCCTAACCCTAATCCTAGCCATGAACGGAAAGCCACCACCAGCCCTACAACTTACCCACAAGCCGTAGGCTACTCCTGGACCTTACGCTGGCACTGACCAGTGCGTCAGCACGTAGCCTGACCCTCCCACCTTTGCGGACCCTCACCTGTGCCCTAAGCCTTGCCATTCCCTAACCCTAACCCTAGCCTGGAACGGAAACCCACCACCAGCCCTATAACTTTCCCTACGACGTAGCCTATTCCTGGCCCCTACGCAGGCACTGACCCTTTCATCAGCACGTAGCCTGACCCTCCCACGTTTCCGTAACCTCACCTGTGCCCTACGATTTGCCATTCCCTAACCCTAACTGTAGCCCGAAAGGGAAACAGCCCTACACCTTACCCTACGCCGTAGCCTACTCCTGGCCGGTACGCTGGCACTGACACATGCATCAGCATGTAGCCTGACCCTCCCACGTTTCCGTACCCTCACCTGTGCCCTAAGCCTTGCCATTCCCTATCCCTAACCCAAGCCGGAACGGAATCCCACGACCAGCCCTACACCTTACCGTATGCCGTAGCCTATACCTGGCCCGTACGCTGGCACTGACACGTGCGTCAGCATGTAGCCTGACCCTCACACATTTCCGTACCCTCACCTGTGCCCTAAGCCTTGCCGTTCCCTAACCCTAACACTAGCCCGGAACGGAAACCCACCACAAGCCCTACACCTTACCATACGCCATAGCCTACTCCTGGCGCGTACGCTGGCACTGACCCGTGAGTCAGAACGTAGCCTGACCCTCCCACGTTTCCGTAACCTCACCTGTGCCCTAAGCCTTGCCGTTCCCTCACCCTAACCCTAGCCCAGAACGGAAACCCACCACCAGCCCTACACCTAACCACCAAGCCGTAGCCTACTCCTGGCTGGCACGCTGGCACTGACCCGTGCATCGACACATAGCCTGACCCTCCCACGTTTCCGTACCCTCACCTGTGCCCTAAGCCTTGCCGTTCCCTAACCCTAACCCTAGCCATGAATGGAAACCCACCACCAGCCCTACAACTTACCCCCAAGCCGTAGCCTACACCTGGTCCATACACTGGCAATGACCCGTGCGTCAGCACGTAGCCTGACTCTCCCACCTTTCCGTACCCTCACCTGTGCCCTAAGCCTTGCCGTTCCCTAACCCTAACCCTAGCCCGGAACGGAAACCCACCACCAGCCCTAGACCTTTCCCTACGCTGTAGCCTACTCTTGACCCGTACGCTGGCACTGACCCATGTGTCAGCACGTAGCCTGACCCTCCCACGTTTCCGTACCCTCACCTGTGCCCTAAGCCTTGCCGTTCCCTCACCCTAACCCTAGCCAGGAATGGAAACCCACCAGCAGCCCTACACCTAACCACCAAGCCGTAGCCTACTCCTGGCCGGTACGCTCGCACTGACCCGTGAGTCAGCACGTAGCCTGAACCTCCCACATTTCCGTACCCTCACCTGTGCCCTAAGCCTTGCTGTTCACTAACACTAACCCTAGCCTGGAACGGAAACCCACCACCAGCCCTACACCTAACCACCAAGCCGTAGCCTACTCCTGGCCTGTACGCTGGCACTGACCCGTGCGTCAGCATGTAGCCTGACCCTCCCACGTTTCCGTAACCCTCACCAGTGCCCTAAGCCTTGCCGTTCCGTAACCCTAACCCTAGCCCGGAACGGAAACGGACCACCAGCCCTACATCTTACCCCCAAGCCGTAGACTACTCCTGGCCCATACGCTGGCACTGACCCGTGGGTCAGCAAGTAGCCTGACCCTCCGACGTTTCCGTACCCTCACCTGTGCCCTAAGCCTTGCCGTTCCCTAACCCTAACCCTAGCCCAGAACGGAAACCCTCAACCTGCCCTAAACCTTACCCAACGCCGTAGCCTACTCCTGGCCCGTACGCTGGCACTGACCCATGCGTCAGAACGTAGCCTGACCCTCCAACGTTTCCGTACCCTCACCTGTGCCCTATGCCTTGCCGTTCCCTAACCCTAACCCTAGCACAGAACGGAAACCCACCTCCAGCCCTACACCTTACACTATGCCGTAGCCTACACCTGGCCCGTACGTTGGCCCTGACCCGTGCGTCAACACGTAGCCTGACTGGCCCACGTTTCCGTACCCTCACCTGTGCCCTAAGCCTTGCCGTTCCCTTACCCTAACCCTAGCCCGGAATGGAAATCCACCACAAGCCCTAAATCTTACCCCCAAGCTGTAGCCTACTCCTGGCCCGTATGCTGGCACTGACCGGTGCGTCAGCACGTAGCCTGACCCTCCCACGTTTCCGTACCCTCACCTGTGCCCTATGCCTTGCCATTCCCTAACACTAACCCTAGCACAGAACGGAAACCCACCTCCAGCCCTATACCTTACCCTACGCTGTAGCCTACTGCTGGCCCGTATGCTGGCACTGACCCATGCGTAAGCACGTAGCCTGAACCTCCCACGTTTCTGTACCCTCACCTGTGCCCTAAGCCTTGACGTTCCCTAACCCTAACCCTAGCCCAGAACGGAAACACACCACCAGCCCTAGACCTTACCCTATGGCGTAGCCTAATCCTGGCCTGTACGCTGACACTGACACGTGCGTCAGCACGTAGCCTGACCCTCCCACGTTTCCGTACCCTCACCTGTGCCCTAAGCTTTGCCGTTCCCTAACCCTAACCCTAGCCCGGAACGGAAACCCACCACCAGCCCTAAACCTTTCCCTACGCCGTAGCCTACTCCTGGCCCGTACGCTGGCACTGACCCATGCGTCAGCATGTAGACTGACCCACCCACGTTTCCATACCCTCACCTGGGCCCTAAAACTTGCCGTTCCCTAACCCTAACCCTAGCCCTGCAGGGAAACCCACCACCAGCCCTACACCTTACCCTACGCCGTAGCCTACTCCTGGCGCGTATGCTGGCACTGACCCGTGCGTCAGCACGTAGCCAGACCCTCCCACGTTTCCGTACTCTCACCTGTGCCCTAAGCCTTGATGTTCCCTAACCCTAACCCTAGCCCGGAATGGAAACCCACCAACAGCCCTACACATTTCCCTACGTCGTAGACTACTCCTGGCCCGTACGCTGGCACTGACCCATGCATCAGCACGTAGCCTGAACCTCCAACTTTTCTGTACCCTCACCTGTGCCCTAAGACTTGACGTTCCCTAACACTAACCCTAGCCCGGAACGGAAACCCACCACCAGCCCTACACCTAACCACCAAGCCGTAGCCTACTCCTGGCCGGTACGCTGGCACTGACCCGTGCGTCATCACGTAGCCTGACCCTCCCAAGTTTCCGTAAACTCACCTGTGCCCTAAGCTTTGCCGTTCCCTAACCCTAACTGTAGCCTGGAACGGAAACCCACCACCAGCCCTACACCTTGCCCTATGCCGTAGCCTACTCCTGGCCCGTACGCTGGCACTGACCCGTGCGTCAGCACATAGCCTGACCCTCCCACGTTTCCGTATCCTCACCTGTGCACTAAGCCTTGCCGTTCCATATCCCTAACCCTAGCCCGGAACGGAAACCCACCGCGAGCCCTAGACCTTACCCTACGCCGTAGCCTATTCCTGGCCTGTACGCTGGCACTTACACATGCGTCAGCAGGTAGCCTGACACTCCCACGTTTCCGTGCCCTCACCTGTGCCCTAAGCCTTGCCGTTCCGTATCCCTAACCCTAGCCCGGAACGGAAACCCACCACCAGCCCTACACCTTACCCTACGCCGTAGCCTACTCCTGGCCCGAACGCTGGCACTGACCCATGCGTCAGCATGTAGCCTGACCCTCCCACGTTTCCGTACCCTCACCTGTTGCCTAAGCCTTGCCATTCCCTAACCCTAACCCTAGCCCGAAAATGAAACTCACCACAAGGCCTACACCTAACTCCCAAGCCATAGCCTACTCCTGGCCTGTACGCTGGCACTGACCCATGCCGCAGCACGTAGCCTGACCCTCCCACGTTTCCGTACCCTCACCTGTGCCCTAAGCCTTACCGTTCCCTAACCCTAACCCTAGCCCCGAACAGAGACCCACCACCAGCCCTATAACTTACCACCACGCCGTAGCCTGCTCCTGGCCCATATGCTGGCACTGACCCGTGCGTCAGCACGTAGCCTGACCCTCCCACGATTCCGTAACCTCACCTGTGCCCTAAGCCTTGCCGTTCCCTAATCCTAACCCTAGCCCGGAACGGGAACCCACCACCAGCCCTACACCTTACCCTATGCCGTAGCCAACACCTGGACCGTACGCGGGCACTGACCTGTGTTTCAGCATGTAGCCTGAGCCTCCCTTGTTACCGTACCCTCACCTGTGCCCTAAGCCTTGCTGTTCCCTAACTCTAAACCTAGCCCGGAACGGAAACCCACCACCAGCCCTAATCCTAACCCACAAGCCGTAGCTTACTCCTGGCCCGTACGCTGGCACTGACCGTGCGTAAGCATGTAGCCTGACCCTCCCACTTTTCCGTACCATCACCTGTGCCCTAAGCCTTGTCGTTCCCAAACCCTCACCCTAACCAGGAACAGAAACACACCACCAGCCCTACAGCTTACCCCCAAGCCATAGCCTATTCCTGGCCCGTACGCTGGCACTGACCCGTGCGTCAGCATGTAGCCTGACCCTCCCACGTTTCCGTACCCTCACCTGTGACCTAAGCCTTGCCGTTCCCTAACCCTAACCCTAACCCGGAACGGAAACCCACCACCAGCCCTACAACTTACCCCCAAGCCGTAGCCTACTCCTGGACGGTACGCTGGCTTAGACACGTGCGTTAGCACGAAGCCTGACCCTCCCACATTTGCGGACCCTCACCTGTGCCCTAAGCCTTGCCGTTCCCTAACCCTAACACTAGCCCGGAACGGAAACCCACCACAAGCCCTACACCTTTCCCTATGCCGTAGCCTATTCCTGGCTCATACACAGGCACTGACCCTTTCATCAGCAAGTAGCTTGACCCTTCCACGTTTCCGTACCCTCACCTGTGCCCTAAGCCTTGCCGTTCACTAACCCTAACCCTTGCCCGGAACGGAAACCCACCACCAGCCCTACACATTATCGTATGCCGTAGCCTAGTCCTGGCCCGTACGCTGGCACTGACCCGTGCGTCAGCATGTAGCCTGACCCTCCCACGTTTCCGTAACCTCACCTGTGCCCTAAGCCTTGCCGTTCCATAACCCTAACCCTAGCCCGGAACAGAAACCCACCACCAGCCCTACACCTTACCCTATGCCGTAGCCTACTCCTGGCCCGTACACTGGCACTGACCCGTGCGTCAGCACATAGCCTGACCCTCCCACGTTTCCGTATCCTCACCTGTGCCCTAAGCCTTGCCGTTCCATAACCCTAACCCTAGCACGGAACGGAAACCCACCGCGAGCCCTAGACCTTACCCTACGCCGTAGCCTATTGCTGGCCTGTACGCTGGCACTGACCCATGCGTCAGCAGGTAGCCTGACACTCCCACGTTTCCGTGCCCTCACCTGTGCCCTAAGCCTTGCCGTTCCGTAACCCTAACCCTAGCCCAGAACGGAAACCCACCACCAGCCCTACACCTTACCCTACGCCGTAGCCTACTCCTGGCCCGAACGCTGGCACTGACCCATGCGTCAGCATGTAGCCTGACCCTCCCACGTTTCCGTACCCTCACCTGTTCCCTAAGCCTTGCCATTCCCTAACCCTAACCCTAGCCCGAAAAGGAAACACACCACAAGCCCTACACCTAACTCCTAAGCCATAGCCTACTCCTGGCCTGTACGCTGGCACTGACACATGCCGCAGCACGTAGCCTGACCCTCCCACGTTTCCGTACCCTCACCTGTGCCCTAAGCCTTACCGTTCCCTAACCCTAACCCTAGCCCAGAACAGAGACCCACCACCAGCCCTATAACTTACCACCACGCCGTAGCCTGCTCCTGGCCCATATGCTGGCACTGACCCATGCGTCAGCACGTAGCCTGACCCTCCCACGATTCCGTAACCTCACCTGTGCCCTAAGCCTTGCCGTTCCCTAATCCTAACCCTAGCCCGGAACGGGAACCCACCACCAGCCCTACACCTTACCCTATGCCGTAGCCAACACCTGGACCGTACGCGGGCACTGACCTGTGTTTCAGCACGTAGCCTGACCCTCCCACGTTTCCGTACCCTCACCTGTGCCCTAAGCCTTGCTGTTCCCTAACACTAACCCTAGCCTGGAATGGAAACCCACCACCATCCCTACACCTAACCACCAAGCCGTAGCCTACTCCTGCCCGGTACCCTGGCACTGACCCGTGCATCATCACGTAGCCTGACCCTCCCACGTTTCCGTACCCTCACCTGTGCCCTAAGCTTTGCCTTTCCCTAACCCTAACTGTAGCCCGGAACGGAAACCCACCACCAGCCCTACAACTTACCCCCAAGCCGTAGCCTACTCCTGGGCCATACGCTGGCACTGACCCGTGGTTCTGAATGTATCCTGACCCTGCCACGTTGCCGTACCCTCACATGTGCCCTAAACCTTGCCGTTCCCTAACTGTAACACTAGCCTGGAACGGAAACCCACCACAAGCCCTACACCTTACCCCCAAGCCGTAGCCTACTCGTGGTCCATACGCTGGCACTGACCTCTGCGTCAGCACGTAGCCTGACCTTCCCACGTTACCGTAACGTCATCTGTGCCCTAAGCCTTGCCGTTCCCTAACCGTAACCCTAGTACGGGACAGAAACACACCACAAGCCCTAAACATTACCCTCAAGCTGAAGCCTACTCCTGGCCCGTACGCTGGCACTGACACGTGCGTCAGCATGTAGCCTGAACCTCCCACGTTTCCCTACCCTCACCTGGGCACTAAGCCTTGCAGTTCCCGAACCCTAACCCTAGCCCGGAACGGAAATCCACGACCAGCCCTAAACCATACCCTACGCCATACCCTACTCCTGGCCCATACGCTGGCACTAACCCGTGAATCAGCACGTAGCCTGACCCTCTCACGTTTCCGTACCCTCACCAGTGTCCTAAGCCTTGCAGTTCCCTCACCCTAACCCTAGCCCGGAACGGAAACCCACCACCAGCCCTATATCTAACCCTATGCCGTAGCCTACTCCTGTCCCGTACGCTGGCACTGACCTGTGCGTCAGCACGAAGCCTGACCTTCCCACATTTCCGCACCCTCATCTGTGCCCTAAGCCTTGACGTTCCAAAACACTAACCCTAACCCTGAACGGAAACCCACCACCAGCCCTACAACTTACCCCCAAGCCGTAGCCTATTCCTGTCCCGTACGTTGGCACTGACCCGTGCGTCAGCACGTAGCCTGACCCTCCCACGTTTCCGTACCCTCACCTGTGCCCTAAGCCTTGCGGTTCCCTAACTCTAACCCTAGCCCGGAACGGAAACCCACCACCAGCTCTACACCTTACCCTACACCGTAGCCTACTCCGGGCCCGTACGCTGGCACTGACCCGTGCGTCAGCACGTAGCCTGACCCTCCCACGTTTCCGGAGCCTCACCTGTGCCCTAAGACTTGACGTTCCCTAACTCTAACCATAGCCCGGAATGGAAACACACCACCAGCCCTACACCTAACCCCCAAGCCATAGCCTACTCCTGGCCCGTACCCTGGCACTGATGCGTGCGTCAGCACGTAGCAATGAAACTCCCACGTTTCCGTACCCTCAAGTGTGCCCTAAGCCTTGCGGTTCCCTAACCCTAACCCTAGCCCAGAAGGGAAACCCACCACCAATCCTACAACTTACCCTACGCCGTAGCCTACTCCTGGCCCGTACGTGGGCACTGACCCGTGCATTCAGCAGGTAGCCTGACCCTCCCACGTTTCCGTACCCTCACCTGTGCCCTAAGCCTTGCCGTTCCCTAACCCTAACCCTAGCCCAAAACAGAAAGCCATCACCAGCCTAAAACTTACCCACAACCTATAGCCTACTCCTGGCCCGTACGCTGGCACTGACCCGTGCGTCAGCACGGAGCCTGACCTTCCCACGTTTCCGTATCCTCACGTGGGCCCTAAGCCTTGCCGTTCCCTAACCCTAACCCTAGCTCGGAACGGAAACCAACCACCAGCCCTACAACTTACCCCAAAGCCGTAGCCTAGTCCTGGCCCGTACGCTGGCACTGACCAATGCGTCAGCACGTAGCCTGACCCTCCCACGTTTCCGTACCATCACCTGTGCCCTAAGACTTGCCGTTCCCTAACCCTAACCCTAGCCCGGAATGGAAACACACCACCAGCCCTATACCTAACCCCAGAGCCGTAGCCTACTCCTGGCCCGTACGCGGGCACTGACCTGTGCTTCAGCACATAGCCTGACCCTCCCATGTTACTCTACCCTCACTTGTGCCCTAAGCCTTGCCGTTCCCTTATCCTAACCCTAGCCCCGAACGGAAACCCACCACCAGCCCTACACTCTACCCTACGCTGTAGCCTATTCCTGGCCCGTACGCTGGCACTGAGCCGTGCGTCAGCACTTAGCCTGACCCTCCCACGTTTCCGTACCATCACCTGTGCCCTAAGCCTTGCCGTTCCAAAACCCTAACCCTAGCCCATCACGGAAAACGACCACCAGCCCTACACCTTACCCTACGCCGTAGCCTAATCCTGGCCCGTACGCTGGCACTGACCCGTACGTCAGCACGTAGCCGGACCCTCACACGTTTCCGTACCCTCACGTGTGCCCTAAGCCTTGCCGTTCCCTAACCCTAACCCTAGTCCGGAAAGGAAACACAACTCCAGCCCTACAGCTTACCCCCAAGCCATAGCCTACTCGTGGCCCATACGCTGGCACTGACCGGTGTGTCAGCATATAGCCTGACGAGGCACACCAGGTGAGGGCGGGCCGGCAGGGTAAGGCTACCAAGGTCAGCTAATCCACAACCCTCAGGGAATCACATTGGTGAAAATGGACCTCGCTAAGGCAGAAGAGAAGCCAAGGGAAAAAAGGACACGGTGCCATTTGCAGCACCGTAGATGAGTCTAGAAGTAATCACGTGACTTGTAGTAAGTCAGAAAGTGAAAGACACATATCATATCATATCACTTATAGGTGTTACCTAAAAATGGATACCAGGGCAGATATTTCCACGGAGAAGGGCAATCACAGATTCATTAAACAAACTTATGGTTCACCAATGGAAAGGTGTGAGGATTGGTTTCATTACGATATCGGGGTTAACAGACATATACAAACACAGGTGACATATATAATCACCAAAGACCTACAGAATACCAAGAGAGGACTACTCAACATTCAGTCATAACGTACATGGGAAAAGGATCCCAAGAAGAACAGTCATCTGTATATGTGTAAAAGAACCACATCTTCCACACCTACAACAAGCCAAACATTGTAATCAAAATGCTGTAATAAAAAATAAAAAAATTAAATTAAAAACACGAACAAGAAGTAGTGAGACAAACGTGAGGGGCTTTCTCCTGGCACATTCCATTCTAAACTCCAATCTAGAACACCACTTCCACTGAGGCTCTCTTGCCCTAGTAACCAGATTTGGTAAGGGTGAACTGCTGCCACCTTGTGGCCGTTTCACACAACAGCAGCTTTAATCCCAACGCTAATGGTCAGTTGATATTCAAAATCATTGCAGGCCTGTAAATGACACCTGCCCTGAAAACAAATCCTGGGGTCACATATCGACCAAAAATTTCAAAGGACGTCCATATTTCAAAATGACCGTTTCAAAAGGCATATTTTACGCACATTAGTGTTCTGCTTCTTTTCCTTTCTTTCCTTTTTTGTTAAAAAACACGGGAATGGAAAAAGGCATCCCTCAGAATGGGCGAAAATCGTTGCAGACGAATCAATGAACAGAGGTTTAATCTCCAATATATATAAACAGCTCATGCAGCTTAATATTAAAAAAACAAACAACCCAAAAAAATGGGCAGAAGATCTAAAGAGACGTTTCTTCAAAGGAGACACAGAGATGGCCAAGACGCACATGAAAAGCTGCTCAACAGCACTAATTATTAGAGAAATGCAAATCAAAACTACAATGAGGTATCACCTCACACCTGTTAGAATCGGCATCATCAGAAAATCTACAAACAACCAATTCTGGGGAGGGTGTGGACAAAAGGAACCCTCTTCCACTATTGGTGGGAATGTAAATTGATACAGTCCCTATGGAGAACAGTATGGAGTTTCCTTAAAAAAACTAGAAATAGAATTACCATCTGATCCAGCAATCCCACTTCTGGGCATATACCCAGAGAAAACCGTATTTCAAAAAGGCACATTCACCACAATGTTCGTTGCAGCACTATTTACAATAGCCAGGTAATGGAAGCAACCTAAATGCCCACAGACAGATGAATGGATAAAGATGTGGTACATATATAAAATGGAATATTACTCGGCCATAAAAAGGAATGAAACTGGGTCATTTGTAGAGACATCGATGGATCGAGAGACTGTCATACAGAATGAAGTAAGTCAGAAAGAGGAAAACAAATATTGTATATTAATGCATATATGTGGAGCCTAAAAATGGTACAGATGAACTGGTTTGCAGGGAAGAAATAGAGACACAGAGGTAGAGAACAAACGTATGGACACCAAGTGTGGGAAGCCATGGGGTGGTGGTGGTGGGATGAGTTGGGAGTTTGGGATTGACCTGTATACATGTATATGCATAAAATACATAACTAATAATAACGTGCTGTATAAAAAATAAATAAAATTTCAAAATTTTAAAAAATAAAATTTAAAAATAAAACAGAAAAAAGTTCTTCCCGTCACACAGATGTATTTATAGGAATGAATTATTTCCATGCTTATATCTATAAATACATAAAAGAGGAATAACATCTAACTTGAAACATAAAAGAAACAAAAAGTGAACCCACGAGTTATACAGAGGAAAACCCTATCACGGCACTTGCTCCAGTGGTAAACAATTCTGAAATTGGTCAGAGGTGGGGAACCATCTCCCATACAGCCAGCAACCCAACCCCCACGCAAGGAGCGTCCTCATTGCAAAGCTGGGGGACCGTGCCGAGGCATCTGTGAGTAAACGTGAGCTGAGCCCCAGGCCAGCTGCTGCTGAACTGTTCCCACCCTTTCCAGGTAAAACACCTGAATATGTACAAGGGCTTGAAAGCCTAGAGGAAGGACCGTGGAGCCACACCAGCGACAGCACGCAGGCCAACTTGGTGCCTGCAGGCCAGCCAGCGTGGTCCTGGACCCTGGCGCTCTTCCAGAAGCTTTCCATTGCCCTGCCTGAGATACCCCTCCTGTCCCGGCCCCCACTGCTTTTTTCCTTCCTCACCTCTGTCCGGAGAGAAATTCCAGCGGAAGGTATGGGTGACACATCCTCTTCTTTACAGGCGGCAGCCTGGCAACTCCTGCAGAAAGGCCAGCAGAACCCCACTCACACCGGGCCACCCACAAAGCTGTGGCCCCTCACTCCCTCCCACCAGCACAGCCCCGAGACTGCTGACGGGGCAGAGAATATGGAGTCAGGCACAGCTTCAGGGGCTATTGCTGCCTGGAGCTCTGTTTATATTGACCTCAACGAGGCACACCTGGGGAGGGCGGGCCGGCAGGGTAAGGCTGCCCAGGTCAGCTAATCCACAACCCTCAGGGAATCACATTGTTGAAAATGGACCCCGCTAAGGCAGAAGAGAAGCCAAGGGAAAAAAGGACACAATGCCATTTGCAGCACCGTAGATGAGTCTAGAAGTAATCACGTGACTTGTAGTAAGTCAGAAAGTGAAAGACAAATATCATATCATATCACTTATAGGTGTTACCTAAAAATGGATACCAGGGCAGATATTTCCACGGAGAAGGGCAATCACAGATTCATTAAACAAACTTATGGTTCACCAATGGAAAGGTGTGAGGATTGGTTTCATTACGATATCGGGGTTAACAGACATATACAAACACAGGTGACATATATAATCACCAAAGACCTACAGAATACCAAGAGAGGACTACTCAACATTCTGTCATAACGTACATGGGAAAAGGATCCCAAGAAGAACAGTCATCTGTATATGTGTAAAAGAACCACATCTTCCACACCTACAACAAGCCAAACATTGTAATCAAACTTGCTGTAATAAAAAATAAAAAAATTAAATTAAAAACACGAACAAGAAGTAGTGAGACAAACGTGAGGGGCTTTCTCCTGGCACATTCCATTCTAAACTCCAATCTAGAACACCACTTCCACTGAGGCTCTCTTGCCCTAGTAACCAGATTTGGTAAGGGTGAACTGCTGCCACCTTGTGGCCGTTTCACACAACAGCAGCTTTAATCCCAACGCTAATGGTCAGTTGATATTCAAAATCATTGCAGGCCTGTAAATGACACCTGCCCTGAAAACAAATCCTGGGGTCACATATCGACCAAAAATTTCAAAGGACGTCCATATTTCAAAACGACCGTTTCAAAAGGCATATTTTACGCACATTAGTGTTCTGCTTCTTTTCCTTTCTTTCCTTTTTTGTTAAAAAACACGGGAATGGAAAAAGGCATCCCTCAGAATGGGCGAAAATCGTTGCAGACGAATCAATGGACAGAGGTTTAATCTCCAATATATATAAACAGCTCATGCAGCTTAATATTAAAAAAACAAACAACCCAAAAAAATGGGCAGAAGATCTAAAGAGACGTTTCTTCAAAGGAGACACAGAGATGGCCAAGACGCACATGAAAAGCTGCTCAACAGCACTAATTATTAGAGAAATGCAAATCAAAACTACAATGAGGTATCACCTCACACCTGTTAGAATCGGCATCATCAGAAAATCTACAAACAACCAATTCTGGGGAGGGTGTGGACAAAAGGAACCCTCTTCCACTATTGGTGGGAATGTAAATTGATACAGTCCCTATGGAGAACAGTATGGAGTTTCCTTAAAAAAACTAGAAATAGAATTACCATCTGATCCAGCAATCCCACTTCTGGGCATATACCCAGAGAAAACCGTATTTCAAAAAGGCACCTTCACCACAATGTTCGTTGCAGCACTATTTACAATAGCCAGGTAATGGAAGCAACCTAAATGCCCACAGACAGATGAATGGATAAAGATGTGGTACATATATAAAATGGAATATTACTCGGCCATAAAAAGGAATGAAACTGGGTCATTTGTAGAGACATCGATGGATCGAGAGACTGTCATACAGAATGAAGTAAGTCAGAAAGAGGAAAACAAATATTGTATATTAATGCATATATGTGGAGCCTAAAAATGGTACAGATGAACTGGTTTGCAGGGAAGAAATAGAGACACAGAGGTAGAGAACAAACGTATGGACACCAAGTGTGGGAAGCCATGGGGTGGTGGTGGTGGGATGAGTTGGGAGTTTGGGATTGACCTGTATACATGTATATGCATAAAATACATAACTAATAATAACGTGCTGTATAAAAAAATAAATAAAATTTCAAAATTTTAAAAAATAAAATTTAAAAATAAAACAGAATAAAGTTCTTCCCGTCACACAGATGTATTTATAGGAATGAATTATTTCCATGCTTATATCTATAAATACATAAAAGAGGAATAACATCTAACTTGAAACATAAAAGAAACAAAAAGTGAACCCACGAGTTATACAGAGGAAAACCCTATCACGGCACTTGCTCCAGTGGTAAACAATTCTGAAATTGGTCAGAGGTGGGGAACCATCTCCCATACAGCCAGCAACCCAACCCCCACGCAAGGAGCGTCCTCATTGCAAAGCTGGGGGACCGTGCCGAGGCATCTGTGAGTAAACGTGAGCTGAGCCCCAGGCCAGCTGCTGCTGAACTGTTCCCACCCTTTCCAGGTAAAACACCTGAATATGTACAAGGGCTTGAAAGCCTAGAGGAAGGACCGTGGAGCCACACCAGCGACAGCACGCAGGCCAACTTGGTGCCTGCAGGCCAGCCAGCGTGGTCCTGGACCCTGGCGCTCTTCCAGAAGCTTTCCATTACCCTGCCTGAGATACCCCTCCTGTCCCGGCCCCCACTGCTTTTTTCCTTCCTCACCTCTGTCCGGAGAGAAATTCCAGCGGAAGGTATGGGTGACACATCCTCTTCTTTACAGGCGGCAGCCTGGCAACTCCTGCAGAAAGGCCAGCAGAACACCACTCACACCGGGCCACCCACAAAGCTGTGGCCCCTCACTCCCTCCCACCAGCACAGCCCCGAGACTGCTGACGGGGCAGAGAATATGGAGTCAGACACAGCTTCAGGGGCTATTGCTGCCTGGAGCTCTGTTTATATTGACCTCAACGAGGCACACCTGGGGAGGGCGGGCCGGCAGGGTAAGGGTGCCCAGGTCAGCTAATCCACAACCCTCAGGGAATCACATTGTTGAAAATGGACCCCGCTAAGGCAGAAGAGAAGCCAAGGGAAAAAAGGACACAATGCCATTTGCAGCACCGTAGATGAGTCTAGAAGTAATCACGTGACTTGTAGTAAGTCAGAAAGTGAAAGACAAATATCATATCATATCACTTATAGGTGTTACCTAAAAATGGATACCAGGGCAGATATTTCCACGGAGAAGGGCAATCACAGATTCATTAAACAAACTTATGGTTCACCAATGGAAAGGTGTGAGGATTGGTTTCATTACGATATCGGGGTTAACAGACATATACAAACACAGGTGACATATATAATCACCAAAGACCTACAGAATACCAAGAGAGGACTACTCAACATTCTGTCATAACGTACATGGGAAAAGGATCCCAAGAAGAACAGTCATCTGTATATGTGTAAAAGAACCACATCTTCCACACCTACAACAAGCCAAACATTGTAATCAAACTTGCTGTAATAAAAAATAAAAAAATTAAATTAAAAACACGAACAAGAAGTAGTGAGACAAACGTGAGGTGCTTTCTCCTGGCACATTCCATTCTAAACTCCAATCTAGAACACCACTTCCACTGAGGCTCTCTTGCCCTAGTAACCAGATTTGGTAAGGGTGAACTGCTGCCACCTTGTGGCCGTTTCACACAACAGCAGCTTTAATCCCAACGCTAATGGTCAGTTGATATTCAAAATCATTGCAGGCCTGTAAATGACACCTGCCCTGAAAACAAATCCTGGGGTCACATATCGACCAAAAAATTCAAAGGACGTCCATATTTCAAAACGACCGTTTCAAAAGGCATATTTTACGCACATTAGTGTTCTGCTTCTTTTCCTTTCTTTCCTTTTTTGTTAAAAAACACGGGAATGGAAAAAGGCATCCCTCAGAATGGGCGAAAATCGTTGCAGACGAATCAATGGACAGAGGTTTAATCTCCAATATATATAAACAGCTCATGCAGCTTAATATTAAAAAAACAAACAACCCAAAAAAAATGGGCAGAAGATCTAAAGAGACGTTTCTTCAAAGGAGACACAGAGATGGCCAAGACGCACATGAAAAGCTGCTCAACAGCACTAATTATTAGAGAAATGCAAATCAAAACTACAATGAGGTATCACCTCACACCTGTTAGAATCGGCATCATCAGAAAATCTACAAACAACCAATTCTGGGGAGGGTGTGGACAAAAGGAACCCTCTTCCACTATTGGTGGGAATGTAAATTGATACAGTCCCTATGGAGAACAGTATGGAGTTTCCTTAAAAAAACTAGAAATAGAATTACCATCTGATCCAGCAATCCCACTTCTGGGCATATACCCAGAGAAAACCGTATTTCAAAAAGGCACATTCACCACAATGTTCGTTGCAGCACTATTTACAATAGCCAGTTAATGGAAGCAACCTAAATGCCCACAGACAGATGAATGGATAAAGATGTGGTACATATATAAAATGGAATATTACTCGGCCATAAAAAGGAATGAAACTGGGTCATTTGTAGAGACATCGATGGATCGAGAGACTGTCATACAGAATGAAGTAAGTCAGAAAGAGGAAAACAAATATTGTATATTAATGCATATATGTGGAGCCTAAAAATGGTACAGATGAACTGGTTTGCAGGGAAGAAATAGAGACACAGAGGTAGAGAACAAACGTATGGACACCAAGTGTGGGAAGCCATGGGGTGGTGGTGGTGGGATGAGTTGGGAGTTTGGGATTGACCTGTATACATGTATATGCATAAAATACATAACTAATAATAACGTGCTGTATAAAAAAATAAATAAAATTTCAAAATTTTAAAAAATAAAATTTAAAAATAAAACAGAAAAAAGTTCTTCCCGTCACACAGATGTATTTATAGGAATGAATTATTTCCATGCTTATATCTATAAATACATAAAAGAGGAATAACATCTAACTTGAAACATAAAAGAAACAAAAAGTGAACCCACGAGTTATACAGAGGAAAACCCTATCACGGCACTTGCTCCAGTGGTAAACAATTCTGAAATTGGTCAGAGGTGGGGAACCATCTCCCATACAGCCAGAAACCCAACCCCCACGCAAGGAGCGTCCTCATTGCAAAGCTGGGGGACCGTGCCGAGGCATCTGTGAGTAAACGTGAGCTGAGCCCCAGGCCAGCTGCTGCTGAACTGTTCCCACCCTTTCCAGGTAAAACACCTGAATATGTACAAGGGCTTGAAAGCCTAGAGGAAGGACCGTGGAGCCACACCAGCGACAGCACGCAGGCCAACTTGGTGCCTGCAGGCCAGCCAGCGTGGTCCTGGACCCTGGCGCTCTTCCAGAAGCTTTCCATTGCCCTGCCTGAGATACCCCTCCTGTCCCGGCCCCCACTGCTTTTTTCCTTCCTCACCTCTGTCCGGAGAGAAATTCCAGCGGAAGGTATGGGTGACACATCCTCTTCTTTACAGGCGGCAGCCTGGCAACTCCTGCAGAAAGGCCAGCAGAACCCCACTCACACCGGGCCACCCACAAAGCTGTGGCCCCTCACTCCCTCCCACCAGCACAGCCCCGAGACTGCTGACGGGGCAGAGAATATGGAGTCAGGCACAGCTTCAGGGGCTATTGCTGCCTGGAGCTCTGTTTATATTGACCTCAACGAGGCACACCTGGGGAGGGCGGGCCGGCAGGGTAAGGCTGCCCAGGTCAGCTAATCCACAACCCTCAGGGAATCACATTGTTGAAAATGGACCCCGCTAAGGCAGAAGAGAAGCCAAGGGAAAAAAGGACACAATGCCATTTGCAGCACCGTAGATGAGTCTAGAAGTAATCACGTGACTTGTAGTAAGTCAGAAAGTGAAAGACACATATCATATCATATCACTTATAGGTGTTACCTAAAAATGGATACCAGGGCAGATATTTCCACGGAGAAGGGCAATCACAGATTCATTAAACAAACTTATGGTTCACCAATGGAAAGGTGTGAGGATTGGTTTCATTACGATATCGGGGTTAACAGACATATACAAACACAGGTGACATATATAATCACCAAAGACCTACAGAATACCAAGAGAGGACTACTCAACATTCTGTCATAACGTACATGGGAAAAGGATCCCAAGAAGAACAGTCATCTGTATATGTGTAAAAGAACCACATCTTCCACACCTACAACAAGCCAAACATTGTAATCAAACTTGCTGTAATAAAAAATAAAAAAATTAAATTAAAAACACGAACAAGAAGTAGTGAGACAAACGTGAGGGGCTTTCTCCTGGCACATTCCATTCTAAACTCCAATCTAGAACACCACTTCCACTGAGGCTCTCTTGCCCTAGTAACCAGATTTGGTAAGGGTGAACTGCTGCCACCTTGTGGCCGTTTCACACAACAGCAGCTTTAATCCCAACGCTAATGGTCAGTTGATATTCAAAATCATTGCAGGCCTGTAAATGACACCTGCCCTGAAAACAAATCCTGGGGTCACATATCGACCAAAAATTTCAAAGGACGTCCATATTTCAAAACGACCGTTTCAAAAGGCATATTTTACGCACATTAGTGTTCTGCTTCTTTTCCTTTCTTTCCTTTTTTGTTAAAAAACACGGGAATGGAAAAAGGCATCCCTCAGAATGGGCGAAAATCGTTGCAGACGAATCAATGGACAGAGGTTTAATCTCCAATATATATAAACAGCTCATGCAGCTTAATATTAAAAAAACAAACAACCCAAAAAAAATGGGCAGAAGATCTAAAGAGACGTTTCTTCAAAGGAGACACAGAGATGGCCAAGACGCACATGAAAAGCTGCTCAACAGCACTAATTATTAGAGAAATGCAAATCAAAACTACAATGAGGTATCACCTCACACCTGTTAGAATCGGCATCATCAGAAAATCTACAAACAACCAATTCTGGGGAGGGTGTGGACAAAAGGAACCCTCTTCCACTATTGGTGGGAATGTAAATTGATACAGTCCCTATGGAGAACAGTATGGAGTTTCCTTAAAAAAACTAGAAATAGAATTACCATCTGATCCAGCAATCCCACTTCTGGGCATATACCCAGAGAAAACCGTATTTCAAAAAGGCACCTTCACCACAATGTTCGTTGCAGCACTATTTACAATAGCCAGGTAATGGAAGCAACCTAAATGCCCACAGACAGATGAATGGATAAAGATGTGGTACATATATAAAATGGAATATTACTCGGCCATAAAAAGGAATGAAACTGGGTCATTTGTAGAGACATCGATGGATCGAGAGACTGTCATACAGAATGAAGTAAGTCAGAAAGAGGAAAACAAATATTGTATATTAATGCATATATGTGGAGCCTAAAAATGGTACAGATGAACTGGTTTGCAGGGAAGAAATAGAGACACAGAGGTAGAGAACAAACGTATGGACACCAAGTGTGGGAAGCCATGGGGTGGTGGTGGTGGGATGAGTTGGGAGTTTGGGATTGACCTGTATACATGTATATGCATAAAATACATAACTAATAATAACGTGCTGTATAAAAAAATAAATAAAATTTCAAAATTTTAAAAAATAAAATTTAAAAATAAAACAGAATAAAGTTCTTCCCGTCACACAGATGTATTTATAGGAATGAATTATTTCCATGCTTATATCTATAAATACATAAAAGAGGAATAACATCTAACTTGAAACATAAAAGAAACAAAAAGTGAACCCACGAGTTATACAGAGGAAAACCCTATCACGGCACTTGCTCCAGTGGTAAACAATTCTGAAATTGGTCAGAGGTGGGGAACCATCTCCCATACAGCCAGCAACCCAACCCCCACGCAAGGAGCGTCCTCATTGCAAAGCTGGGGGACCGTGCCGAGGCATCTGTGAGTAAACGTGAGCTGAGCCCCAGGCCAGCTGCTGCTGAACTGTTCCCACCCTTTCCAGGTAAAACACCTGAATATGTACAAGGGCTTGAAAGCCTAGAGGAAGGACCGTGGAGCCACACCAGCGACAGCACGCAGGCCAACTTGGTGCCTGCAGGCCAGCCAGCGTGGTCCTGGACCCTGGCGCTCTTCCAGAAGCTTTCCATTACCCTGCCTGAGATACCCCTCCTGTCCCGGCCCCCACTGCTTTTTTCCTTCCTCACCTCTGTCCGGAGAGAAATTCCAGCGGAAGGTATGGGTGACACATCCTCTTCTTTACAGGCGGCAGCCTGGCAACTCCTGCAGAAAGGCCAGCGGAACACCACTCACACCGGGCCACCCACAAAGCTGTGGCCCCTCACTCCCTCCCACCAGCACAGCCCCGAGACTGCTGACGGGGCAGAGAATATGGAGTCAGGCACAGCTTCAGGGGCTATTGCTGCCTGGAGCTCTGTTTATATTGACCTCAACGAGGCACACCTGGGGAGGGCGGGCCGGCAGGGTAAGGGTGCCCAGGTCAGCTAATCCACAACCCTCAGGGAATCACATTGTTGAAAATGGACCCCGCTAAGGCAGAAGAGAAGCCAAGGGAAAAAAGGACACAATGCCATTTGCAGCACCGTAGATGAGTCTAGAAGTAATCACGTGACTTGTAGTAAGTCAGAAAGTGAAAGACAAATATCATATCATATCACTTATAGGTGTTACCTAAAAATGGATACCAGGGCAGATATTTCCACGGAGAAGGGCAATCACAGATTCATTAAACAAACTTATGGTTCACCAATGGAAAGGTGTGAGGATTGGTTTCATTACGATATCGGGGTTAACAGACATATACAAACACAGGTGACATATATAATCACCAAAGACCTACAGAATACCAAGAGAGGACTACTCAACATTCTGTCATAACGTACATGGGAAAAGGATCCCAAGAAGAACAGTCATCTGTATATGTGTAAAAGAACCACATCTTCCACACCTACAACAAGCCAAACATTGTAATCAAACTTGCTGTAATAAAAAATAAAAAAATTAAATTAAAAACACGAACAAGAAGTAGTGAGACAAACGTGAGGTGCTTTCTCCTGGCACATTCCATTCTAAACTCCAATCTAGAACACCACTTCCACTGAGGCTCTCTTGCCCTAGTAACCAGATTTGGTAAGGGTGAACTGCTGCCACCTTGTGGCCGTTTCACACAACAGCAGCTTTAATCCCAACGCTAATGGTCAGTTGATATTCAAAATCATTGCAGGCCTGTAAATGACACCTGCCCTGAAAACAAATCCTGGGGTCACATATCGACCAAAAAATTCAAAGGACGTCCATATTTCAAAACGACCGTTTCAAAAGGCATATTTTACGCACATTAGTGTTCTGCTTCTTTTCCTTTCTTTCCTTTTTTGTTAAAAAACACGGGAATGGAAAAAGGCATCCCTCAGAATGGGCGAAAATCGTTGCAGACGAATCAATGGACAGAGGTTTAATCTCCAATATATATAAACAGCTCATGCAGCTTAATATTAAAAAAACAAACAACCCAAAAAAAATGGGCAGAAGATCTAAAGAGACGTTTCTTCAAAGGAGACACAGAGATGGCCAAGACGCACATGAAAAGCTGCTCAACAGCACTAATTATTAGAGAAATGCAAATCAAAACTACAATGAGGTATCACCTCACACCTGTTAGAATCGGCATCATCAGAAAATCTACAAACAACCAATTCTGGGGAGGGTGTGGACAAAAGGAACCCTCTTCCACTATTGGTGGGAATGTAAATTGATACAGTCCCTATGGAGAACAGTATGGAGTTTCCTTAAAAAAACTAGAAATAGAATTACCATCTGATCCAGCAATCCCACTTCTGGGCATATACCCAGAGAAAACCGTATTTCAAAAAGGCACATTCACCACAATGTTCGTTGCAGCACTATTTACAATAGCCAGGTAATGGAAGCAACCTAAATGCCCACAGACAGATGAATGGATAAAGATGTGGTACATATATAAAATGGAATATTACTCGGCCATAAAAAGGAATGAAACTGGGTCATTTGTAGAGACATCGATGGATCGAGAGACTGTCATACAGAATGAAGTAAGTCAGAAAGAGGAAAACAAATATTGTATATTAATGCATATATGTGGAGCCTAAAAATGGTACAGATGAACTGGTTTGCAGGGAAGAAATAGAGACACAGAGGTAGAGAACAAACGTATGGACACCAAGTGTGGGAAGCCATGGGGTGGTGGTGGTGGGATGAGTTGGGAGTTTGGGATTGACCTGTATACATGTATATGCATAAAATACATAACTAATAATAACGTGCTGTATAAAAAAATAAATAAAATTTCAAAATTTTAAAAAATAAAATTTAAAAATAAAACAGAAAAAAGTTCTTCCCGTCACACAGATGTATTTATAGGAATGAATTATTTCCATGCTTATATCTATAAATACATAAAAGAGGAATAACATCTAACTTGAAACATAAAAGAAACAAAAAGTGAACCCACGAGTTATACAGAGGAAAACCCTATCACGGCACTTGCTCCAGTGGTAAACAATTCTGAAATTGGTCAGAGGTGGGGAACCATCTCCCATACAGCCAGAAACCCAACCCCCACGCAAGGAGCGTCCTCATTGCAAAGCTGGGGGACCGTGCCGAGGCATCTGTGAGTAAACGTGAGCTGAGCCCCAGGCCAGCTGCTGCTGAACTGTTCCCACCCTTTCCAGGTAAAACACCTGAATATGTACAAGGGCTTGAAAGCCTAGAGGAAGGACCGTGGAGCCACACCAGCGACAGCACGCAGGCCAACTTGGTGCCTGCAGGCCAGCCAGCGTGGTCCTGGACCCTGGCGCTCTTCCAGAAGCTTTCCATTGCCCTGCCTGAGATACCCCTCCTGTCCCGGCCCCCACTGCTTTTTTCCTTCCTCACCTCTGTCCGGAGAGAAATTCCAGCGGAAGGTATGGGTGACACATCCTCTTCTTTACAGGCGGCAGCCTGGCAACTCCTGCAGAAAGGCCAGCGGAACACCACTCACACCGGGCCACCCACAAAGCTGTGGCCCCTCACTCCCTCCCACCAGCACAGCCCCGAGACTGCTGACGGGGCAGAGAATATGGAGTCAGGCACAGCTTCAGGGGCTATTGCTGCCTGGAGCTCTGTTTATATTGACCTCAACGAGGCACACCTGGGGAGGGCGGGCCGGCAGGGTAAGGCTGCCCAGGTCAGCTAATCCACAACCCTCAGGGAATCACATTGTTGAAAATGGACCCCGCTAAGGCAGAAGAGAAGCCAAGGGAAAAAAGGACACAATGCCATTTGCAGCACCGTAGATGAGTCTAGAAGTAATCACGTGACTTGTAGTAAGTCAGAAAGTGAAAGACACATATCATATCATATCACTTATAGGTGTTACCTAAAAATGGATACCAGGGCAGATATTTCCACGGAGAAGGGCAATCACAGATTCATTAAACAAACTTATGGTTCACCAATGGAAAGGTGTGAGGATTGGTTTCATTACGATATCGGGGTTAACAGACATATACAAACACAGGTGACATATATAATCACCAAAGACCTACAGAATACCAAGAGAGGACTACTCAACATTCTGTCATAACGTACATGGGAAAAGGATCCCAAGAAGAACAGTCATCTGTATATGTGTAAAAGAACCACATCTTCCACACCTACAACAAGCCAAACATTGTAATCAAACTTGCTGTAATAAAAAATAAAAAAATTAAATTAAAAACACGAACAAGAAGTAGTGAGACAAACGTGAGGGGCTTTCTCCTGGCACATTCCATTCTAAACTCCAATCTAGAACACCACTTCCACTGAGGCTCTCTTGCCCTAGTAACCAGATTTGGTAAGGGTGAACTGCTGCCACCTTGTGGCCGTTTCACACAACAGCAGCTTTAATCCCAACGCTAATGGTCAGTTGATATTCAAAATCATTGCAGGCCTGTAAATGACACCTGCCCTGAAAACAAATCCTGGGGTCACATATCGACCAAAAATTTCAAAGGACGTCCATATTTCAAAACGACCGTTTCAAAAGGCATATTTTACGCACATTAGTGTTCTGCTTCTTTTCCTTTCTTTCCTTTTTTGTTAAAAAACACGGGAATGGAAAAAGGCATCCCTCAGAATGGGCGAAAATCGTTGCAGATGAATCAATGGACAGAGGTTTAATCTCCAATATATATAAACAGCTCATGCAGCTTAATATTAAAAAAACAAACAACCCCCAAAAAATGGGCAGAAGATCTAAAGAGACGTTTCTTCAAAGGAGACACAGAGATGGCCAAGACGCACATGAAAAGCTGCTCAACAGCACTAATTATTAGAGAAATGCAAATCAAAACTACAATGAGGTATCACCTCACACCTGTTAGAATCGGCATCATCAGAAAATCTACAAACAACCAATTCTGGGGAGGGTGTGGACAAAAGGAACCCTCTTCCACTATTGGTGGGAATGTAAATTGATACAGTCCCTATGGAGAACAGTATGGAGTTTCCTTAAAAAAACTAGAAATAGAATTACCATCTGATCCAGCAATCCCACTTCTGGGCATATACCCAGAGAAAACCGTATTTCAAAAAGGCACATTCACCACAATGTTCGTTGCAGCACTATTTACAATAGCCAGGTAATGGAAGCAACCTAAATGCCCACAGACAGATGAATGGATAAAGATGTGGTACATATATAAAATGGAATATTACTCGGCCATAAAAAGGAATGAAACTGGGTCATTTGTAGAGACATCGATGGATCGAGAGACTGTCATACAGAATGAAGTAAGTCAGAAAGAGGAAAACAAATATTGTATATTAATGCATATATGTGGAGCCTAAAAATGGTACAGATGAACTGGTTTGCAGGGAAGAAATAGAGACACAGAGGTAGAGAACAAACGTATGGACACCAAGTGTGGGAAGCCATGGGGTGGTGGTGGTGGGATGAGTTGGGAGTTTGGGATTGACCTGTATACATGTATATGCATAAAATACATAACTAATAATAACGTGCTGTATAAAAAAATAAATAAAATTTCAAAATTTTAAAAAATAAAATTTAAAAATAAAACAGAAAAAAGTTCTTCCCGTCACACAGATGTATTTATAGGAATGAATTATTTCCATGCTTATATCTATAAATACATAAAAGAGGAATAACATCTAACTTGAAACATAAAAGAAACAAAAAGTGAACCCACGAGTTATACAGAGGAAAAGCCTATCACGGCACTTGCTCCAGTGGTAAACAATTCTGAAATTGGTCAGAGGTGGGGAACCATCTCCCATACAGCCAGCAACCCAACCCCCACGCAAGGAGCGTCCTCATTGCAAAGCTGGGGGACCGTGCCGAGGCATCTGTGAGTAAACGTGAGCTGAGCCCCAGGCCAGCTGCTGCTGAACTGTTCCCACCCTTTCCAGGTAAAACACCTGAATATGTACAAGGGCTTGAAAGCCTAGAGGAAGGACCGTGGAGCCACACCAGCGACAGCACGCAGGCCAACTTGGTGCCTGCAGGCCAGCCAGCGTGGTCCTGGACCCTGGCGCTCTTCCAGAAGCTTTCCATTGCCCTGCCTGAGATACCCCTCCTGTCCCGGCCCCCACTGCTTTTTTCCTTCCTCACCTCTGTCCGGAGAGAAATTCCAGCGGAAGGTATGGGTGACACATCCTCTTCTTTACAGGCGGCAGCCTGGCAACTCCTGCAGAAAGGCCAGCGGAACACCACTCACACCGGGCCACCCACAAAGCTGTGGCCCCTCACTCCCTCCCACCAGCACAGCCCCGAGACTGCTGACGGGGCAGAGAATATGGAGTCAGGCACAGCTTCAGGGGCTATTGCTGCCTGGAGCTCTGTTTATATTGACCTCAACGAGGCACACCTGGGGAGGGCGGGCCGGCAGGGTAAGGCTGCCCAGGTCAGCTAATCCACAACCCTCAGGGAATCACATTGTTGAAAATGGACCCCGCTAAGGCAGAAGAGAAGCCAAGGGAAAAAAGGACACAATGCCATTTGCAGCACCGTAGATGAGTCTAGAAGTAATCACGTGACTTGTAGTAAGTCAGAAAGTGAAAGACACATATCATATCATATCACTTATAGGTGTTACCTAAAAATGGATACCAGGGCAGATATTTCCACGGAGAAGGGCAATCACAGATTCATTAAACAAACTTATGGTTCACCAATGGAAAGGTGTGAGGATTGGTTTCATTACGATATCGGGGTTAACAGACATATACAAACACAGGTGACATATATAATCACCAAAGACCTACAGAATACCAAGAGAGGACTACTCAACATTCTGTCATAACGTACATGGGAAAAGGATCCCAAGAAGAACAGTCATCTGTATATGTGTAAAAGAACCACATCTTCCACACCTACAACAAGCCAAACATTGTAATCAAACTTGCTGTAATAAAAAATAAAAAAATTAAATTAAAAACACGAACAAGAAGTAGTGAGACAAACGTGAGGGGCTTTCTCCTGGCACATTCCATTCTAAACTCCAATCTAGAACACCACTTCCACTGAGGCTCTCTTGCCCTAGTAACCAGATTTGGTAAGGGTGAACTGCTGCCACCTTGTGGCCGTTTCACACAACAGCAGCTTTAATCCCAACGCTAATGGTCAGTTGATATTCAAAATCATTGCAGGCCTGTAAATGACACCTGCCCTGGAAACAAATCCTGGGGTCACATATCGACCAAAAATTTCAAAGGACGTCCATATTTCAAAACGACCGTTTCAAAAGGCATATTTTACGCACATTAGTGTTCTGCTTCTTTTCCTTTCTTTCCTTTTTTGTTAAAAAACACGGGAATGGAAAAAGGCATCCCTCAGAATGGGCGAAAATCGTTGCAGACGAATCAATGGACAGAGGTTTAATCTCCAATATATATAAACAGCTCATGCAGCTTAATATTAAGAAAACAAACAACCCAAAAAAATGGGCAGAAGATCTAAAGAGACGTTTCTTCAAAGGAGACACAGAGATGGCCAAGACGCACAGGAAAAGCTGCTCAACAGCACTAATTATTAGAGAAATGCAAATCAAAACTACAATGAGGTATCACCTCACACCTGTTAGAATCGGCATCATCAGAAAATCTACAAACAACCAATTCTGGGGAGGGTGTGGACAAAAGGAGCCCTCTTCCACTATTGGTGGGAATGTAAATTGATACAGTCACTATGGAGAACAGTATGGAGTTTCCTTAAAAAAATTAGAAATAGAATTACCATCTGATCCAGCAATCCCACTTCTGGGCATATACCCAGATAAAACCGTATTTCAAAAAGGCACATTCACCACAATGTTCGTTGCAGCACTATTTACAATAGCCAGGTAATGGAAGCAACCTAAATGCCCACAGACAGATGAATGGATAAAGATGTGGTACATATATAAAATGGAATATTACTCGGCCATAAAAAGGAATGAAACTGGGTCATTTGTAGAGACATCGATGGATCGAGAGACTGTCATACAGAATGAAGTAAGTCAGAAAGAGGAAAACAAATATTGTATATTAATGCATATATGTGGAGCCTAAAAATGGTACAGATGAACTGGTTTGCAGGGAAGAAATAGAGACACAGAGGTAGAGAACAAATGTATGGACACCAAGTGTGGGAAGCCATGGGGTGGTGGTGGTGGGATGAGTTGGGAGTTTGGGATTGACCTGTATACATGTATATGCATAAAAATACATAACTAATAATAACGTGCTGTATAAAAAAATAAATAAAATTTCAAAATTTTAAAAAATAAAATTTAAAAATAAAACAGAATAAAGTTCTTCCTGTCACACAGATGTATTTATAGGAATGAATTATTTCCATGCTTATATCTATAAATACATAAAAGAGGAATAACATCTAACTTGAAACATAAAAGAAAAAAAAGTGAACCCACGAGTTATACAGAGGAAAACCCTATCACGGCACTTGCTCCAGTGGTAAACAATTCTGAAATTGGTCAGAGGTGGGGAACCATCTCCCATACAGCCAGCAACCCAACCCCCACGCAAGGAGCGTCCTCATTGCAAAGCTGGGGGACCGTGCCAAGGCATCTGTGAGTAAACGTGAGCTGAGCCCCAGGCCAGCTGCTGCTGAACTGTTCCCACCCTTTCCAGGTAAAACACCTGAATATGTACAAGGGCTTGAAAGCCTAGAGGAAGGACCGTGGAGCCACACCAGCGACAGCACGCAGGCCAACTTGGTGCCTGCAGGCCAGTCAGCGTGGTCCTGGACCCTGGTGCTCTTCCAGAAGCTTTCCATTGCCCTGCCTGAGATACCCCTCCTGTCCCGGCCCCCACTGCTTTTTTCCTTCCTCACCTCTGTCCGGAGAGAAATTCCAGCGGAAGGTATGGGTGACACATCCTCTTCTTTACAGGCGGCAGCCTGGCAACTCCTGCAGAAAGGCCAGCAGAACCCCACTCACACCGGGCCACCCACAAAGCTGTGGCCCCTCACTCCCTCCCACCAGCACAGCCCCGAGACTGCTGACGGGGCAGAGAATATGGAGTCAGGCACAGCTTCAGGGGCTATTGCTGCCTGGAGCGCTGTTTATATTGACCTCAACGAGGCACACCTGGGGAGGGCGGGCGGGCAGGGTAAGGCTGCCCAGGTCAGCTAATCCACAACCCTCAGGGAATCACATTGTTGAAAATGGACCCCGCTAAGGCAGAAGAGAAGCCAAGGGAAAAAAGGACACAATGCCATTTGCAGCACCGTAGATGAGTCTAGAAGTAATCACGTGACTTGTAGTAAGTCAGAAAGTGAAAGACAAATATCATATCATATCACTTATAGGTGTTACCTAAAAATGGATACCAGGGCAGATATTTCCACGGAGAAGGGCAATCACAGATTCATTAAACAAACTTATGGTTCACCAATGGAAAGGTGTGAGGATTGGTTTCATTACGATATCGGGGTTAACAGACATATACAAACACAGGTGACATATATAATCACCAAAGACCTACAGAATACCAAGAGAGGACTACTCAACATTCTGTCATAACGTACATGGGAAAAGGATCCCAAGAAGAACAGTCATCTGTATATGTGTAAAAGAACCACATCTTCCACACCTACAACAAGCCAAACATTGTAATCAAACTTGCTGTAATAAAAAATAAAAAAATTAAATTAAAAACACGAACAAGAAGTAGTGAGACAAACGTGAGGGGCTTTCTCCTGGCACATTCCATTCTAAACTCCAATCTAGAACACCACTTCCACTGAGGCTCTCTTGCCCTAGTAACCAGATTTGGTAAGGTTGAACTGCTGCCACCTTGTGGCCGTTTCACACAACAGCAGCTTTAATCCCAACGCTAATGGTCAGTTGATATTCAAAATCATTGCAGGCCTGTAAATGACACCTGCCCTGAAAACAAATCCTGGGGTCACATATCGACCAAAAAATTCAAAGGACGTCCATATTTCAAAACGACCGTTTCAAAAGGCATATTTTACGCACATTAGTGTTCTGCTTCTTTTCCTTTCTTTCCTTTTTTGTTAAAAAACACGGGAATGGAAAAAGGCATCCCTCAGAATGGGCGAAAATCGTTGCAGACGAATCAATGGACAGAGGTTTAATCTCCAATATATATAAACAGCTCATGCAGCTTAATATTAAAAAAACAAACAACCCAAAAAAAATGGGCAGAAGATCTAAAGAGACGTTTCTTCAAAGGAGACACAGAGATGGCCAAGACGCACATGAAAAGCTGCTCAACAGCACTAATTATTAGAGAAATGCAAATCAAAACTACAATGAGGTATCACCTCACACCTGTTAGAATCGGCATCATCAGAAAATCTACAAACAACCAATTCTGGGGAGGGTGTGGACAAAAGGAGCCCTCTTCCACTATTGGTGGGAATGTAAATTGATACAGTCACTATGGAGAACAATATGGAGTTTCCTTAAAAAAACTAGAAATAGAATTACCATCTGATCCAGCAATCCCACTTCTGGGCATATACCCAGAGAAAACCGTATTTCAAAAAGGCACATTCACCACAATGTTCGTTGCAGCACTATTTACAATAGCCAGGTAATGGAAGCAACCTAAATGCCCACAGACAGATGAATGGATAAAGATGTGGTACATATATAAAATGGAATATGACTCGGCCATAAAAAGGAATGAAACTGGGTCATCTGTAGAGACATCGATGGATCGAGAGACTGTCATACAGAATGAAGTAAGTCAGAAAGAGGAAAACAAATATTGTATATTAATGCATATATGTGGAGCCTAAAAATGGTACAGATGAACTGGTTTGCAGGGAAGAAATAGAGACACAGAGGTAGAGAACAAACGTATGGACACCAAGTGTGGGAAGCCATGGGGTGGTGGTGGTGGGATGAGTTGGGAGTTTGGGATTGACCTGTATACATGTATATGCATAAAATACATAACTAATAATAACGTGCTGTATAAAAAAATAAATAAAATTTCAAAATTTTAAAAAATAAAATTTAAAAATAAAACAGAAAAAAGTTCTTCCCGTCACACAGATGTATTTATAGGAATGAATTATTTCCATGCTTATATCTATAAATACATAAAAGAGGAATAACATCTAACTTGAAACATAAAAGAAAAAAAAAGTGAACCCACGAGTTATACAGAGGAAAACTCTATCACGGCACTTGCTCCAGTGGTAAACAATTCTGAAATTGGTCAGAGGTGGGGAACCATCTCCCATACAGCCAGCAACCCAACCCCCACGCAAGGAGCGTCCTCATTGCAAAGCTGGGGGACCGTGCCGAGGCATCTGTGGGTAAACGTGAGCTGAGCCCCAGGCCAGCTGCTGCTGAACTGTTCCCACCCTTTCCAGGTAAAACACCTGAATATGTACAAGGGCTTGAAAGCCTAGAGGAAGGACCGTGGAGCCACACCAGCGACAGCACGCAGGCCAACTTGGTGCCTGCAGGCCAGCCAGCGTGGTCCTGGACCCTGGCGCTCTTCCAGAAGCTTTCCATTGCCCTGCCTGAGATACCCCTCCTGTCCCGGCCACCACTGCTTTTTTCCTTCCTCACCTCTGTCCGGAGAGAAATTCCAGCGGAAGGTATGGGTGACACATCCTCTTCTTTACAGGCGGCAGCCTGGCAACTCCTGCAGAAAGGCCAGCAGAACCCCACTCACACCGGGCCACCCACAAAGCTGTGGCCCCTCACTCCCTCCTCCCACCAGCACAGCCCCGACACTGCTGATGGGGCAGAGAATATGGAGTCAGGCACAGCTTCAGGGGCTATTGCTGCCTGGAGCTCTGTTTATATTGACCTCAACGAGGCACACCTGGGGAGGGCGGGCCGGCAGGGTAAGGCTGCCCAGGTCAGCTAATCCACAACCCTCAGGGAATCACATTGTTGAAAATGGACCCCGCTAAGGCAGAAGAGAAGCCAAGGGAAAAAAGGACACAATGCCATTTGCAGCACCGTAGATGAGTCTAGATGTAATCACGTGACTTGTAGTAAGTCAGAAACTGAAAGACACATATCATATCATATCACTTATAGATGTTACCTAAAAATGGATACCAGGGCAGATATTTCCACGGAGAAGGGCAATCACAGATTCATTAAACAAACTTATGGTTCACCAATGGAAATGTGTGAGGATTGGTTTCATTACGATATCGGGGTTAACAGACATATACAAACACAGGTGACATATATAATCACCAAAGACCTACAGAATACCAAGAGAGGACTACTCAACATTCTGTCATAACGTACATGGGAAAAGGATCCCAGGAAGTACAGACATGTGTATATGTGTAAAAGAACCACATCTTCCACACCTACAACAAGCCAAACATTGTAATCAAACTTGCTGTAATAAAAAATAAAAAATTAAATTAAATACACGAACAAGAAGTAGTGAGACAAACGTGAGGGGCTTTCTCCTGGCACATTCCATTCTAAACTCCAATCTAGAACACCACTTCCACTGAGGCTCTCTTGCCCTAGTAACCAGATTTGGTAAGGGTGAACTGCTGCCACCTTGTGGCCGTTTCACACAACAGCAGCTTTAATCCCAACGCTAATGGTCAGTTGATATTCAAAATCATTGCAGGCCTGTAAATGACACCTGCCCTGAAAACATATCCTGGGGTCACATATCGACCAAAAAATTCAAAGGACGTCCATATTTCAAAACGACCGTTTCAAAAGGCATATTTTACGCACATTAGTGTTCTGCTTCTTTTCCTTTCTTTCCTTTTTTGTTAAAAAACACGGGAATGGAAAAAGGCATCCCTCAGAATGGGCGAAAATCGTTGCAGACGAATCAATGGACAGAGGTTTAATCTCCAATATATATAAACAGCTCATGCAGCTTAATATTAAAAAAACAAACAACCCAAAAAAATGGGCAGAAGATCTAAAGAGACGTTTCTTCAAAGGAGACACAGAGATTGTCAAGACGCACATGAAAAGCTGCTCAACAGAACTAATTATCAGAGAAATGCAAATCAAAACTACAATGAGGTATCACCTCACACCTGTTAGAATCGGCATCATCAGAAAATCTACAAACAACCAATTCTGGGGAGGGTGTGGACAAAAGGAGCCCTCTTCCACTATTGGTGGGAATGTAAATTGATGCAGTCACTATGGAGAACAGTATGGAGTTTCCTTAAAAAAAACTAGAAATAGAATTACCATCAGATCCCACAATCCCACTTCTGGGCATATACCCAGAGATAACCGTATTTCAAAAGGGCACATTCACCACAATGTTCGTTGCAGCACTATTTACAATAGCCAGGTAATGGAAGCAACCTAAATGCCCACAGACAGATGAATGGATAAAGATGTGGTACATATATAAAATGGAATATTACTCGGCCATAAAAAGGAATGAAACTGGGTCATTTGTAGAGACATCGATGGATCGAGAGACTGTCATACAGAATGAAGTAAGTCAGAAAGAGGAAAACAAATATTGTATATTAATGCATATATGTGGAGCCTAAAAATGGTACAGATGAACTGGTTTGCAGGGACGAAATAGAGACACAGAGGTAGAGAAAAAACGTATGGACACCAAGTGTGGGAAGCCATGGGGTGGTGGTGATGGGATGAGTTGGGAGTTTGGGATTGACCTGTATACATGTATATGCATAAAATACATAACTAATAATAACGTGCTGTATAAAAAAATAAATAAAATTAAATTTCAAAATTTTAAAAAATAAAATTTAAAAATAAAACAGAAAAAAGTTCTTCCCGTCACACAGATGTATTTATAGGAATGAATTATTTCAATGCTTATATCTATAAATACATAAAAGAGGAATAAAATCTAACTTGAACCATAAAAGAAAAAAAAAAAACTGAAATCACGAGTTATACAGAGGAAAACCCTATCTGCGCACTTGCTCCAGCGGTAAACAATTCTGAAATTGGTCAGAGGTGGGGAACCATCTCCCATACAGCCAGCAACCCACCCCCCACGCAAGGAGCGTCCTCATTGCAAAGCTGGGGGACCGTGCCGAGGCATCTGTGAGTAAACGTGAGCTGAGCCCCAGGCCTGCTGCTGCTGAACTGTTCCCACCATTCCCAGGTAAAACACCTGAATATGTACAAGGGCTTGAAAGCCTAGAGGAAGGGCCGTGGAGCCACACCAGCGACAGCACGCAGGCCAACTTGGTGCCTGCAGGCCAGCCGGGGTGATCATGGCCCCGGGATATCTTCCGGAAGATTTCCATTGCCCTGCCTGAGATACCCCTCCTCTGCCGGCACCCACTGCTTTTTTCCTTCCTCACCTCTGTCCGGAGAGAAATTCCAGCGGAAGGTACGGGTGACACATCCTCTTCTTTACAGGCGGCAGCCTGGCAACTCCTGCAGAAAGGCCAGCAGAGCCCCACTCACACCGGGCCACCCACAAATCTGTGGCCCCTCACTCCCTCCCACCAGCACAGCCCCGAGACTGCTGACGGGGCAGAGAATATGGAGTCAGGCACAGCTTCAGGGGCTATTGCTGCCTGGAGCTCTGTTTATATTGACCTCAATGAGGCACACCTGGGGAGGGCGGGCCGGCAGGGTAAGGCTGCCCAGGTCAGCTAACCCACAACCCTCAGGGAATCACATTGTTGAAAATGGACCTCGCTAAGGCAGAATAGAAGCCAAGGGAAAAACGGACACAATGCGATTTGCAGCACCGTAGATGAGCCTAGAAGTAATCACGTGACTTGTAGTAAGTCAGAAAGTGAAAGACACATATCATATCATATCACTTATAGGTGTTACCTAAAAATGGATACCAGGACAGATATTTCCACGGAGAAGGGCAATCACAGATTCATTAAACAAACTTATGGTTCACGAATGGAAAGGTGTGAGGATTGTTTTCATTATGATATCGGGGTTAACAGACATATACAAACACAGGTGACATATATAATCACCAAAGACCTACAGAATACCAAGAGAGGACTACTCAACATTCTGTCATAACGTACATGGGAAAAGGATCCCAAGAAGAACAGTCATCTGTATATGTGTAAAAGAACCACATCTTCCACACCTACAACAAGCCAAACATTGTAATCAAACTGGTTGTAATAAAAAATAAAAAATTAAATTAAAAACACGAACAAGAAGTAGTGAGACAAACTTGAGGGGCTTTCTCCTGGCACATTCCATTCTAAATTCCAATCTAGAACACCACTTCCACTGAGGCTCTCTTGCCTTAGTAACCAATTTGGTAAGGGAGAACTGCTGCCAGCTTGTGGCCGTTTCACACAACAGCAGCTTTAATCCCAGCGCTAATGTTCAGTTGATATTCAAAATCATTGCAGGCCTGTAAATGACACCTGCCCTGAAAACATATCCTGGGGTCACATATCGACCAAAAAATTCAAAGGACGTCCATATTTCAAAAGGACCGTTTCAAAAGGCATATTTTACGCACATTAGTGTTCTGCTTCTTTTCCGTTCTTTCCTTTTTTGTTAAAAAACACGGGAATGGAAAAAGGCATCCCTCAGAATGGGCGAAAATCGTTGCAAACGAATCAATGGACAGAGGTTTAATCTCCAATATAGATAAACAGCTCATGCAGCTTAATATTAAAAAACAAACAACCCAATACAAAAATGGGTAGAAGATCTAAAGAGACGTTTCTTCAAAGAAGACACAGAGATGGCCAAGATGCACATGAAAAGCTGCTCAACAGCACTAATTATTAGAGAAATGCAAATCAAAACTACAATGAGGTATCACCTCACACCTGTTAGAATCGGCATCATCAGAAAATCTACAAACAACCAATTCTGGGGAGGGTGTGGACAAAAGGAGCCCTCTTCCACTATTGGTGGGAATGTAAATTGATACAGTCACTATGGAGAACAGTATGGAGTTTCCTTAAAAAAACTAGAAATAGAATTACCATCTGATCCAGCAATCCCACTTCTGGGCATATACCCAGAGAAAACCGTAAATCAAAAAGGCACATTCACCACAATGTTCATTGCAGCACTATTTACAATAGGCAGGTAATGGAAGCAACCTAAATGCCCACAGACAGATGAATGGATAAAGATGTGGTACTTATATGAAATGGAATATTACTCGGCCATAAAAAGGAATGAAACTGGGTCATTTGTAGAGACATCGATGGATCGAGAGACTGTCATACAGAATGAAGTAAGTCAGAAAGAGGAAAACAAATACTGTATATTAATGCATATATGTGGAACCTAAAAAAATGGTACAGATGAAATAGTTTGCAGGTAAGAATTAGAGACACAGAGGTAGAGAACAAACGTATGGACACCAAGTGTGGGAAGCCATGGGGTGGTGGTGGTGGGATGAGTTGGGAGATTGGGATTGACCTGTATACATGTATATGCATAAAATACATAACTAATAATAATGTGCTGTATAAAAACATAAATAAAATAAAATTTCAAAATTTTAAAAAATAAAATTTAAAAATAAAACAGATAAAATTCTTCCCGTCACAGAGATGTATTTATAGGAATGAATTATTTCCATGCTTATATTTATAAATACATAAAAGAGGAATAAAATCTAACTTGAACCATAAAAAAGTGAACCCACGAGGTATACAGAGGAAAACCCTATCACGGCACTTGCTCCAGCGGTAAACAATTCTGAAATTGGTCAGAGGTGGGGAACCATCTCCCATACAGCCAGCAACCCACCCCCCACGCAAGGAGTGTCCTCATTGCAAAGCTGGGGGACCGTGCCGAGGCATCTGTGAGTAAACGTGAGCTGAGCTCCAGGCCAGCTGCTGCTGAACTGTTCCCACCCTTTCCAGGTAAAACACCTGAATATGTACAAGGGCTTGAAAGCCTAGAGGAAGGACCGTGGAGCCACACCAGCGACAGCACACAGGCCAACTTGGTGCCTGCAGGCCAGCCAGCGTGGTCCTGGCCCCAGGCGCTCTTCCAGAAGCTTTCCATTGCCCTGCCTGAGATACCCCTCCTGTCCCGGCCCCCACTGCTTTTTTCCTTCCTCACCTCTGTCCGGAGAGAAATTCCAGCGGAAGGTATGGGTGACACATCCTCTTCTTTACAGGCGGCAGCCTGGCAACTCCTGCAGAAAGGCCAGCAGAACCCCACTCACACCGGGCCACCCACAAAGCTGTGGCCCCTCACTCCCTCCCACCAGCACAGCCCCGAGACTGCTGACGGGGCAGAGAATATGGAGTCAGGCACAGCTTCAGGGGCTATTGCTGCCTGGAGCGCTGTTTATATTGACCTCAACGAGGCACACCTGGGGAGGGCGGGCCGGCAGGGTAAGGCTGCCCAGGTCAGCTAATCCACAACCCTCAGGGAATCACATTGTTGAAAATGGACCCCGCTAAGGCAGAAGAGAAGCCAAGGGAAAAAAGGACACAATGCCATTTGCAGCACCGTAGATGAGTCTAGAAGTAATCACGTGACTTGTAGTAAGTCAGAAAGTGAAAGACACATATCATATCATATCACTTATAGGTGTTACCTAAAAATGGATACCAGGGCAGATATTTCCACGGAGAAGGGCAATCACAGATTCATTAAACAAACTTATGGTTCACCAATGGAAAGGTGTGAGGATTGGTTTCATTACGATATCGGGGTTAACAGACATATACAAACACAGGTGACATATATAATCACCAAAGACCTACAGAATACCAAGAGAGGACTACTCAACATTCTGTCATAACGTACATGGGAAAAGGATCCCAAGAAGAACAGTCATCTGTATATGTGTAAAAGAACCACATCTTCCACACCTACAACAAGCCAAACATTGTAATCAAACTTGCTGTAATAAAAAATAAAAAAATTAAATTAAAAACACGAACAAGAAGTAGTGAGACAAACGTGAGGGGCTTTCTCCTGGCACATTCCATTCTAAACTCCAATCTAGAACACCACTTCCACTGAGGCTCTCTTGCCCTAGTAACCAGATTTGGTAAGGGTGAACTGCTGCCACCTTGTGGCCGTTTCACACAACAGCAGCTTTAATCCCAACGCTAATGGTCAGTTGATATTCAAAATCATTGCAGGCCTGTAAATGACACCTGCCCTGAAAACAAATCCTGGGGTCACATATCGACCAAAAATTTCAAAGGACGTCCATATTTCAAAACGACCGTTTCAAAAGGCATATTTTACGCACATTAGTGTTCTGCTTCTTTTCCTTTCTTTCCTTTTTTGTTAAAAAACACGGGAATGGAAAAAGGCATCCCTCAGAATGGGCGAAAATCGTTGCAGACGAATCAATGGACAGAGGTTTAATCTCCAATATATATAAACAGCTCATGCAGCTTAATATTAAAAAAACAAACAACCCCAAAAAAATGGGCAGAAGATCTAAAGAGACGTTTCTTCAAAGGAGACACAGAGATGGCCAAGACGCACATGAAAAGCTGCTCAACAGCACTAATTATTAGAGAAATGCAAATCAAAACTACAATGAGGTATCACCTCACACCTGTTAGAATCGGCATCATCAGAAAATCTACAAACAACCAATTCTGGGGAGGGTGTGGACAAAAGGAACCCTCTTCCACTATTGGTGGGAATGTAAATTGATACAGTCCCTATGGAGAACAGTATGGAGTTTCCTTTAAAAAACTAGAAATAGAATTACCGTCTGATCCAGCAATCCCACTTCTGGGCATATACCCAGAGAAAACCGTATTTCAAAAAGGCACATTCACCACAATGTTCGTTGCAGCACTATTTACAATAGCCAGGTAATGGAAGCAACCTAAATGCCCACAGACAGATGAATGGATAAAGATGTGGTATATATATAAAATGGAATATTACTCGGCCATAAAAAGGAATGAAACTGGGTCATTTGTAGAGACATCGATGGATCGAGAGACTGTCATACAGAATGAAGTAAGTCAGAAAGAGGAAAACAAATATTGTATATTAATGCATATATGTGGAGCCTAAAAATGGTACAGATGAACTGGTTTGCAGGGAAGAAATAGAGACACAGAGGTAGAGAACAAACGTATGGACACCAAGTGTGGGAAGCCATGGGGTGGTGGTGGTGGGATGAGTTGGGAGTTTGGGATTGACCTGTATACATGTATATGCATAAAATACATAACTAATAATAACGTGCTGTATAAAAAAATAAATAAAATTTCAAAATTTTAAAAAATAAAATTTAAAAATAAAACAGAAAAAAGTTCTTCCCGTCACACAGATGTATTTATAGGAATGAATTATTTCCATGCTTATATCTATAAATACATAAAAGAGGAATAACATCTAACTTGAAACATAAAAGAAACAAAAAGTGAACCCACGAGTTATACAGAGGAAAACCCTATCACGGCACTTGCTCCAGTGGTAAACAATTCTGAAATTGGTCAGAGGTGGGGAACCATCTCCCATACAGCCAGCAACCCAACCCCCACGCAAGGAGCGTCCTCATTGCAAAGCTGGGGGACCGTGCCGAGGCATCTGTGAGTAAACGTGAGCTGAGCCCCAGGCCAGCTGCTGCTGAACTGTTCCCACCCTTTCCAGGTAAAACACCTGAATATGTACAAGGGCTTGAAAGCCTAGAGGAAGGACCATGGAGCCACACCAGCGACAGCACGCAGGCCAACTTGGTGCCTGCAGGCCAGCCAGCGTGGTCCTGGACCCTGCCGCTCTTCCAGAAGCTTTCCATTGCCCTGCCTGAGATACCCCTCCTGTCCCGGCCCCCACTGCTTTTTTCCTTCCTCACCTCTGTCCGGAGAGAAATTCCAGCGGAAGGTATGGGTGACACATCCTCTTCTTTACAGGCGGCAGCCTGGCAACTCCTGCAGAAAGGCCAGCAGAACCCCACTCACACCGGGCCACCCACAAAGCTGTGGCCCCTCACTCCCTCCCACCAGCACAGCCCCGAGACTGCTGACGGGGCAGAGAATATGGAGTCAGGCACAGCTTCAGGGGCTATTGCTGCCTGGAGCTCTGTTTATATTGACCTCAACGAGGCACACCTGGGGAGGGCGGGCCGGCAGGGTAAGGCTGCCCAGGTCAGCTAATCCACAACCCTCAGGGAATCACATTGTTGAAAATGGACCCCGCTAAGGCAGAAGAGAAGCCAAGGGAAAAAAGGACACAATGCCATTTGCAGCACCGTAGATGAGTCTAGAAGTAATCACGTGACTTGTAGTAAGTCAGAAAGTGAAAGACACATATCATATCATATGACTTATAGGTGTTACCTAAAAATGGATACCAGGGCAGATATTTCCACGGAGAAGGGCAATCACAGATTCATTAAACAAACTTATGGTTCACCAATGGAAAGGTGTGAGGATTGGTTTCATTACGATATCGGGGTTAACAGACATATACAAACACAGGTGACATATATAATCACCAAAGACCTACAGAATACCAAGAGAGGACTACTCAACATTCTGTCATAACGTACATGGGAAAAGGATCCCAAGAAGAACAGTCATCTGTATATGTGTAAAAGAACCACATCTTCCACACCTACAACAAGCCAAACATTGTAATCAAACTTGCTGTAATAAAAAATAAAAAAATTAAATTAAAAACACGAACAAGAAGTAGTGAGACAAACGTGAGGGGCTTTCTCCTGGCACATTCCATTCTAAACTCCAATCTAGAACACCACTTCCACTGAGGCTCTCTTGCCCTAGTAACCAGATTTGGTAAGGGTGAACTGCTGCCACCTTGTGGCCGTTTCACACAACAGCAGCTTTAATCCCAACGCTAATGGTCAGTTGATATTCAAAATCATTGCAGGCCTGTAAATGACACCTGCCCTGGAAACAAATCCTGGGGTCACATATCGACCAAAAATTTCAAAGGACGTCCATATTTCAAAACGACCGTTTCAAAAGGCATATTTTACGCACATTAGTGTTCTGCTTCTTTTCCTTTCTTTCCTTTTTTGTTAAAAAACACGGGAATGGAAAAAGGCATCCCTCAGAATGGGCGAAAATCGTTGCAGACGAATCAATGGAAAGAGGTTTAATCTCCAATATATATAAACAGCTCATGCAGCTTAATATTAAGAAAACAAACAACCCAAAAAAAATGGGCAGAAGATCTAAAGAGACGTTTCTTCAAAGGAGACACAGAGATGGCCAAGACGCACATGAAAATCTGCTCAACAGCACTAATTATTAGAGAAATGCAAATCAAAACTACAATGAGGTATCACCTCACACCTGTTAGAATCGGCATCATCAGAAAATCTACAAACAACCAATTCTGGGGAGGGTGTGGACAAAAGGAACCCTCTTCCACTATTGGTGGGAATGTAAATTGATACAGTCCCTATGGAGAACAGTATGGAGTTTCCTTAAAAAAACTAGAAATAGAATTACCGTCTGATCCAGCAATCCCACTTCTGGGCATATACCCAGAGAAAACCGTATTTCAAAAAGGCACATTCACCACAATGTTCGTTGCAGCACTATTTACAATAGCCAGGTAATGGAAGCAACCTAAATGCCCACAGACAGATGAATGGATAAAGATGTGGTATATATATAAAATGGAATATGACTCGGCCATAAAAAGGAATGAAACTGGGTCATTTGTAGAGACATCGATGGATCGAGAGACTGTCATACAGAATGAAGTAAGTCAGAAAGAGGAAAACAAATATTGTATATTAATGCATATATGTGGAGCCTAAAAATGGTACAGATGAACTGGTTTGCAGGGAAGAAATAGAGACACAGAGGTAGAGAACAAACGTATGGACACCAAGTGTGGGAAGCCATGGGGTGGTGGTGGTGGGATGAGTTGGGAGTTTGGGATTGACCTGTATACATGTATATGCATAAAATACATAACTAATAATAACGTGCTGTATAAAAAAATAAATAAAATTTCAAAATTTTAAAAAATAAAATTTAAAAATAAAACAGAAAAAAGTTCTTCCCGTCACACAGATGTATTTATAGGAATGAATTATTTCCATGCTTATATCTATAAATACATAAAAGAGGAATAACATCTAACTTGAAACATAAAAGAAACAAAAAGTGAACCCACGAGTTATACAGAGGAAAACCCTATCACGGCACTTGCTCCAGTGGTAAACAATTCTGAAATTGGTCAGAGGTGGGGAACCATCTCCCATACAGCCAGCAACCCAACCCCCACGCAAGGAGCGTCCTCATTGCAAAGCTGGGGGACCGTGCCGAGGCATCTGTGAGTAAACGTGAGCTGAGCCCCAGGCCAGCTGCTGCTGAACTGTTCCCACCCTTTCCAGGTAAAACACCTGAATATGTACAAGGGCTTGAAAGCCTAGAGGAAGGACCGTGGAGCCACACCAGCGACAGCACGCAGGCCAACTTGGTGCCTGCAGGCCAGCCAGCGTGGTCCTGGACCCTGCCGCTCTTCCAGAAGCTTTCCATTGCCCTGCCTGAGATACCCCTCCTGTCCCGGCCCCCACTGCTTTTTTCCTTCCTCACCTCTGTCCGGAGAGAAATTCCAGCGGAAGGTATGGGTGACACATCCTCTTCTTTACAGGCGGCAGCCTGGCAACTCCTGCAGAAAGGCCAGCAGAACCCCACTCACACCGGGCCACCCACAAAGCTGTGGCCCCTCACTCCCTCCCACCAGCACAGCCCCGAGACAGCTGACGGGGCAGAGAATATGGAGTCAGGCACAGCTTCAGGGGCTATTGCTGCCTGGAGCTCTGTTTATATTGACCTCAACGAGGCACACCTGGGGAGGGCGGGCCGGCAGGGTAAGGCTGCCCAGGTCAGCTAATCCACAACCCTCAGGGAATCACATTGTTGAAAATGGACCCCGCTAAGGCAGAAGAGAAGCCAAGGGAAAAAAGGACACAATGCCATTTGCAGCACCGTAGATGAGTCTAGAAGTAATCACGTGACTTGTAGTAAGTCAGAAAGTGAAAGACACATATCATATCATATCACTTATAGGTGTTACCTAAAAATGGATACCAGGGCAGATATTTCCACGGAGAAGGGCAATCACAGATTCATTAAACAAACTTATGGTTCACCAATGGAAAGGTGTGAGGATTGGTTTCATTACGATATCGGGGTTAACAGACATATACAAACACAGGTGACATATATAATCACCAAAGACCTACAGAATACCAAGAGAGGACTACTCAACATTCTGTCATAACGTACATGGGAAAAGGATCCCAAGAAGAACAGTCATCTGTATATGTGTAAAGGAACCACATCTTCCACACCTACAACAAGCCAAACATTGTAATCAAACTTGCTGTAATAAAAAATAAAAAAATTAAATTAAAAACACGAACAAGAAGTAGTGAGACAAACGTGAGGGGCTTTCTCCTGGCACATTCCATTCTAAACTCCAATCTAGAACACCACTTCCACTGAGGCTCTCTTGCCCTAGTAACCAGATTTGGTAAGGGTGAACTGCTGCCACCTTGTGGCCGTTTAACACAACAGCAGCTTTAATCCCAACGCTAATGGTCAGTTGATATTCAAAATCATTGCAGGCCTGTAAATGACACCTGCCCTGGAAACAAATCCTGGGGTCACATATCGACCAAAAATTTCAAAGGACGTCCATATTTCAAAACGACCGTTTCAAAAGGCATATTTTACGCACATTAGTGTTCTGCTTCTTTTCCTTTCTTTCCTTTTTTGTTAAAAAATACGGGAATGGAAAAAGGCATCCCTCAGAATGGGCGAAAATCGTTGCAGACGAATCAATGGACAGAGGTTTAATCTCCAATATATATAAACAGCTCATGCAGCTTAATATTAAAAAAACAAACAACCCCAAAAAAATAGGCAGAAGATCTAAAGAGACGTTTCTTCAAAGGAGACACAGAGATGGCCAAGACGCACATGAAAAGCTGCTCAACAGCACTAATTATTAGAGAAATGCAAATCAAAACTACAATGAGGTATCACCTCACACCTGTTAGAATCGGCATCATCAGAAAATCTACAAACAACCAATTCTGGGGAGGGTGTGGACAAAAGGAACCCTCTTCCACTATTGGTGGGAATGTAAATTGATACAGTCCCTATGGAGAACAGTATGGAGTTTCCTTAAAAAAATTAGAAATAGAATTACCATCTGATCCAGCAATCCCACTTCTGGGCATATACCCAGAGAAAACCGTATTTCAAAAAGGCACATTCACCACAATGTTCGTTGCAGCACTATTTACAATAGCCAGGTAATGGAAGCAACCTAAATGCCCACAGACAGATGAATGGATAAAGATGTGGTACATATATAAAATGGAATATTACTCGGCCATAAAAAGGAATGAAACTGGGTCATTTGTAGAGACATCGATGGATCGAGAGACTGTCATACAGAATGAAGTAAGTCAGAAAGAGGAAAACAAATATTGTATATTAATGCATATATGTGGAGCCTAAAACTGGTACAGATGAACTGGTTTGCAGGGAAGAAATAGAGACACAGAGGTAGAGAACAAACGTATGGACACCAAGTGTGGGAAGCCATGGGGTGGTGGTGGTGGGATGAGTTGGGAGTTTGGGATTGACCTGTATACATGTATATGCATAAAATACATAACTAATAATAACGTGCTGTATAAAAAAATAAATAAAATTTCAAAATTTTAAAAAATAAAATTTAAAAATAAAACAGAAAAAAGTTCTTCCCGTCACACAGATGTATTTATAGGAATGAATTACTTCCATGCTTATATCTATAAATACATAAAAGAGGAATAACATCTAACTTGAAACATAAAAGAAAAAAAAAGTGAACCCACGAGTTATACAGAGGAAAACCCTATCACGGCACTTGCTCCAGTGGTAAACAATTCTGAAATTGGTCAGAGGTGGGGAACCATCTCCCATACAGCCAGCAACCCAACCCCCACGCAAGGAGCGTCCTCATTGCAAAGCTGGGGGACCGTGCCGAGGCATCTGTGAGTAAACGTGAGCTGAGCCCCAGGCCAGCTGCTGCTGAACTGTTCCCACCCTTTCCAGGTAAAACACCTGAATATGTACAAGGGCTTGAAAGCCTAGAGGAAGGACAGTGGAGCCACACCAGCGACAGCACGCAGGCCAACTTGGTGCCTGCAGGCCAGCCAGTGTGGTCCTGGACCCTGGCGCTCTTCCAGAAGCTTTCCATTGCCCTGCCTGAGATACCCCTCCTGTCCCGGCCCCCACTGCTTTTTTCCTTCCTCACCTCTGTCCGGAGAGAAATTCCAGCGGAAGGTATGGGTGACACATCCTCTTCTTTACAGGCGGCAGCCTGGCAACTCCTGCAGAAAGGCCAGCAGAACCCCACTCACACCGGGCCACCCACAAAGCTGTGGCCCCTCACTCCCTCCCACCAGCACAGCCCCGAGACTGCTGACGGGGCAGAGAATATGGAGTCAGGCACAGCTTCAGGGGCTATTGCTGCCTGGAGCTCTGTTTATATTGACCTCAACGAGGCACACCTGGGGAGGGCGGGCCGGCAGGGTAAGGCTGCCCAGGTCAGCTAATCCACAACCCTCAGGGAATCACATTGTTGAAAATGGACCCCGCTAAGGCAGAAGAGAAGCCAAGGGAAAAAAGGACACAATGCCATTTGCAGCACCGTAGATGAGTCTAGAAGTAATCACGTGACTTGTAGTAAGTCAGAAAGTGAAAGACACATATCATATCATATCACTTATAGGTGTTACCTAAAAATGGATACCAGGGCAGATATTTCCACGGAGAAGGGCAATCACAGATTCATTAAACAAACTTATGGTTCACCAATGGAAAGGTGTGAGGATTGGTTTCATTACGATATCGGGGTTAACAGACATATACAAACACAGGTGACATATATAATCACCAAAGACCTACAGAATACCAAGAGAGGACTACTCAACATTCTGTCATAACGTACATGGGAAAAGGATCCCAAGAAGAACAGTCATCTGTATATGTGTAAAGGAACCACATCTTCCACACCTACAACAAGCCAAACATTGTAATCAAACTTGCTGTAATAAAAAATAAAAAAATTAAATTAAAAACACGAACAAGAAGTAGTGAGACAAACGTGAGGGGCTTTCTCCTGGCACATTCCATTCTAAACTCCAATCTAGAACACCACTTCCACTGAGGCTCTCTTGCCCTAGTAACCAGATTTGGTAAGGGTGAACTGCTGCCACCTTGTGGCCGTTTCACACAACAGCAGCTTTAATCCCAACGCTAATGGTCAGTTGATATTCAAAATCATTGCAGGCCTGTAAATGACACCTGCCCTGAAAACAAATCCTGGGGTCACATATCGACCAAAAATTTCAAAGGACGTCCATATTTCAAAACGACCGTTTCAAAAGGCATATTTTACGCACATTAGTGTTCTGCTTCTTTTCCTTTCTTTCCTTTTTTGTTAAAAAATACGGGAATGGAAAAAGGCATCCCTCAGAATGGGCGAAAATCGTTGCAGACGAATCAATGGACAGAGGTTTAAACTCCAATATATATAAACAGCTCATGCAGCTTAATATTAAGAAAACAAACAACCCAAAAAAAATGGGCAGAAGATCTAAAGAGACGTTTCTTCAAAGGAGACACAGAGATGGCCAAGACGCACATGAAAAGCTGCTCAACAGCACTAATTATTAGAGAAATGCAAATCAAAACTACAATGAGGTATCACCTCACACCTGTTAGAATCGGCATCATCAGAAAATCTACAAACAACCAATTCTGGGGAGGGTGTGGACAAAAGGAGCCCTCTTCCACTATTGGTGGGAATGTAAATTGATACAGTCCCTATGGAGAACAGTATGGAGTTTCCTTAAAAAAATTAGAAATAGAATTACCATCTGATCCAGCAATCCCACTTCTGGGCATATACCCAGAGAAAACCGTATTTCAAAAAGGCACATTCACCACAATGTTCGTTGCAGCACTATTTACAATAGCCAGGTAATGGAAGCAACCTAAATGCCCACAGACAGATGAATGGATAAAGATGTGGTACATATATAAAATGGAATATTACTCGGCCATAAAAAGGAATGAAACTGGGTCATCTGTAGAGACATCGATGGATCGAGAGACTGTCATACAGAATGAAGTAAGTCAGAAAGAGGAAAACAAATATTGTATATTAATGCATATATGTGGAGCCTAAAAATGGTACAGATGAACTGGTTTGCAGGGAAGAAATAGAGACACAGAGGTAGAGAACAAACGTATGGACACCAAGTGTGGGAAGCCATGGGGTGGTGGTGGTGGGATGACTTGGGAGTTTGGGATTGACCTGTATACATGTATATGCATAAAATACATAACTAATAATAACGTGCTGTATAAAAAAATAAATAATATTTCAAAATTTTAAAAAATAAAATTTAAAAATAAAACAGAAAAAAGTTCTTCCCGTCACACAGATGTATTTATAGGAATGAATTATTTCCATGCTTATATCTATAAATACATAAAAGAGGAATAACATCTAACTTGAAACATAAAAGAAACAAAAAGTGAACCCACGAGTTATACAGAGGAAAACCCTATCACGGCACTTGCTCCAGTGGTAAACAATTCTGAAATTGGTCAGAGGTGGGGAACCATCTCCCATACAGCCAGCAACCCAACCCCCACGCAAGGAGCGTCCTCATTGCAAAGCTGGGGGACCGTGCCGAGGCATCTGTGAGTAAACGTGAGCTGAGCCCCAGGCCAGCTGCTGCTGAACTGTTCCCACCCTTTCCAGGTAAAACACCTGAATATGTACAAGGGCTTGAAAGCCTAGAGGAAGGACCGTGGAGCCACACCAGCGACAGCACGCAGGCCAACTTGGTGCCTGCAGGCCAGCCAGCGTGGTCCTGGACCCTGGCGCTCTTCCAGAAGCTTTCCATTGCCCTGCCTGAGATACCCCTCCTGTCCCGGCCCCCACTGCTTTTTTCCTTCCTCACCTCTGTCCGGAGAGAAATTCCAGCGGAAGGTATGGGTGACACATCCTCTTCTTTACAGGCGGCAGCCTGGCAACTCCTGCAGAAAGGCCAGCAGAACCCCACTCACACCGGGCCACCCACAAAGCTGTGGCCCCTCACTCCCTCCCACCAGCACAGCCCCGAGACTGCTGACGGGGCAGAGAATATGGAGTCAGGCACAGCTTCAGGGGCTATTGCTGCCTGGAGCGCTGTTTATATTGACCTCAAAGAGGCACACCTGGGGAGGGCGGGCCGGCAGGGTAAGGCTGCCCAGGTCAGCTAATCCACAACCCTCAGGGAATCACATTGTTGAAAATGGACCCCGCTAAGGCAGAAGAGAAGCCAAGGGAAAAAAGGACACAATGCCATTTGCAGCACCGTAGATGAGTCTAGAAGTAATCACGTGACTTGTAGTAAGTCAGAAAGTGAAAGACACATATCATATCATATGACTTATAGGTGTTACCTAAAAATGGATACCAGGGCAGATATTTCCACGGAGAAGGGCAATCACAGATTCATTAAACAAACTTATGGTTCACCAATGGAAAGGTGTGAGGATTGGTTTCATTACGATATCGGGGTTAACAGACATATACAAACACAGGTGACATATATAATCACCAAAGACCTACAGAATACCAAGAGAGGACTACTCAACATTCTGTCATAACGTACATGGGAAAAGGATCCCAAGAAGAACAGTCATCTGTATATGTGTAAAGGAACCACATCTTCCACACCTACAACAAGCCAAACATTGTAATCAAACTTGCTGTAATAAAAAATAAAAAAATTAAATTAAAAACACGAACAAGAAGTAGTGAGACAAACGTGAGGGGCTTTCTCCTGGCACATTCCATTCTAAACTCCAATCTAGAACACCACTTCCACTGAGGCTCTCTTGCCCTAGTAACCAGATTTGGTAAGGGTGAACTGCTGCCACCTTGTGGCCGTTTCACACAACAGCAGCTTTAATCCCAACGCTAATGGTCAGTTGATATTCAAAATCATTGCAGGCCTGTAAATGACACCTGCCCTGAAAACAAATCCTGGGGTCACATATCGACCAAAAAATTCAAAGGACGTCCATATTTCAAAACGACCGTTTCAAAAGGCATATTTTACGCACATTAGTGTTCTGCTTCTTTTCCTTTCTTTCCTTTTTTGTTAAAAAACACGGGAATGGAAAAAGGCATCCCTCAGAATGGGCGAAAATCGTTGCAGACGAATCAATGGACAGAGGTTTAATCTCCAATATATATAAACAGCTCATGCAGCTTAATATTAAGAAAACAAACAACCCAAAAAAAATGGGCAGAAGATCTAAAGAGACGTTTCTTCAAAGGAGACACAGAGATGGCCAAGACGCACATGAAAAGCTGCTCAACAGCACTAATTATTAGAGAAATGCAAATCAAAACTACAATGAGGTATCACCTCACACCTGTTAGAATCGGCATCATCAGAAAATCTACAAACAACCAATTCTGGGGAGGGTGTGGACAAAAGGAGCCCTCTTCCACTATTGGTGGGAATGTAAATTGATACAGTCCCTATGGAGAACAGTATGGAGTTTCCTTAAAAAAATTAGAAATAGAATTACCATCTGATCCAGCAATCCCACTTCTGGGCATATACCCAGAGAAAACCGTATTTCAAAAAGGCACATTCACCACAATGTTCGTTGCAGCACTATTTACAATAGCCAGGTAATGGAAGCAACCTAAATGCCCACAGACAGATGAATGGATAAAGATGTGGTACATATATAAAATGGAATATGACTCGGCCATAAAAAGGAATGAAACTGGGTCATCTGTAGAGACAACGATGGATCGAGAGACTGTCATACAGAATGAAGTAAGTCAGAAAGAGGAAAACAAATATTGTATATTAATGCATATATGTGGAGCCTAAAAATGGTACAGATGAACTGGTTTGCAGGGAAGAAATAGAGACACAGAGGTAGAGAACAAACGTATGGACACCAAGTGTGGGAAGCCATGGGGTGGTGGTGGTGGGATGAGTTGGGAGTTTGGGATTGACCTGTATACATGTATATGCATAAAATACATAACTAATAATAACGTGCTGTATAAAAAAATAAATAATATTTCAAAATTTTAAAAAATAAAATTTAAAAATAAAACAGAAAAAAGTTCTTCCCGTCACACAGATGTATTTATAGGAATGAATTATTTCCATGCTTATATCTATAAATACATAAAAGAGGAATAACATCTAACTTGAAACATAAAAGAAAAAAAAAGTGAACCCACGAGTTATACAGAGGAAAACCCTATCACGGCACTTGCTCCAGTGGTAAACAATTCTGAAATTGGTCAGAGGTGGGGAACCATCTCCCATACAGCCAGCAACCCAACCCCCACGCAAGGAGCGTCCTCATTGCAAAGCTGGGGGACCGTGCCGAGGCATCTGTGAGTAAACGTGAGCTGAGCCCCAGGCCAGCTGCTGCTGAACTGTTCCCACCCTTTCCAGGTAAAACACCTGAATATGTACAAGGGCTTGAAAGCCTAGAGGAAGGACCGTGGAGCCACACCAGCGACAGCACGCAGGCCAACTTGGTGCCTGCAGGCCAGCCAGCGTGGTCCTGGACCCTGGCGCTCTTCCAGAAGCTTTCCATTGCCCTGCCTGAGATACCCCTCCTGTCCCGGCCCCCACTGCTTTTTTCCTTTCTCACCTCTGTCCGGAGAGAAATTCCAGCGGAAGGTATGGGTGACACATCCTCTTCTTTACAGGCGGCAGCCTGGCAACTCCTGCAGAAAGGCCAGCAGAACCCCACTCACACCGGGCCACCCACAAAGCTGTGGCCCCTCACTCCCTCCCACCAGCACAGCCCCGAGACTGCTGATGGGGCAGAGAATATGGAGTCAGGCACAGCTTCAGGGGCTATTGCTGCCTGGAGCTCTGTTTATATTGACCTCAACGAGGCACACCTGGGGAGGGCGGGCCGGCAGGGTAAGGCTGCCCAGGTCAGCTAATCCACAACCCTCAGGGAATCACATTGTTGAAAATGGACCCCGCTAAGGCAGAAGAGAAGCCAAGGGAAAAAAGGACACAATGCCATTTGCAGCACCGTAGATGAGTCTAGAAGTAATCACGTGACTTGTAGTAAGTCAGAAAGTGAAAGACACATATCATATCATATCACTTATAGGTGTTACCTAAAAATGGATACCAGGGCAGATATTTCCACGGAGAAGGGCAATCACAGATTCATTAAACAAACTTATGGTTCACCAATGGAAAGGTGTGAGGATTGGTTTCATTACGATATCGGGGTTAACAGACATATACAAACACAGGTGACATATATAATCACCAAAGACCTACAGAATACCAAGAGAGGACTACTCAACATTCTGTCATAACGTACATGGGAAAAGGATCCCAAGAAGAACAGTCATCTGTATATGTGTAAAGGAACCACATCTTCCACACCTACAACAAGCCAAACATTGTAATCAAACTTGCTGTAATAAAAAATAAAAAAATTAAATTAAAAACACGAACAAGAAGTAGTGAGACAAACGTGAGGGGCTTTCTCCTGGCACATTCCATTCTAAACTCCAATCTAGAACACCACTTCCACTGAGGCTCTCTTGCCCTAGTAACCAGATTTGGTAAGGGTGAACTGCTGCCACCTTGTGGCCGTTTCACACAACAGCAGCTTTAATCCCAAAGCTAATGGTCAGTTGATATTCAAAATCATTGCAGGCCTGTAAATGACACCTGCCCTGAAAACAAATCCTGGGGTCACATATCGACCAAAAAATTCAAAGGACGTCCATATTTCAAAACGACCGTTTCAAAAGGCATATTTTACGCACATTAGTGTTCTGCTTCTTTTCCTTTCTTTCCTTTTTTGTTAAAAAACACGGGAATGGAAAAAGGCATCCCTCAGAATGGGCGAAAATCGTTGCAGACGAATCAATGGACAGAGGTTTAATCTCCAATATATATAAACAGCTCATGCAGCTTAATATTAAAAAAACAAACAACCCAAAAAAAATGGGCAGAAGATCTAAAGAGACGTTTCTTCAAAGGAGACACAGAGATGGCCAAGACGCACATGAAAAGCTGCTCAACAGCACTAATTATTAGAGAAATGCAAATCAAAACTACAATGAGGTATCACCTCACACCTGTTAGAATCGGCATCATCAGAAAATCTACAAACAACCAATTCTGGGGAGGGTGTGGACAAAAGGAGCCCTCTTCCACTATTGGTGGGAATGTAAATTGATACAGTCACTATGGAGAACAGTATGGAGTTTCCTTAAAAAAACTAGAAATAGAATTACCATCTGATCCAGCAATCCCACTTCTGGGCATATACCCAGAGAAAACCGTATTTCAAAAAGGCACATTCACCACAATGTTCGTTGCAGCACTATTTACAATAGCCAGGTAATGGAAGCAACCTAAATGCCCACAGACAGATGAATGGATAAAGATGTGGTACATATATAAAATGGAATATGACTCGGCCATAAAAAGGAATGAAACTGGGTCATCTGTAGAGACATCGATGGATCGAGAGACTGTCATACAGAATGAAGTAAGTCAGAAAGAGGAAAACAAATATTGTATATTAATGCATATATGTGGAGCCTAAAAATGGTACAGATGAACTGGTTTGCAGGGAAGAAATAGAGACACAGAGGTAGAGAACAAACGTATGGACACCAAGTGTGGGAAGCCATGGGGTGGTGGTGGTGGGATGAGTTGGGAGTTTGGGATTGACCTGTATACATGTATATGCATAAAATACATAACTAATAATAACGTGCTGTATAAAAAAATAAATAAAATTTCAAAATTTTAAAAAATAAAATTTAAAAATAAAACAGAAAAAAGTTCTTCCCGTCACACAGATGTATTTATAGGAATGAATTATTTCCATGCTTATATCTATAAATACATAAAAGAAGAATAACATCTAACTTGAAACATAAAACAAAAAAAAAGTGAACCCACGAGTTATACAGAGGAAAACCCTATCACGGCACTTGCTCCAGTGGTAAACAATTCTGAAATTGGTCAGAGGTGGTGAACCATCTCCCATACAGCCAGCAACCCAACCCCCACGCAAGGAGCGTCCTCATTGCAAAGCTGGGGGACCGTGCCGAGGCATCTGTGAGTAAACGTGAGCTGAGCCCCAGGCCAGCTGCTGCTGAACTGTTCCCACCCTTTCCAGGTAAAACACCTGAATATGTACAAGGGCTTGAAAGCCTAGAGGAAGGACCGTGGAGCCACACCAGCGACAGCACGCAGGCCAACTTGGTGCCTGCAGGCCAGCCAGCGTGGTCCTGGACCCTGGCGCTCTTCCAGAAGCTTTCCATTGCCCTGCCTGAGATACCCCTCCTGTCCCGGCCCCCACTGCTTTTTTCCTTCCTCACCTCTGTCCGGAGAGAAATTCCAGCGGAAGGTATGGGTGACACATCCTCTTCTTTACAGGCGGCAGCCTGGCAACTCCTGCAGAAAGGCCAGCAGAACCCCACTCACACCGGGCCACCCACAAAGCTGTGGCCCCTCACTCCCTCCTCCCACCAGCACAGCCCCGAGACTGCTGACGGGGCAGAGAATATGGAGTCAGGCACAGCTTCAGGGGCTATTGCTGCCTGGATCTCTGTTTATATTGACCTCAACGAGACACACCTGGGGAGGGCGGGCCGGCAGGGTAAGGCTGCCCAGGTCAGCTAATCCACAACCCTCAGGGAATCACATTGTTGAAAATGGACCCCGCTAAGGCAGAAGAGAAGCCAAGGGAAAAAAGGACACAATGCCATTTGCAGCACCGTAGATGAGTCTAGAAGTAATCACGTGACTTGTAGTAAGTCAGAAAGTGAAAGACACATATCATATCATATCACTTATAGGTGTTACCTAAAAATGGATACCAGGGCAGATATTTCCACGGAGAAGGGCAATCACAGATTCATTAAACAAACTTATGGTTCACCAATGGAAAGGTGTGAGGATTGGTTTCATTACGATATCGGGGTTAACAGACATATACAAACACAGGTGACATATATAATCACCAAAGACCTACAGAATACCAAGAGAGGACTACTCAACATTCTGTCATAACGTACATGGGAAAAGGATCCCAAGAAGAACAGTCATCTGTATATGTGTAAAGGAACCACATCTTCCACACCTACAACAAGCCAAACATTGTAATCAAACTTGCTGTAATAAAAAATAAAAAAATTAAATTAAAAACACGAACAAGAAGTAGTGAGACAAACGTGAGGGGCTTTCTCCTGGCACATTCCATTCTAAACTCCAATCTAGAACACCACTTCCACTGAGGCTCTCTTGCCCTAGTAACCAGATTTGGTAAGGGTGAACTGCTGCCACCTTGTGGCCGTTTCACACAACAGCAGCTTTAATCCCAACGCTAATGGTCAGTTGATATTCAAAATCATTGCAGGCCTGTAAATGACACCTGCCCTGAAAACAAATCCTGGGGTCACATATCGACCAAAAAATTCAAAGGACGTCCATATTTCAAAACGACCGTTTCAAAAGGCATATTTTACGCACATTAGTGTTCTGCTTCTTTTCCTTTCTTTCCTTTTTTGTTAAAAAACACGGGAATGGAAAAAGGCATCCCTCAGAATGGGCGAAAATCGTTGCAGACGAATCAATGGACAGAGGTTTAATCTCCAATATATATAAACAGCTCATGCAGCTTAATATTAAGAAAACAAACAACCCAAAAAAATTGGGCAGAAGATCTAAAGAGACGTTTCTTCAAAGGAGACACAGAGATGGCCAAGACGCACATGAAAAGCTGCTCAACAGCACTAATTATTAGAGAAATGCAAATCAAAACTACAATGAGGTATCACCTCACACCTGTTAGAATCGGCATCATCAGAAAATCTACAAACAACCAATTCTGGGGAGGGTGTGGACAAAAGGAGCCCTCTTCCACTATTGGTGGGAATGTAAATTGATACAGTCCCTATGGAGAACAGTATGGAGTTTCCTTAAAAAAATTAGAAATAGAATTACCATCTGATCCAGCAATCCCACTTCTGGGCATATACCCAGAGAAAACTGTATTTCAAAAAGGCACATTCACCACAATGTTCGTTGCAGCACTATTTACAATAGCCAGGTAATGGAAGCAACCTAAATGCCCACAGACAGATGAATGGATAAAGATGTGGTACATATATAAAATGGAATATTACTCGGCCATAAAAAGGAATGAAACTGGGTCATCTGTAGAGACATCGATGGATCGAGAGACTGTCATACAGAATGAAGTAAGTCAGAAAGAGGAAAACAAATATTGTATATTAATGCATATATGTGGAGCCTAAAAATGGTACAGATGAACTGGTTTGCAGGGAAGAAATAGAGACACAGAGGTAGAGAACAAACGTATGGACACCAAGTGTGGGAAGCCATGGGGTGGTGGTGGTGGGATGAGTTGGGAGTTTGGGATTGACCTGTATACATGTATATGCATAAAATACATAACTAATAATAACGTGCTGTATAAAAAAATAAATAAAATTTCAAAATTTTAAAAAATAAAATTTAAAAATAAAACAGAAAAAAGTTCTTCCCGTCACACAGATGTATTTATAGGAATGAATTATTTCCATGCTTATATCTATAAATACATAAAAGAGGAATAACATCTAACTTGAAACATAAAAGAAAAAAAAAAGTGAACTCACGAGTTATACAGAGGAAAACCCTATCACGGCACTTGCTCCAGTGGTAAACAATTCTGAAATTGGTCAGAGGTGGGGAACCATGTCCCATACAGCCAGCAACCCAACCCCCACGCAAGGAGCGTCCTCATTGCAAAGCTGGGGGACCGTGCCGAGGCATCTGTGAGTAAACGTGAGCTGAGCCCCAGGCCAGCTGCTGCTGAACTGTTCCCACCCTTTCCAGGTAAAACACCTGAATATGTACAAGGGCTTGAAAGCCTAGAGGAAGGACCGTGGAGCCACACCAGCGACAGCACGCAGGCCAACTTGGTGCCTGCAGGCCAGCCAGCGTGGTCCTGGACCCTGGCGCTCTTCCAGAAGCTTTCCATTGCCCTGCCTGAGATACCCCTCCTGTCCCGGCCCCCACTGCTTTTTTCCTTCCTCACCTCTGTCCGGAGAGAAATTCCAGCGGAAGGTATGGGTGACACATCCTCTTCTTTACAGGCGGCAGCCTGGCAACTCCTGCAGAAAGGCCAGCAGAACCCCACTCACACCGGGCCACCCACAAAGCTGTGGCCCCTCACTCCCTCCTCCCACCAGCACAGCCCCGAGACTGCTGACGGGGCAGAGAATATGGAGTCAGGCACAGCTTCAGGGGCTATTGCTGCCTGGAGCTCTGTTTATATTGACCTCAACGAGGCACACCTGGGGAGGGCGGGCCGGCAGGGTAAGGCTGCCCAGGTCAGCTAATCCACAACCCTCAGGGAATCACATTGTTGAAAATGGACCCCGCTAAGGCAGAAGAGAAGCCAAGGGAAAAAAGGACACAATGCCATTTGCAGCACCGTAGATGAGTCTAGAAGTAATCACGTGACTTGTAGTAAGTCAGAAAGTGAAAGACACATATCATATCATATCACTTATAGGTGTTACCTAAAAATGGATACCAGGGCAGATATTTCCACGGAGAAGGGCAATCACAGATTCATTAAACAAACTTATGGTTCACCAATGGAAAGGTGTGAGGATTGGTTTCATTACGATATCGGGGTTAACAGACATATACAAACACAGGTGACATATATAATCACCAAAGACCTACAGAATACCAAGAGAGGACTACTCAACATTCTGTCATAACGTACATGGGAAAAGGATCCCAAGAAGAACAGTCATCTGTATATGTGTAAAGGAACCACATCTTCCACACCTACAACAAGCCAAACATTGTAATCAAACTTGCTGTAATAAAAAATAAAAAAATTAAATTAAAAACACGAACAAGAAGTAGTGAGACAAACGTGAGGGGCTTTCTCCTGGCACATTCCATTCTAAACTCCAATCTAGAACACCACTTCCACTGAGGCTCTCTTGCCCTAGTAACCAGATTTGGTAAGGGTGAACTGCTGCCACCTTGTGGCCGTTTCACACAACAGCAGCTTTAATCCCAACGCTAATGGTCAGTTGATATTCAAAATCATTGCAGGCCTGTAAATGACACCTGCCCTGAAAACAAATCCTGGGGTCACATATCGACCAAAAAATTCAAAGGACGTCCATATTTCAAAACGACCGTTTCAAAAGGCATATTTTACGCACATTAGTGTTCTGCTTCTTTTCCTTTCTTTCCTTTTTTGTTAAAAAACACGGGAATGGAAAAAGGCATCCCTCAGAATGGGCGAAAATCGTTGCAGACGAATCAATGGACAGAGGTTTAATCTCCAATATATATAAACAGCTCATGCAGCTTAATATTAATAAAACAAACAACCCAAAAAAAATGGGCAGAAGATCTAAAGAGACGTTTCTTCAAAGGAGACACAGAGATGGCCAAGACGCACATGAAAAGCTGCTCAACAGCACTAATTATTAGAGAAATGCAAATCAAAACTACAATGAGGTATCACCTCACACCTGTTAGAATCGGCATCATCAGAAAATCTACAAACAACCAATTCTGGGGAGGGTGTGGACAAAAGGAACCCTCTTCCACTATTGGTGGGAATGTAAATTGATACAGTCCCTATGGAGAACAGTATGGAGTTTCCTTAAAAAAATTAGAAATAGAATTACCATCTGATCCAGCAATCCCACTTCTGGGCATATACCCAGAGAAAACCGTATTTCAAAAAGGCACATTCACCACAATGTTCGTTGCAGCACTATTTACAATAGCCAGGTAATGGAAGCAACCTAAATGCCCACAGACAGATGAATGGATAAAGATGTGGTACATATATAAAATGGAATATGACTCGGCCATAAAAAGGAATGAAACTGGGTCATCTGTAGAGACAACGATGGATCGAGAGACTGTCATACAGAATGAAGTAAGTCAGAAAGAGGAAAACAAATATTGTATATTAATGCATATATGTGGAGCCTAAAAATGGTACAGATGAACTGGTTTGCAGGGAAGAAATAGAGACACAGAGGTAGAGAACAAACGTATGGACACCAAGTGTGGGAAGCCATGGGGTGGTGGTGGTGGGATGAGTTGGGAGTTTGGGATTGACCTGTATACATGTATATGCATAAAATACATAACTAATAATAACGTGCTGTATAAAAAAATAAATAAAATTTCAAAATTTTAAAAAATAAAATTTAAAAATAAAACAGAAAAAAGTTCTTCCCGTCACACAGATGTATTTATAGGAATGAATTATTTCCATGCTTATATCTATAAATACATAAAAGAGGAATAACATCTAACTTGAAACATAAAAGAAACAAAAAGTGAACCCACGAGTTATACAGAGGAAAACCCTATCACGGCACTTGCTCCAGTGGTAAACAATTCTGAAATTGGTCAGAGGTGGGGAACCATGTCCCATACAGCCAGCAACCCAACCCCCACGCAAGGAGCGTCCTCATTGCAAAGCTGGGGGACCGTGCCGAGGCATCTGTGAGTAAACGTGAGCTGAGCCCCAGGCCAGCTGCTGCTGAACTGTTCCCACCCTTTCCAGGTAAAACACCTGAATATGTACAAGGGCTTGAAAGCCTAGAGGAAGGACCGTGGAGCCACACCAGCGACAGCACGCAGGCCAACTTGGTGCCTGCAGGCCAGCCAGCGTGGTCCTGGACCCTGGCGCTCTTCCAGAAGCTTTCCATTGCCCTGCCTGAGATACCCCTCCTGTCCCGGCCCCCACTGCTTTTTTCCTTCCTCACCTCTGTCCGGAGAGAAATTCCAGCGGAAGGTATGGGTGACACATCCTCTTCTTTACAGGCGGCAGCCTGGCAACTCCTGCAGAAAGGCCAGCAGAACCCCACTCACACCGGGCCACCCACAAAGCTGTGGCCCCTCACTCCCTCCCACCAGCACAGCCCCGAGACTGCTGACGGGGCAGAGAATATGGAGTCAGGCACAGCTTCAGGGGCTATTGCTGCCTGGAGCTCTGTTTATATTGACCTCAACGAGGCACACCTGGGGAGGGCGGGCCGGCAGGGTAAGGCTGCCCAGGTCAGCTAATCCACAACCCTCAGGGAATCACATTGTTGAAAATGGACCCCGCTAAGGCAGAAGAGAGGCCAAGGGAAAAAAGGACACAATGCCATTTGCAGCACCGTAGATGAGTCTAGAAGTAATCACGTGACTTGTAGTAAGTCAGAAAGTGAAAGACACATATCATATCATATCACTTATAGGTGTTACCTAAAAATGGATACCAGGGCAGATATTTCCACGGAGAAGGGCAATCACAGATTCATTAAACAAACTTATGGTTCACCAATGGAAAGGTGTGAGGATTGGTTTCATTACGATATCGGGGTTAACAGACATATACAAACACAGGTGACATATATAATCACCAAAGACCTACAGAATACCAAGAGAGAACTACTCAACATTCTGTCATAACGTACATGGGAAAAGGATCCCAAGAAGAACAGTCATCTGTATATGTGTAAAGGAACCACATCTTCCACACCTACAACAAGCCAAACATTGTAATCAAACTTGCTGTAATAAAAAATAAAAAAATTAAATTAAAAACACGAACAAGAAGTAGTGAGACAAACGTGAGGGGCTTTCTCCTGGCACATTCCATTCTAAACTCCAATCTAGAACACCACTTCCACTGAGGCTCTCTTGCCCTAGTAACCAGATTTGGTAAGGGTGAACTGCTGCCACCTTGTGGCCGTTTCACACAACAGCAGCTTTAATCCCAACGCTAATGGTCAGTTGATATTCAAAATCATTGCAGGCCTGTAAATGACACCTGCCCTGAAAACAAATCCTGGGGTCACATATCGACCAAAAAATTCAAAGGACGTCCATATTTCAAAATGACCGTTTCAAAAGGCATATTTTACGCACATTAGTGTTCTGCTTCTTTTCCTTTCTTTCCTTTTTTGTTAAAAAACACGGGAATGGAAAAAGGCATCCCTCAGAATGGGCGAAAATCATTGCAGACGAATCAATGGACAGAGGTTAAATCTCCAATATATATAAACAGCTCATGCAGCTTAATATTAAAAAAAACAAACAACCCAAAAAAAATGGGCAGAAGATCTAAAGAGACGTTTCTTCAAAGGAGACACAGAGATGGCCAAGACGCACATGAAAAGCTGCTCAACAGCACTAATTATTAGAGAAATGCAAATCAAAACTACAATGAGGTATCACCTCACACCTGTTAGAATCGGCATCATCAGAAAATCTACAAACAACCAATTCTGGGGAGGGTGTGGACAAAAGGAGCCCTCTTCCACTATTGGTGGGAATGTAAATTGATACAGTCACTATGGAGAACAGTATGGAGTTTCCTTAAAAAAACTAGAAATAGAATTACCATCTGATCCAGCAATCCCACTTCTGGGCATATACCCAGAGAAAACCGTATTTCAAAAAGGCACATTCACCACAATGTTCGTTGCAGCACTATTTACAATAGCCAGGTAATGGAAGCAACCTAAATGCCCACAGACAGATGAATGGATAAAGATGTGGTACATATATAAAATGGAATATGACTCGGCCATAAAAAGGAATGAAACTGGGTCATCTGTAGAGACATCGATGGATCGAGAGACTGTCATACAGAATGAAGTAAGTCAGAAAGAGGAAAACAAATATTGTATATTAATGCATATATGTGGAGCCTAAAAATGGTACAGATGAACTGGTTTGCAGGGAAGAAATAGAGACACAGAGGTAGAGAACAAACGTATGGACACCAAGTGTGGGAAGCCATGGGGTGGTGGTGGTGGGATGAGTTGGGAGTTTGGGATTGACCTGTATACATGTATATGCATAAAATACATAACTAATAATAACGTGCTGTATAAAAAAATAAATAAAATTTCAAAATTTTAAAAAATAAAATTTAAAAATAAAACAGAAAACAGTTCTTCCCGTCACACAGATGTATTTATAGGAATGAATTATTTCCATGCTTATATCTATAAATACATAAAAGAGGAATAACATCTAACTTGAAACATAAAAGAAAAAAAAAATTGAACCCACGAGTTATACAGAGGAAAACCCTATCACGGCACTTGCTCCAGTGGTAAACAATTCTGAAATTGGTCAGAGGTGGGGAACCATGTCCCATACAGCCAGCAACCCAACCCCCACGCAAGGAGCGTCCTCATTGCAAAGCTGGGGGACCGTGCCGAGGCATCTGTGAGTAAACGTGAGCTGAGCCCCAGGCCAGCTGCTGCTGAACTGTTCCCACCCTTTCCAGGTAAAACTCCTGAATATGTACAAGGGCTTGAAAGCCTAGAGGAAGGACCGTGGAGCCACACCAGCGACAGCACGCAGGCCAACTTGGTGCCTGCAGGCCAGCCAGCGTGGTCCTGGACCCTGGCGCTCTTCCAGAAGCTTTCCATTGCCCTGCCTGAGATACCCCTCCTGTCCCGGCCCCCACTGCTTTTTTCCTTCCTCACCTCTGTCCGGAGAGAAATTCCAGCGGAAGGTATGGGTGACACATCCTCTTCTTTACAGGCGGCAGCCTGGCAACTCCTGCAGAAAGGCCAGCAGAACCCCACTCACACCGGGCCACCCACAAAGCTGTGGCCCCTCACTCCCTCCTCCCACCAGCACAGCCCCGAGACTGCTGACGGGGCAGAGAATATGGAGTCAGGCACAGCTTCAGGGGCTATTGCTGCCTGGAGCTCTGTTTATATTGACCTCAACGAGGCACACCTGGGGAGGGCGGGCCGGCAGGGTAAGGCTGCCCAGGTCAGCTAATCCACAACCCTCAGGGAATCACATTGTTGAAAATGGACCCCGCTAAGGCAGAAGAGAAGCCAAGGGAAAAAAGGACACAATGCCATTTGCAGCACCGTAGATGAGTCTAGAAGTAATCACGTGACTTGTAGTAAGTCAGAAAGTGAAAGACACATATCATATCATATCACTTATAGGTGTTACCTAAAAATGGATACCAGGGCAGATATTTCCACGGAGAAGGGCAATCACAGATTCATTAAACAAACTTATGGTTCACCAATGGAAAGGTGTGAGGATTGGTTTCATTACGATATCGGGGTTAACAGACATATACAAACACAGGTGACATATATAATCACCAAAGACCTACAGAATACCAAGAGAGGACTACTCAACATTCTGTCATAACGTACATGGGAAAAGGATCCCAAGAAGAACAGTCATCTGTATATGTGTAAAGGAACCACATCTTCCACACCTACAACAAGCCAAACATTGTAATCAAACTTGCTGTAATAAAAAATAAAAAAATTAAATTAAAAACACGAACAAGAAGTAGTGAGACAAACGTGAGGGGCTTTCTCCTGGCACATTCCATTCTAAACTCCAATCTAGAACACCACTTCCACTGAGGCTCTCTTGCCCTAGTAACCAGATTTGGTAAGGGTGAACTGCTGCCACCTTGTGGCCGTTTCACACAACAGCAGCTTTAATCCCAACGCTAATGGTCAGTTGATATTCAAAATCATTGCAGGCCTGTAAATGACACCTGCCCTGAAAACAAATCCTGGGGTCAAATATCGACCAAAAAATTCAAAGGACGTCCATATTTCAAAACGACCGTTTCAAAAGGCATATTTTACGCACATTAGTGTTCTGCTTCTTTTCCTTTCTTTCCTTTTTTGTTAAAAAACACGGGAATGGAAAAAGGCATCCCTCAGAATGGGCGAAAATCGTTGCAGACGAATCAATGGACAGAGGTTTAATCTCCAATATATATAAACAGCTCATGCAGCTTAATATTAAAAAAAACAAACAACCCAAAAAAAATGGGCAGAAGATCTAAAGAGACGTTTCTTCAAAGGAGACACAGAGATGGCCAAGACGCACATGAAAAGCTGCTCAACAGCACTAATTATTAGAGAAATGCAAATCAAAACTACAATGAGGTATCACCTCACACCTGTTAGAATCGGCATCATCAGAAAATCTACAAACAACCAATTCTGGGGAGGGTGTGGACAAAAGGAGCCCTCTTCCACTATTGGTGGGAATGTAAATTGATACAGTCCCTATGGAGAACAGTATGGAGTTTCCTTAAAAAAACTAGAAATAGAATTACCATCTGATCCAGCAATCCCACTTCTGGGCATATACCCAGAGAAAACCGTATTTCAAAAAGGCACATTCACCACAATGTTCGTTGCAGCACTATTTACAATAGCCAGGTAATGGAAGCAACCTAAATGCCCACAGACAGATGAATGGATAAAGATGTGGTACATATATAAAATGGAATATGACTCGGCCATAAAAAGGAATGAAACTGGGTCATCTGTAGAGACATCGATGGATCGAGAGACTGTCATACAGAATGAAGTAAGTCAGAAAGAGGAAAACAAATATTGTATATTAATGCATATATGTGGAGCCTAAAAATGGTACAGATGAACTGGTTTGCAGGGAAGAAATAGAGACACAGAGGTAGAGAACAAACGTATGGACACCAAGTGTGGGAAGCCATGGGGTGGTGGTGGTGGGATGAGTTGGGAGTTTGGGATTGACCTGTATACATGTATATGCATAAAATACATAACTAATAATAACGTGCTGTATAAAAAAATAAATAAAATTTCAAAATTTTAAAAAATAAAATTTAAAAATAAAACAGAAAAAAGTTCTTCCCGTCACACAGATGTATTTATAGGAATGAATTATTTCCATGCTTATATCTATAAATACATAAAAGAGGAATAACATCTAACTTGAAACATAAAAGAAAAAAAAAGTGAACCCACGAGTTATACAGAGGAAAACCCTATCACGGCACTTGCTCCAGTGGTAAACAATTCTGAAATTGGTCAGAGGTGGGGAACCATCTCCCATACAGCCAGCAACCCAACCCCCACGCAAGGAGCGTCCTCATTGCAAAGCTGGGGGACCGTGCCGAGGCATCTGTGAGTAAACGTGAGCTGAGCCCCAGGCCAGCTGCTGCTGAACTGTTCCCACCCTTTCCAGGTAAAACACCTGAATATGTACAAGGGCTTGAAAGCCTAGAGGAAGGACCGTGGAGCCACACCAGCGACAGCACGCAGGCCAACTTGGTGCCTGCAGGCCAGCCAGCGTGGTCCTGGACCCTGGCGCTCTTCCAGAAGCTTTCCATTGCCCTGCCTGAGATACCCCTCCTGTCCCGGCCCCCACTGCTTTTTTCCTTCCTCACCTCTGTCCGGAGAGAAATTCCAGCGGAAGGTATGGGTGACACATCCTCTTCTTTACAGGCGGCAGCCTGGCAACTCCTGCAGAAAGGCCAGCAGAACCCCACTCACACCGGGCCACCCACAAAGCTGTGGCCCCTCACTCCCTCCTCCCACCAGCACAGCCCCGAGACTGCTGACGGGGCAGAGAATATGGAGTCAGGCACAGCTTCAGGGGCTATTGCTGCCTGGAGCTCTGTTTATATTGACCTCAACGAGGCACACCTGGGGAGGGCGGGCCGGCAGGGTAAGGCTGCCCAGGTCAGCTAATCCACAACCCTCAGGGAATCACATTGTTGAAAATGGACCCCGCTAAGGCAGAAGAGAAGCCAAGGGAAAAAAGGACACAATGCCATTTGCAGCACCGTAGATGAGTCTAGAAGTAATCACGTGACTTGTAGTAAGTCAGAAAGTGAAAGACACATATCATATCATATCACTTATAGGTGTTACCTAAAAATGGATACCAGGGCAGATATTTCCACGGAGAAGGGCAATCACAGATTCATTAAACAAACTTATGGTTCACCAATGGAAAGGTGTGAGGATTGGTTTCATTACGATATCGGGGTTAACAGACATATACAAACACAGGTGACATATATAATCACCAAAGACCTACAGAATACCAAGAGAGGACTACTCAACATTCTGTCATAACGTACATGGGAAAAGGATCCCAAGAAGAACAGTCATCTGTATATGTGTAAAGGAACCACATCTTCCACACCTACAACAAGCCAAACATTGTAATCAAACTTGCTGTAATAAAAAATAAAAAAATTAAATTAAAAACACGAACAAGAAGTAGTGAGACAAACGTGAGGGGCTTTCTCCTGGCACATTCCATTCTAAACTCCAATCTAGAACACCACTTCCACTGAGGCTCTCTTGCCCTAGTAACCAGATTTGGTAAGGGTGAACTGCTGCCACCTTGTGGCCGTTTCACACAACAGCAGCTTTAATCCCAACGCTAATGGTCAGTTGATATTCAAAATCATTGCAGGCCTGTAAATGACACCTGCCCTGAAAACAAATCCTGGGGTCATATATCGACCAAAAAATTCAAAGGACGTCCATATTTCAAAACGACCGTTTCAAAAGGCATATTTTACGCACATTAGTGTTCTGCTTCTTTTCCTTTCTTTCATTTTTTGTTAAAAAACACGGGAATGGAAAAAGGCATCCCTCAGAATGGGCGAAAATCGTTGCAGACGAATCAATGGACAGAGGTTTAATCTCCAATATATATAAACAGCTCATGCAGCTTAATATTAAAAAAACAAACAACCCAAAAAAAATGGGCAGAAGATCTAAAGAGACGTTTCTTCAAAGGAGACACAGAGATGGCCAAGACGCACATGAAAAGCTGCTCAACAGCACTAATTATTAGAGAAATGCAAATCAAAACTACAATGAGGTATCACCTCACACCTGTTAGAATCGGCATCATCAGAAAATCTACAAACAACCAATTCTGGGGAGGGTGTGGACAAAAGGAGCCCTCTTCCACTATTGGTGGGAATGTAAATTGATACAGTCACTATGGAGAACAGTATGGAGTTTCCTTAAAAAAACTAGAAATAGAATTACCATCTGATCCAGCAATCCCACTTCTGGGCATATACCCAGAGAAAACCGTATTTCAAAAAGGCACATTCACCACAATGTTCGTTGCAGCACTATTTACAATAGCCAGGTAATGGAAGCAACCTAAATGCCCACAGACAGATGAATGGATAAAGATGTGGTACATATATAAAATGGAATATGACTCGGCCATAAAAAGGAATGAAACTGGGTCATCTGTAGAGACATCGATGGATCGAGAGACTGTCATACAGAATGAAGTAAGTCAGAAAGAGGAAAACAAATATTGTATATTAATGCATATATGTGGAGCCTAAAAATGGTACAGATGAACTGGTTTGCAGGGAAGAAATAGAGACACAGAGGTAGAGAACAAACGTATGGACACCAAGTGTGGGAAGCCATGGGGTGGTGGTGGTGGGATGAGTTGGGAGTTTGGGATTGACCTGTATACATGTATATGCATAAAATACATAACTAATAATAACGTGCTGTATAAAAAAATAAATAAAATTTCAAAATTTTAAAAAATAAAATTTAAAAATAAAACAGAAAAAAGTTCTTCCCGTCACACAGATGTATTTATAGGAATGAATTATTTCCATGCTTATATCTATAAATACATAAAAGAGGAATAACATCTAACTTGAAACATAAAAGAAAAAAAAAGTGAACCCACGAGTTATACAGAGGAAAAGCCTATCACGGCACTTGCTCCAGTGGTAAACAATTCTGAAATTGGTCAGAGGTGGGGAACCATCTCCCATACAGCCAGCAACCCAACCCCCACGCAAGGAGCGTCCTCATTGCAAAGCTGGGGGACCGTGCCGAGGCATCTGTGAGTAAACGTGAGCTGAGCCCCAGGCCAGCTGCTGCTGAACTGTTCCCACCCTTTCCAGGTAAAACACCTGAATATGTACAAGGGCTTGAAAGCCTAGAGGAAGGACCGTGGAGCCACACCAGCGACAGCACGCAGGCCAACTTGGTGCCTGCAGGCCAGCCAGCGTGGTCCTGGACCCTGGCGCTCTTCCAGAAGCTTTCCATTGCCCTGCCTGAGATACCCCTCCTGTCCCGGCCCCCACTGCTTTTTTCCTTCCTCACCTCTGTCCGGAGAGAAATTCCAGCGGAAGGTATGGGTGACACATCCTCTTCTTTACAGGCGGCAGCCTGGCAACTCCTGCAGAAAGGCCAGCAGAACCCCACTCACACCGGGCCACCCACAAAGCTGTGGCCCCTCACTCCCTCCTCCCACCAGCACAGCCCCGAGACTGCTGACGGGGCAGAGAATATGGAGTCAGGCACAGCTTCAGGGGCTATTGCTGCCTGGAGCTCTGTTTATATTGACCTCAACGAGGCACACCTGGGGAGGGCGGGCCGGCAGGGTAAGGCTGCCCAGGTCAGCTAATCCACAACCCTCAGGGAATCACATTGTTGAAAATGGACCCCGCTAAGGCAGAAGAGAAGCCAAGGGAAAAAAGGACACAATGCCATTTGCAGCACCGTAGATGAGTCTAGAAGTAATCACGTGACTTGTAGTAAGTCAGAAAGTGAAAGACACATATCATATCATATCACTTATAGGTGTTACCTAAAAATGGATACCAGGGCAGATATTTCCACGGAGAAGGGCAATCACAGATTCATTAAACAAACTTATGGTTCACCAATGGAAAGGTGTGAGGATTGGTTTCATTACGATATCGGGGTTAACAGACATATACAAACACAGGTGACATATATAATCACCAAAGACCTACAGAATACCAAGAGAGGACTACTCAACATTCTGTCATAACGTACATGGGAAAAGGATCCCAAGAAGAACAGTCATCTGTATATGTGTAAAGGAACCACATCTTCCACACCTACAACAAGCCAAACATTGTAATCAAACTTGCTGTAATAAAAAATAAAAAAATTAAATTAAAAACACGAACAAGAAGTAGTGAGACAAACGTGAGGGGCTTTCTCCTGGCACATTCCATTCTAAACTCCAATCTAGAACACCACTTCCACTGAGGCTCTCTTGCCCTAGTAACCAGATTTGGTAAGGGTGAACTGCTGCCACCTTGTGGCCGTTTCACACAACAGCAGCTTTAATCCCAAAGCTAATGGTCAGTTGATATTCAAAATCATTGCAGGCCTGTAAATGACACCTGCCCTGAAAACAAATCCTGGGGTCACATATCGACCAAAAAATTCAAAGGACGTCCATATTTGAAAAGGACCGTTTCAAAAGGCATATTTTACGCACATTAGTGTTCTGCTTCTTTTCCTTTCTTTCCTTTTTTGTTAAAAAACACGGGAATGGAAAAAGGCATCCCTCAGAATGGGCGAAAATCGTTGCAGACGAATCAATGGACAGAGGTTTAATCTCCAATATATATAAACAGCTCATGCAGCTTAATATTAAAAAAACAAACAACCCAAAAAAAATGGGCAGAAGATCTAAAGAGACGTTTCTTCAAAGGAGACACAGAGATGGCCAAGACGCACATGAAAAGCTGCTCAACAGCACTAATTATTAGAGAAATGCAAATCAAAACTACAATGAGGTATCACCTCACACCTGTTAGAATCGGCATCATCAGAAAATCTACAAACAACCAATTCTGGGGAGGGTGTGGACAAAAGGAACCCTCTTCCACTATTGGCGGGAATGTAAATTGATACAGTCCCTATGGAGAACAGTATGGAGTTTCCTTAAAAAAATTAGAAATAGAATTACCATCTGATCCAGCAATCCCACTTCTGGGCATATACCCAGAGAAAACCGTATTTCAAAAAGGCACATTCACCACAATGTTCGTTGCAGCACTATTTACAATAGCCAGGTAATGGAAGCAACCTAAATGCCCACAGACAGATGAATGGATAAAGATGTGGTACATATATAAAATGGAATATGACTCGGCCATAAAAAGGAATGAAACTGGGTCATCTGTAGAGACATCGATGGATCGAGAGACTGTCATACAGAATGAAGTAAGTCAGAAAGAGGAAAACAAATATTGTATATTAATGCATATATGTGGAGCCTAAAAATGGTACAGATGAACTGGTTTGCAGGGAAGAAATAGAGACACAGAGGTAGAGAACAAACGTATGGACACCAAGTGTGGGAAGCCATGGGGTGGTGGTGGTGGGATGAGTTGGGAGTTTGGGATTGACCTGTATACATGTATATGCATAAAATACATAACTAATAATAACGTGCTGTATAAAAAAATAAATAAAATTTCAAAATTTTAAAAAATAAAATTTAAAAATAAAACAGAAAAAAGTTCTTCCCGTCACACAGATGTATTTATAGGAATGAATTATTTCCATGCTTATATCTATAAATACATAAAAGAGGAATAACATCTAACTTGAAACATAAAAGAAAAAAAAAGTGAACCCACGAGTTATACAGAGGAAAACCCTATCACGGCACTTGCTCCAGTGGTAAACAATTCTGAAATTGGTCAGAGGTGGGGAACCATCTCCCATACAGCCAGCAACCCAACCCCCACGCAAGGAGCGTCATCATTGCAAAGCTGGGGGACCGTGCCGAGGCATCTGTGAGTAAACGTGAGCTGAGCCCCAGGCCAGCTGCTGCTGAACTGTTCCCACCCTTTCCAGGTAAAACACCTGAATATGTACAAGGGCTTGAAAGCCTAGAGGAAGGACCGTGGAGCCACACCAGCGACAGCACGCAGGCCAACTTGGTGCCTGCAGGCCAGCCAGCGTGGTCCTGGACCCTGGCGCTCTTCCAGAAGCTTTCCATTGCCCTGCCTGAGATACCCCTCCTGTCCCGGCCCCCACTGCTTTTTTCCTTCCTCACCTCTGTCCGGAGAGAAATTCCAGCGGAAGGTATGGGTGACACATCCTCTTCTTTACAGGCGGCAGCCTGGCAACTCCTGCAGAAAGGCCAGCAGAACCCCACTTACACCGGGCCACCCAAAAAGATGTGGCCCCTCACTCCCTCCCACCAGCACAGCCCCGAGACTGCTGACGGGGCAGAGAATATGGAGTCAGGCACAGCTTCAGGGGCTATTGCTGCCTGGAGCTCTGTTTATATTGACCTCAACGAGGCACACCTGGGGAGGGCGGGCCGGCAGGGTAAGGCTGCCCAGGTCAGCTAATCCACAACCCTCTGGGAATCACATTGTTGAAAATGGACCCCGCTAAGGCAGAAGAGAAGCCAAGGGAAAAAAGGACACAATGCCATTTGCAGCACCGTAGATGAGTCTAGAAGTAATCACGTGACTTGTAGTAAGTCAGAAAGTGAAAGACGCATATCATATCATATCACTTGTAGGTGTTACCTAAAAATGGATACCAGGGCAGATATTTCCACGGAGAAGGGCAATCACAGATTCATTAAACAAACTTATGGTTCACCAATGGAAAGGTGTGAGGATTGGTTTCATTACGATATCGGGGTTAACAGACATATACAAACACAGGTGACATATATAATCACCAAAGACCTACAGAATACCAAGAGAGGACTACTCAACATTCTGTCATAACGTACATGGGAAAAGGATCCCAAGAAGAACAGTCATCTGTATATGTGTAAAGGAACCACATCTTCCACACCTACAACAAGCCAAACATTGTAATCAAACTTGCTGTAATAAAAAATAAAAAAATTAAATTAAAAACACGAACAAGAAGTAGTGAGACAAACGTGAGGGGCTTTCTCCTGGCACATTCCATTCTAAACTCCAATCTAGAACACCACTTCCACTGAGGCTCTCTTTCCCTAGTAACCAGTTTTGGTAAGGGTGAACTGCTGCCACCTTGTGGCCGTTTCACACAACAGCAGCTTTAATCCCAACGCTAATGGTCAGTTGATATTCAAAATCATTGCAGGCCTGTAAATGACACCTGCCCTGAAAACAAATCCTGGGGTCACATATCGACCAAAAACTTCAAAGGACGTCCATATTTCAAAACGACCGTTTCAAAAGGCATATTTTACGCACATTAGTGTTCTGCTTCTTTTCCTTTCTTTCCTTTTTTGTTAAAAAAACACGGGAATGGAAAAAGGCATCCCTCAGAATGGGCGAAAATCATTGCAGACGAATCAATGGACAGAGGTTTAATCTCCAATATATATAAACAGCTCATGCAGCTTAATATTAAAAAAACAAACAACCTCCAAAAAATGGGCAGAAGATCTAAAGAGACGTTTCTTCAAAGGAGACACAGAGATGGCCAAGACGCACATGAAAAGCTGCTCAACAGCACTAATTATTAGAGAAATGCAAATCAAAACTACAATGAGGTATCACCTCACACCTGTTAGAATCGGCATCATCAGAAAATCTACAAACAACCAATTCTGGGGAGGGTGTGGACAAAAGGAACCCTCTTCCACTATTGGCGGGAATGTAAACTGATACAGTCCCTATGGAGAACAGTATGGAGTTTCCTTAAAAAAATTAGAAATAGAATTACCATCTGATCCAGCAATCCCACTTCTGGGCATATACCCAGAGAAAACCGTATTTCAAAAAGGCACATTCACCACAATGTTCGTTGCAGCACTATTTACAATAGCCAGGTAATGGAAGCAACCTAAATGCCCACAGACAGATGAATGGATAAAGATGTGGTACATATATAAAATGGAATATGACTCGGCCATAAAAAGGAATGAAACTGGGTCATCTGTAGAGACATCGATGGATCGAGAGACTGTCATACAGAATGAAGTAAGTCAGAAAGAGGAAAACAAATATTGTATATTAATGCATATATGTGGAGCCTAAAAATGGTACAGATGAACTGGTTTGCAGGGAAGAAATAGAGACACAGAGGTAGAGAACAAACGTATGGACACCAAGTGTGGGAAGCCATGGGGTGGTGGTGGTGGGATGAGTTGGGAGTTTGGGATTGACCTGTATACATGTATATGCATAAAATACATAACTAATAATAACGTGCTCTATAAAAAAATAAATAAAATTTCAAAATTTTAAAAAATAAAATTTAAAAATAAAACAGAAAAAAGTTCTTCCCGTCACACAGATGTATTTATAGGAATGAATTATTTCCATGCTTATATCTATAAATACATAAAAGAGGAATAACATCTAACTTGAAACATAAAAGAAAAAAAAGTGAACCCACGAGTTATACAGAGGAAAACCCTATCACGGCACTTGCTCCAGTGGTAAACAATTCTGAAATTGGTCAGAGGTGGGGAACCATCTCCCATACAGCCAGCAACCCAACCCCCACGCAAGGAGCGTCCTCATTGCAAAGCTGGGGGACCGTGCCGAGGCATCTGTGAGTAAACGTGAGCTGAGCCCCAGGCCAGCTGCTGCTGAACTGTTCCCACCCTTTCCAGGTAAAACACCTGAATATGTACAAGGGCTTGAAAGCCTAGAGGAAGGACCGTGGAGCCACACCAGCGACAGCACGCAGGCCAACTTGGTGCCTGCAGGCCAGCCAGCGTGGTCCTGGACCCTGGCGCTCTTCCAGAAGCTTTCCATTGCCCTGCCTGAGATACCCCTCCTGTCCCGGCCCCCACTGCTTTTTTCCTTCCTCACCTCTGTCCGGAGAGAAATTCCAGCGGAAGGTATGGGTGACACATCCTCTTCTTTACAGGCGGCAGCCTGGCAACTCCTGCAGAAAGGCCAGCAGAACCCCACTCACACCGGGCCACCCACAAAGCTGTGGCCCCTCACTCCCTCCCACCAGCACAGCCCCGAGACTGCTGACGGGGCAGAGAATATGGAGTCAGGCACAGCTTCAGGGGCTATTGCTGCCTGGAGCTCTGTTTATATTGACCTCAACGAGGCACACCTGGGGAGGGCGGGCCGGCAGGGTAAGGCTGCCCAGGTCAGCTAATCCACAACCCTCAGGGAATCACATTGTTGAAAATGGACCCCGCTAAGGCAGAAGAGAAGCCAAGGGAAAAAAGGACACAATGCCATTTGCAGCACCGTAGATGAGTCTAGAAGTAATCACGTGACTTGTAGTAAGTCAGAAAGTGAAAGACACATATCATATCATATCACTTATAGGTGTTACCTAAAAATGGATACCAGGGCAGATATGTCCACGGAGAAGGGCAATCACAGATTCATTAAACAAACTTATGGTTCACCAATGGAAAGGTGTGAGGATTGGTTTCATTACGATATTGGGGTTAACAGACATATACAAACACAGGTGACATATATAATCACCAAAGACCTACAGAATACCAAGAGAGGACTACTCAACATTCTGTCATAACGTACATGGGAAAAGGATCCCAAGAAGAACAGTCATCTGTATATGTGTAAAGGAACCACATCTTCCACACCTACAACAAGCCAAACATTGTAATCAAACTTGCTGTAATAAAAAATAAAAAAATTAAATTAAAAACACGAACAAGAAGTAGTGAGACAAACGTGAGGGGCTTTCTCCTGGCACATTCCATTCTAAACTCCAATCTAGAACACCACTTCCACTGAGGCTCTCTTGCCCTAGTAACCAGATTTGGTAAGGGTGAACTGCTGCCACCTTGTGGCCGTTTCACACAACAGCAGCTTTAATCCCAACGCTAATGGTCAGTTGATATTCAAAATCATTGCAGGCCTGTAAATGACACCTGCCCTGAAAACAAATCCTGGGGTCACATATCGACCAAAAAATTCAAAGGACGTCCATATTTCAAAACGACCGTTTCAAAAGGCATATTTTACGCACATTAGTGTTCTGCTTCTTTTCCTTTCTTTCCTTTTTTGTTAAAAAACACGGGAATGGAAAAAGGCATCCCTCAGAATGGGCGAAAATCGTTGCAGACGAATCAATGGACAGAGGTTTAATCTCCAATATATATAAACAGCTCATGCAGCTTAATATTAAAAAAACAAACAACCCAAAAAAAATGGGCAGAAGATCTAAAGAGACGTTTCTTCAAAGGAGACACAGAGATGGCCAAGACGCACATGAAAAGCTGCTCAACAGCACTAATTATTAGAGAAATGCAAATCAAAACTACAATGAGGTATCACCTCACACCTGTTAGAATCGGCATCATCAGAAAATCTACAAACAACCAATTCTGGGGAGGGTGTGGACAAAAGGAGCCCTCTTCCACTATTGGTGGGAATGTAAATTGATACAGTCACTATGGAGAACAGTATGGAGTTTCCTTAAAAAAACTAGAAATAGAATTACCATCTGATCCAGCAATCCCACTTCTGGGCATATACCCAGAGAAAACCGTATTTCAAAAAGGCACATTCACCACAATGTTCGTTGCAGCACTATTTACAATAGCCAGGTAATGGAAGCAACCTAAATGCCCACAGACAGATGAATGGATAAAGATGTGGTACATATATAAAATGGAATATGACTCGGCCATAAAAAGGAATGAAACTGGGTCATCTGTAGAGACATCGATGGATCGAGAGACTGTCATACAGAATGAAGTAAGTCAGAAAGAGGAAAACAAATATTGTATATTAATGCATATATGTGGAGCCTAAAAATGGTACAGATGAACTGGTTTGCAGGGAAGAAATAGAGACACAGAGGTAGAGAACAAACGTATGGACACCAAGTGTGGGAAGCCATGGGGTGGTGGTGGTGGGATGAGTTGGGAGTTTGGGATTGACCTGTATACATGTATATGCATAAAATACATAACTAATAATAACGTGCTGTATAAAAAAATAAATAAAATTTCAAAATTTTAAAAAATAAAATTTAAAAATAAAACAGAAAAAAGTTCTTCCCGTCACACAGATGTATTTATAGGAATGAATTATTTCCATGCTTATATCTATAAATACATAAAAGAGGAATAACATCTAACTTGAAACATAAAAGAAAAAAAAAGTGAACCCACGAGTTATACAGAGGAAAACCCTATCACGGCACTTGCTCCAGTGGTAAACAATTCTGAAATTGGTCAGAGGTGGGGAACCATCTCCCATACAGCCAGCAACCCAACCCCCACGCAAGGAGCGTCCTCATTGCAAAGCTGGGGGACCGTGCCGAGGCATCTGTGAGTAAACGTGAGCTGAGCCCCAGGCCAGCTGCTGCTGAACTGTTCCCACCCTTTCCAGGTAAAACACCTGAATATGTACAAGGGCTTGAAAGCCTAGAGGAAGGACCGTGGAGCCACACCAGCGACAGCACGCAGGCCAAGTTGGTGCCTGCAGGCCAGCCAGCCTGGTCCTGGACCCTGGCGCTCTTCCAGAAGCTTTCCATTGCCCTGCCTGAGATACCCCTCCTGTCCCGGCCCCCACTGCTTTTTTCCTTCCTCACCTCTGTCCGGAGAGAAATTCCAGCGGAAGGTATGGGTGACACATCCTCTTCTTTACAGGCGGCAGCCTGGCAACTCCTGCAGAAAGGCCAGCAGAACCCCACTCACACCTGGCCACCCACAAAGCTGTGGCCCCTCACTCCCTCCTCCCACCAGCACAGCCCCGAGACTGCTGACGGGGCAGAGAATATGGAGTCAGGCACAGCTTCAGGGGCTATTGCTGCCTGGAGCTCTGTTTATATTGACCTCAACGAGGCACACCTGGGGAGGGCGGGCCGGCAGGGTAAGGCTGCCCAGGTCAGCTAATCCACAACCCTCAGGGAATCACATTGTTGAAAATGGACCCCGCTAAGGCAGAAGAGAAGCCAAGGGAAAAAAGGACACAATGCCATTTGCAGCACCGTAGATGAGTCTAGAAGTAATCACGTGACTTGTAGTAAGTCAGAAAGTGAAAGACACATATCATATCATATCACTTATAGGTGTTACCTAAAAATGGATACCAGGGCAGATATTTCCACGGAGAAGGGCAATCACAGATTCATTAAACAAACTTATGGTTCACCAATGGAAAGGTGTGAGGATTGGTTTCATTACGATATCGGGGTTAACAGACATATACAAACACAGGTGACATATATAATCACCAAAGACCTACAGAATACCAAGAGAGGACTACTCAACATTCTGTCATAACGTACATGGGAAAAGGATCCCAAGAAGAACAGTCATCTGTATATGTGTAAAGGAACCACATCTTCCACACCTACAACAAGCCAAACATTGTAATCAAACTTGCTGTAATAAAAAATAAAAAAATTAAATTAAAAACACGAACAAGAAGTAGTGAGACAAACGTGAGGGGCTTTCTCCTGGCACATTCCATTCTAAACTCCAATCTAGAACACCACTTCCACTGAGGCTCTCTTGCCCTAGTAACCAGATTTGGTAAGGGTGAACTGCTGCCACCTTGTGGCCGTTTCACACAACAGCAGCTTTAATCCCAACGCTAATGGTCAGTTGATATTCAAAATCATTGCAGGCCTGTAAATGACACCTGCCCTGAAAACAAATCCTGGGGTCACATATCGACCAAAAACTTCAAAGGACGTCCATATTTCAAAACGACCGTTTCAAAAGGCATATTTTACGCACATTAGTGTTCTGCTTCTTTTCCTTTCTTTCCTTTTTTGTTAAAAAAACACGGGAATGGAAAAAGGCATCCCTCAGAATGGGCGAAAATCATTGCAGACGAATCAATGGACAGAGGTTTAATCTCCAATATATATAAACAGCTCATGCAGCTTAATATTAAAAAAACAAACAACCCAAAAAAAATGGGCAGAAGATCTAAAGAGAAGTTTCTTCAAAGGAGACACAGAGATGGCCAAGACGCACATGAAAAGCTGCTCAACAGCACTAATTATTAGAGAAATGCAAATCAAAACTACAATGAGGTATCACCTCACACCTGTTAGAATCGGCATCATCAGAAAATCTACAAACAACCAATTCTGGGGAGGGTGTGGACAAAAGGAACCCTCTTCCACTATTGGTGGGAATGTAAATTGATACAGTCCCTATGGGGAACAGTATGGAGTTTCCTTAAAAAAATTAGAAATAGAATTACCATCTGATCCAGCAATCCCACTTCTGGGCATATACCCAGAGAAAACCGTAAATCAAAAAGGCACATTCACCACAATGTTCGTTGCAGCACTATTTACAATAGCCAGGTAATGGAAGCAACCTAAATGCCCACAGACAGATGAATGGATAAAGATGTGGTACATATATAAAATGGAATATGACTCGGCCATAAAAAGGAATGAAACTGGGTCATCTGTAGAGACATCGATGGATCGAGAGACTGTCATACAGAATGAAGTAAGTTAGAAAGAGGAAAACAAATATTGTATATTAATGCATATATGTGGAGCCTAAAAATGGTACAGATGAACTGGTTTGCAGGGAAGAAATAGAGACACAGAGGTAGAGAACAAACGTATGGACACCAAGTGTGGGAAGCCATGGGGTGGTGGTGGTGGGATGAGTTGGGAGTTTGGGATTGACCTGTATACAGGTATATGCATAAAATACATAACTAATAATAACGTGCTCTATAAAAAAATAAATAAAATTTCAAAATTTTAAAAAATAAAATTTAAAAATAAAACAGAAAAAAGTTCTTCCCGTCACACAGATGTATTTATAGGAATGAATTATTTCCATGCTTATATCTATAAATACATAAAAGAGGAATAACATCTAACTTGAAACATAAAAGAAAAAAAAGTGAACCCACGAGTTATACAGAGGAAAACCCTATCACGGCACTTGCTCCAGTGGTAAACAATTCTGAAATTGGTCAGAGGTGGGGAACCATCTCCCATACAGCCAGCAACCCAACCCCCACGCAAGGAGCGTCCTCATTGCAAAGCTGGGGGACCGTGCCGAGGCATCTGTGAGTAAACGTGAGCTGAGCCCCAGGCCAGCTGCTGCTGAACTGTTCCCACCCTTTCCAGGTAAAACACCTGAATATGTACAAGGGCTTGAAAGCCTAGAGGAAGGACCGTGGAGCCACACCAGCGACAGCATGCAGGCCAACTTGGTGCCTGCAGGCCAGCCAGCGTGGACCTGGACCCTGGCGCTCTTCCAGAAGCTTTCCATTGCCCTGCCTGAGATACCCCTCCTGTCCCGGCCCCCACTGCTTTTTTCCTTCCTCACCTCTGTCCGGAGAGAAATTCCAGCGGAAGGTATGGGTGACACATCCTCTTCTTTACAGGCGGCAGCCTGGCAACTCCTGCAGAAAGGCCAGCAGAACCCCACTCACACCGGGCCACCCACAAAGCTGTGGCCCCTCACTCCCTCCCACCAGCACAGCCCCGAGACTGCTGACGGGGCAGAGAATATGGAGTCAGGCACAGCTTCAGGGGCTATTGCTGCCTGGAGCTCTGTTTATATTGACCTCAACGAGGCACACCTGGGGAGGGCAGGCCGGCAGGGTAAGGCTGCCCAGGTCAGCTAATCCACAACCCTCAGGGAATCACATTGTTGAAAATGGACCCCGCTAAGGCAGAAGAGAAGCCAAGGGAAAAAAGGACACAATGCCATTTGCAGCACCGTAGATGAGTCTAGAAGTAATCACGTGACTTGTAGTAAGTCAGAAAGTGAAAGACACATATCATATCATATCACTTATAGGTGTTACCTAAAAATGGATACCAGGGCAGATATGTCCACGGAGAAGGGCAATCACAGATTCATTAAACAAACTTATGGTTCACCAATGGAAAGGTGTGAGGATTGGTTTCATTACGATATTGGGGTTAACAGACATATACAAACACAGGTGACATATATAATCACCAAAGACCTACAGAATACCAAGAGAGGACTACTCAACATTCTGTCATAACGTACATGGGAAAAGGATCCCAAGAAGAACAGTCATCTGTATATGTGTAAAGGAACCACATCTTCCACACCTACAACAAGCCAAACATTGTAATCAAACTTGCTGTAATAAAAAATAAAAAAATTAAATTAAAAACACGAACAAGAAGTAGTGAGACAAACGTGAGGGGCTTTCTCCTGGCACATTCCATTCTAAACTCCAATCTAGAACACCACTTCCACTGAGGCTCTCTTGCCCTAGTAACCAGATTTGGTAAGGGTGAACTGCTGCCACCTTGTGGCCGTTTCACACAACAGCAGCTTTAATCCCAACGCTAATGGTCAGTTGATATTCAAAATCATTGCAGGCCTGTAAATGACACCTGCCCTGAAAACAAATCCTGGGGTCACATATCGACCAAAAATTTCAAAGGACGTCCATATTTCAAAACCACCGTTTCAAAAGGCATATTTTACGCACATTAGTGTTCTGCTTCTTTTCCTTTCTTTCCTTTTTTGTTAAAAAACACGGGAATGGAAAAAGGCATCCCTCAGAATGGGCGAAAATCGTTGCAGACGAATCAATGGACAGAGGTTTAATCTCCAATATATATAAACAGCTCATGCAGCTTAATATTAAAAAAACAAACAACCCAAAAAAAATGGGCAGAAGATCTAAAGAGACGTTTCTTCAAAGGAGACACAGAGATGGCCAAGACGCACATGAAAAGCTGCTCAACAGCACTAATTATTAGAGAAATGCAAATCAAAACTACAATGAGGTATCACCTCACACCTGTTAGAATCGGCATCATCAGAAAATCTACAAACAACCAATTCTGGGGAGGGTGTGGACAAAAGGAGCCCTCTTCCACTATTGGTGGGAATGTAAATTGATACAGTCACTATGGAGAACAGTATGGAGTTTCCTTAAAAAAACTAGAAATAGAATTACCATCTGATCCAGCAATCCCACTTCTGGGCATATACCCAGAGAAAACCGTATTTCAAAAAGGCACATTCACCACAATGTTCGTTGCAGCACTATTTACAATAGCCAGGTAATGGAAGCAACCTAAATGCCCACAGACAGATGAATGGATAAAGATGTGGTACATATATAAAATGGAATATGACTCGGCCATAAAAAGGAATGAAACTGGGTCATCTGTAGAGACATCGATGGATCGAGAGACTGTCATACAGAATGAAGTAAGTCAGAAAGAGGAAAACAAATATTGTATATTAATGCATATATGTGGAGCCTAAAAATGGTACAGATGAACTGGTTTGCAGGGAAGAAATAGAGACACAGAGGTAGAGAACAAACGTATGGACACCAAGTGTGGGAAGCCATGGGGTGGTGGTGGTGGGATGAGTTGGGAGTTTGGGATTGACCTGTATACATGTATATGCATAAAATACATAACTAATAATAACGTGCTGTATAAAAAAATAAATAAAATTTCAAAATTTTAAAAAATAAAATTTAAAAATAAAACAGAAAAAAGTTCTTCCCGTCACACAGATGTATTTATAGGAATGAATTATTTCCATGCTTATATCTATAAATACATAAAAGAGGAATAACATCTAACTTGAAACATAAAAGAAACAAAAAGTGAACCCACGAGTTATACAGAGGAAAACCCTATCACGGCACTTGCTCCAGTGGTAAACAATTCTGAAATTGGTCAGAGGTGGGGAACCATCTCCCATACAGCCAGCAACCCAACCCCCACGCAAGGAGCGTCCTCATTGCAAAGCTGGGGGACCGTGCCGAGGCATCTGTGAGTAAACGTGAGCTGAGCCCCAGGCCAGCTGCTGCTGAACTGTTCCCACCCTTTCCAGGTAAAACACCTGAATATGTACAAGGGCTTGAAAGCCTAGAGGAAGGACCGTGGAGCCACACCAGCGACAGCACGCAGGCCAACTTGGTGCCTGCAGGCCAGCCAGCGTGGTCCTGGACCCTGGCGCTCTTCCAGAAGCTTTCCATTGCCCTGCCTGAGATACCCCTCCTGTCCCGGCCCCCACTGCTTTTTTCCTTCCTCACCTCTGTCCGGAGAGAAATTCCAGCGGAAGGTATGGGTGACACATCCTCTTCTTTACAGGCGGCACCATGGCAACTCCTGCAGAAAGGCCAGCAGAACCCCACTCACACCGGGCCACCCACAAAGCTGTGGCCCCTCACTCCCTCCTCCCACCAGCACAGCCCCGAGACTGCTGACGGGGCAGAGAATATGGAGTCAGGCACAGCTTCAGGGGCTATTGCTGCCTGGAGCTCTGTTTATATGGACCTCAACGAGGCACACCTGGGGAGGGCGGGCCGGCAGGGTAAGGCTGCCCAGGTCAGCTAATCCACAACCCTCAGGGAATCACATTGTTGAAAATGGACCCCGCTAAGGCAGAAGAGAAGCCAAGGGAAAAAAGGACACAATGCCATTTGCAGCACCGTAGATGAGTCTAGAAGTAATCACGTGACTTGTAGTAAGTCAGAAAGTGAAAGACACATATCATATCATATCACTTATAGGTGTTACCTAAAAATGGATACCAGGGCAGATATTTCCACGGAGAAGGGCAATCACAGATTCATTAAACAAACTTATGGTTCACCAATGGAAAGGTGTGAGGATTGGTTTCATTACGATATCGGGGTTAACAGACATATACAAACACAGGTGACATATATAATCACCAAAGACCTACAGAATACCAAGAGAGGACTACTCAACATTCTGTCATAACGTACATGGGAAAAGGATCCCAAGAAGAACAGTCATCTGTATATGTGTAAAAGAACCACATCTTCCACACCTACAACAAGCCAAACATTGTAATCAAACTTGCTGTAATAAAAAATAAAAAAATTAAATTAAAAACACGAACAAGAAGTAGTGAGACAAACGTGAGGGGCTTTCTCCTGGCACATTCCATTCTAAACTCCAATCTAGAACACCACTTCCACTGAGGCTCTCTTGCCCTAGTAACCAGATTTGGTAAGGGTGAACTGCTGCCACCTTGTGGCCGTTTCACACAACAGCAGCTTTAATCCCAACGCTAATGGTCAGTTGATATTCAAAATCATTGCAGGCCTGTAAATGACACCTGCCCTGAAAACAAATCCTGGGGTCACATATCGACCAAAAATTTCAAAGGACGTCCATATTTCAAAACCACCGTTTCAAAAGGCATATTTTACGCACATTAGTGTTCTGCTTCTTTTCCTTTCTTTCCTTTTTTGTTAAAAAACACGGGAATGGAAAAAGGCATCCCTCAGAATGGGCGAAAATCGTTGCAGACGAATCAATGGACAGAGGTTTAATCTCCAATATATATAAACAGCTCATGCAGCTTAATATTAAAAAAACAAACAACCCAAAAAAAATGGGCAGAAGATCTAAAGAGACGTTTCTTCAAAGGAGACACAGAGATGGCCAAGACGCACATGAAAAGCTGCTCAACAGCACTAATTATTAGAGAAATGCAAATCAAAACTACAATGAGGTATCACCTCACACCTGTTAGAATCGGCATCATCAGAAAATCTACAAACAACCAATTCTGGGGAGGGTGTGGACAAAAGGAGCCCTCTTCCACTATTGGTGGGAATGTAAATTGATACAGTCACTATGGAGAACAGTATGGAGTTTCCTTAAAAAAACTAGAAATAGAATTACCATCTGATCCAGCAATCCCACTTCTGGGCATATACCCAGAGAAAACCGTATTTCAAAAAGGCACATTCACCACAATGTTCGTTGCAGCACTATTTACAATAGCCAGGTAATGGAAGCAACCTAAATGCCCACAGACAGATGAATGGATAAAGATGTGGTACATATATAAAATGGAATATGACTCGGCCATAAAAAGGAATGAAACTGGGTCATCTGTAGAGACATCGATGGATCGAGAGACTGTCATACAGAATGAAGTAAGTCAGAAAGAGGAAAACAAATATTGTATATTAATGCATATATGTGGAGCCTAAAAATGGTACAGATGAACTGGTTTGCAGGGAAGAAATAGAGACACAGAGGTAGAGAACAAACGTATGGACACCAAGTGTGGGAAGCCATGGGGTGGTGGTGGTGGGATGAGTTGGGAGTTTGGGATTGACCTGTATACATGTATATGCATAAAATACATAACTAATAATAACGTGCTGTATAAAAAAATAAATAAAATTTCAAAATTTTAAAAAATAAAATTTAAAAATAAAACAGAAAAAAGTTCTTCCCGTCACACAGATGTATTTATAGGAATGAATTATTTCCATGCTTATATCTATAAATACATAAAAGAGGAATAACATCTAACTTGAAACATAAAAGAAAAAAAAGTGAACCCACGAGTTATACAGAGGAAAACCCTATCACGGCACTTGCTCCAGTGGTAAACAATTCTGAAATTGGTCAGAGGTGGGGAACCATCTCCCATACAGCCAGCAACCCAACCCCCACGGAAGGAGCGTCCTCATTGCAAAGCTGGGGGACCGTGCCGAGGCATCTGTGAGTAAACGTGAGCTGAGCCCCAGGCCAGCTGCTGCTGAACTGTTCCCACCCTTTCCAGGTAAAACACCTGAATATGTACAAGGGCTTGAAAGCCTAGAGGAAGGACCGTGGAGCCACACCAGCGACAGCACGCAGGCCAAGTTGGTGCCTGCAGGCCAGCCAGCCTGGTCCTGGACCCTGGCGCTCTTCCAGAAGCTTTCCATTGCCCTGCCTGAGATACCCCTCCTGTCCCGGCCCCCACTGCTTTTTTCCTTCCTCACCTCTGTCCGGAGAGAAATTCCAGCGGAAGGTATGGGTGACACATCCTCTTCTTTACAGGCGGCAGCCTGGCAGCTCCTGCAGAAAGGCCAGCAGAACCCCACTCACACCGGGCCACCCACAAAGCTGTGGCCCCTCACTCCCTCCTCCCACCAGCACAGCCCCGAGACTGCTGACGGGGCAGAGAATATGGAGTCAGGCACAGCTTCAGGGGCTATTGCTGCCTGGAGCTCTGTTTATATTGACCTCAACAAGGCACACCTGGGGAGGGCGGGCCGGCAGGGTAAGGCTGCCCAGGTCAGCTAATCCACAACCCTCAGGGAATCACATTGTTGAAAATGGACCCCGCTAAGGCAGAAGAGAAGCCAAGGGAAAAAAGGACACAATGCCATTTGCAGCACCGTAGATGAGTCTAGAAGTAATCACGTGACTTGTAGTAAGTCAGAAAGTGAAAGACACATATCATATCATATCACTTATAGGTGTTACCTAAAAATGGATACCAGGGCAGATATTTCCACGGAGAAGGGCAATCACAGATTCATTAAACAAACTTATGGTTCACCAATGGAAAGGTGTGAGGATTGGTTTCATTACGATATCGGGGTTAACAGACATATACAAACACAGGTGACATATATAATCACCAAAGACCTACAGAATACCAAGAGAGGACTACTCAACATTCTGTCATAACGTACATGGGAAAAGGATCCCAAGAAGAACAGTCATCTGTATATGTGTAAAGGAACCACATCTTCCACACCTACAACAAGCCAAACATTGTAATCAAACTTGCTGTAATAAAAAATAAAAAAATTAAATTAAAAACACGAACAAGAAGTAGTGAGACAAACGTGAGGGGCTTTCTCCTGGCACATTCCATTCTAAACTCCAATCTAGAACACCACTTCCACTGAGGCTCTCTTGCCCTAGTAACCAGATTTGGTAAGGGTGAACTGCTGCCACCTTGTGGCCGTTTCACACAACAGCAGCTTTAATCCCAACGCTAATGGTCTGTTGATATTCAAAATCATTGCAGGCCTGTAAATGACACCTGCCCTGAAAACAAATCCTGGGGTCACATATCAACCAAAAACTTCAAAGGACGTCCATATTTCAAAACGACCGTTTCAAAAGGCATATTTTACGCACATTAGTGTTCTGCTTCTTTTCCTTTCTTTCCTTTTTTGTTAAAAAAACACGGGAATGGAAAAAGGCATCCCTCAGAATGGGCGAAAATCATTGCAGACGAATCAATGGACAGAGGTTTAATCTCCAATATATATAAACAGCTCATGCAGCTTAATATTAAAAAAACAAACAACCCAAAAAAAATGGGCAGAAGATCTAAAGAGAAGTTTCTTCAAAGGAGACACAGAGATGGCCAAGACGCACATGAAAAGCTGCTCAACAGCACTAATTATTAGAGAAATGCAAATCAAAACTACAATGAGGTATCACCTCACACCTGTTAGAATCGGCATCATCAGAAAATCTACAAACAACCAATTCTGGGGAGGGTGTGGACAAAAGGAGCCCTCTTCCACTATTGGTGGGAATGTAAATTGATACAGGCCCTATGGAGAACAGTATGGAGTTTCCTTAAAAAAATTAGAAATAGAATTACCATCTGATCCAGCAATCCCACTTCTGGGCATATACCCAGAGAAAACCGTATTTCAAAAAGGCACATTCACCACAATGTTCGTTGCAGCACTATTTACAATAGCCAGGTAATGGAAGCAACCTAAATGCCCACAGACAGATGAATGGATAAAGATGTGGTACATATATAAAATGGAATATGACTCGGCCATAAAAAGGAATGAAACTGGGTCATTTGTAGAGACATCGATGGATCGAGAGACTGTCATACAGAATGAAGTAAGTCAGAAAGAGGAAAACAAATATTGTATATTAATGCATATATGTGGAGCCTAAAAATGGTACAGATGAACTGGTTTGCAGGGAAGAAATAGAGACACAGAGGTAGAGAACAAACGTATGGACACCAAGTGTGGGAAGCCATGGGGTGGTGGTGGTGGGATGAGTTGGGAGTTTGGGATTGACCTGTATACATGTATATGCATAAAATACATAACTAATAATAACGTGCTGTATAAAAAAATAAATAAAATTTCAAAATTTTAAAAAATAAAATTTAAAAATAAAACAGAAAAAAGTTCTTCCCGTCACACAGATGTATTTATAGGAATGAATTATTTCCATGCTTATATCTATAAATACATAAAAGAGGAATAACATCTAACTTGAAACATAAAAGAAAAAAAAAAGTGAACCCACGAGTTATACAGAGGAAAACCCTATCACGGCACTTGCTCCAGTGGTAAACAATTCTGAAATTGGTCAGAGGTGGGGAACCATCTCCCATACAGCCAGCAACCCAACCCCCACGCAAGGAGCGTCCTCATTGCAAAGCTGGGGGACCGTGCCGAGGCATCTGTGAGTAAACGTGAGCTGAGCCCCAGGCCAGCTGCTGCTGAACTGTTCCCACCCTTTCCAGGTAAAACACCTGAATATGTACAAGGGCTTGAAAGCCTAGAGGAAGGACCGTGGAGCCACACCAGCGACAGCACGCAGGCCAACTTGGTGCCTGCAGGCCAGCCAGCGTGGTCCTGGACCCTGCCGCTCTTCCAGAAGCTTTCCATTGCCCTGCCTGAGATACCCCTCCTGTCCCGGCCCCCACTGCTTTTTTCCTTCCTCACCTCTGTCCGGAGAGAAATTCCAGCGGAAGGTATGGGTGACACATCCTCTTCTTTACAGGCGGCAGCCTGGCAACTCCTGCAGAAAGGCCAGCAGAACCCCACTCACACCGGGCCACCCACAAAGCTGTGGCCCCTCACTCCCTCCCACCAGCACAGCCCCGAGACTGCTGACGGGGCAGAGAATATGGAGTCAGGCACAGCTTCAGGGGCTATTGCTGCCTGGAGCTCTGTTTATATTGACCTCAACGAGGCACACCTGGGGAGGGCGGGCTGGCAGGGTAAGGCTGCCCAGGTCAGCTAATCCACAACCCTCAGGGAATCACATTGTTGAAAATGGACCCCGCTAAGGCAGAAGAGAAGCCAAGGGAAAAAAGGACACAATGCCATTTGCAGCACCGTAGATGAGTCTAGAAGTAATCACGTGACTTGTAGTAAGTCAGAAAGTGAAAGACACATATCATATCATATCACTTATAGGTGTTACCTAAAAATGGATACCAGGGCAGATATTTCCACGGAGAAGGGCAATCACAGATTCATTAAACAAACTTATGGTTCACCAATGGAAAGGTGTGAGGATTGGTTTCATTACGATATCGGGGTTAACAGACATATACAAACACAGGTGACATATATAATCACCAAAGACCTACAGAATACCAAGAGAGGACTACTCAACATTCTGTCATAACGTACATGGGAAAAGGATCCCAAAAAGAACAGTCATCTGTATATGTGTAAAAGAACCACATCTTCCACACCTACAACAAGCCAAACATTGTAATCAAACTTGCTGTAATAAAAAATAAAAACTTAAATTAAAAACATGAACAAGAAGTAGTGAGACAAACGTGAGGGGCTTTCTCCTGCTACATTCCATTCTAAACTCCAATCTAGAACACCACTTCCACTGAGGCTCTCTTGCCCTAGTAACCAGATTTGGTAAGGGTGAACTGCTGCCACCTTGTGGCCGTTTCACACAACAGCAGCTTTAATCCCAACGCTAATGGTCAGTTGATATTCAAAATCATTGCAGGCCTGTAAATGACACCTGCCCTGAAAACAAATCCTGGGGTCACATATCGACCAAAAACTTCAAAGGACGTCCATATTTCAAAACGACCGTTTCAAAAGGCATATTTTACGCACATTAGTGTTCTGCTTCTTTTCCTTTCTTTCCTTTTTTGTTAAAAAACACGGGAATGGAAAAAGGCATCCCTCAGAATGGGCGAAAATCGTTGCAGACGAATCAATGGACAGAGGTTTAATCTCCAATATATATAAACAGCTCATGCAGCTTAATATTAAAAAAACAAACAACCCCAAAAAAATGGGCAGAAGATCTAAAGAGACGTTTCTTCAAAGGAGACACAGAGATGGCCAAGACGCACATGAAAAGCTGCTCAACAGCACTAATTATTAGAGAAATGCAAATCAAAACTACAATGAGGTATCACCTCACACCTGTTAGAATCGGCATCATCAGAAAATCTACAAACAACCAATTCTGGGGAGGGTGTGGACAAAAGGAGCCCTCTTCCACTATTGGTGGGAATGTAAATTGATACAGTCCCTATGGAGAACAGTATGGAGTTTCCTTAAAAAAATTAGAAATAGAATTACCATCTGATCCAGCAATCCCACTTCTGGGCATATACCCAGAGAAAACCGTATTTCAAAAAGGCACATTCACCACAATGTTCGTTGCAGCACTATTTACAATAGCCAGGTAATGGAAGCAACCTAAATGCCCACAGACAGATGAATGGATAAAGATGTGGTACATATATAAAATGGAATATTACTCGGCCATAAAAAGGAATGAAACTGGGTCATTTGTAGAGACATCGATGGATCGAGAGACTGTCATACAGAATGAAGTAAGTCAGAAAGAGGAAAACAAATATTGTATATTAATGCATATATGTGGAGCCTAAAAATGGTACAGATGAACTGGTTTGCAGGGAAGAAATAGAGACACAGAGGTAGAGAACAAACATATGGACACCAAGTGTGGGAAGCCATGGGGTGGTGGTGGTGGGATGAGTTGGGAGTTTGGGATTGACCTGTATACATGTATATGCATAAAATACATAACTAATAATAACGTGCTGTATAAAAAAATAAATAAAATTTCAAAATTTTAAAAAATAAAATTTAAAATAAAACAGAAAAAATTCTTCCCGTCACACAGATGTATTTATAGGAATGAATTATTTCCATGCTTATATCTATAAATACATAAAAGAGGAATAACATCTAACTTGAAACATAAAAGAAAAAAAAAGTGAACCCACGAGTTATACAGAGGAAAACCCTATCATGGCACTTGCTCCAGTGGTAAACAATTCTGAAATTGGTCAGAGGTGGGGAACCATGTCCCATACAGCCAGCAACCCAACCCCCACAAAAGGAGCGTCCTCATTACAAAGCTGGGGGACCGTGCCGAGGCATCTGTGAGTAAATGTGAGCTGAGCCCCAGGCCAGCTGCTGCTGAACTGTTCCCACCCTTTCCAGGTAAAACACCTGAATATGTACAAGGGCCTGAAAGCCGAGAGGACGGACCGTGGAGCCACACCAGCGACAGCACGCAGGCCAACTTGGTGCCTGCAGGCCAGCCAGCGTGGTCCTGGACCCTGGCGCTCTTCCAGAAGCTTTCCATTGCCCTGCCTGAGATACCCCTCCTGTCCCGGCCCCCACTGCTTTTTTCCTTCCTCACCTCTGTCCGGAGAGAAATTCCAGCGGAAGGTATGGGTGACACATCCTCTTCTTTACAGGCGGCAGCCTGGCAACTCCTGCAGAAAGGCCAGCAGAACCCCACTCACACCGGGCCACCCACAAAGCTGTGGCCCCTCACTCCCTCCTCCCACCAGCACAGCCCCGAGACTGCTGACGGGGCAGAGAATATGGAGTCAGGCACAGCTTCAGGGGCTATTGCTGCCTGGAGCTCTGTTTATATTGACCTCAACGAGGCACACCTGGGGAGGGCGGGCCGGCAGGGTAAGGCTGCCCAGGTCAGCTAATCCACAACCCTCAGGGAATCACATTGTTGAAAATGGACCCGGCTAAGGCAGAAGAGAAGCCAAGGGAAAAAAAGGACACAATGCCATTTGCAGCACCGTAGATGAGTCTAGAAGTAATCACGTGACTTGTAGTAAGTCAGAAAGTGAAAGACACATATCATATCATATCACTTATAGGTGTTACCTAAAAATGGATACCAGGGCAGATATTTCCACGGAGAAGGGCAATCACAGATTCATTAAACAAACTTATGGTTCACCAATGGAAAGGTGTGAGGATTGGTTTCATTACGATATCGGGGTTAACAGACATATACAAACACAGGTGACATATATAATCACCAAAGACCTACAGAATACCAAGAGAGGACTACTCAACATTCTGTCATAACGTACATGGGAAAAGGATCCCAAGAAGAACAGTCATCTGTATATGTGTAAAAGAACCACATCTTCCACACCTACAACAAGCCAAACATTGTAATCAAACTTGCTGTAATAAAAAATAAAAAAAATAAATTAAAAACACGAACAAGAAGTAGTGAGACAAACGTGAGGGGCTTTCTCCTGGCACATTCCATTCTAAACTCCAATCTAGAACACCACTTCCACTGAGGCTCTCTTGCCCTAGTAACCAGATTTGGTAAGGGTGAACTGCTGCCACCTTGTGGCCGTTTCACACAACATCAGCTTTAATCCCAACGCTAATGGTCAGGTGATATTCAAAATCATTGCAGGCCTGTAAATGACACCTGCCCTGAAAACAAATCCTGGGGTCACATATCGACCAAAATATTCAAAGGACGTCCATATTTCAAAACGACCGTTTCAAAAGGCATATTTTACGCACATTAGTGTTCTGCTTCTTTTCCTTTCTTTCCTTTTTTGTTAAAAAACACGGGAATGGAAAAAGGCATCCCTCAGAATGGGCGAAAATCGTTGCAGACGAATCAATGGACAGAGGTTTAATCTCCAATATATATAAACAGCTCATGCAGCTTAATATTAAAAAAACAAACAACCCAAAAAAAATGGGCAGAAGATCTAAAGAGACGTTTCTTCAAAGGAGACACAGAGATGGCCAAGACGCACATGAAAAGCTGCTCAACAGCACTAATTATTAGAGAAATGCAAATCAAAACTACAATGAGGTATCACCTCACACCTGTTAGAATCGGCATCATCAGAAAATCTACAAACAACCAATTCTGGTGAGGCTGTGGACAAAAGGAGCCCTCTTCCACTATTGGTGGGAATGTAAATTGATACAGTCACTATGGAGAACAGTATGGAGTTTCCTTAAAAAAATTAGAAATAGAATTACCATCTGATCCAGCAATCCCACTTCTGGGCATATACCCAGAGAAAACCGTATTTCAAAAAGGCACATTCACCACAATGTTCGTTGAAGCACTATTTACAATAGCCAGGTAATGGAAGCAACCTAAATGCCCACAGACAGATGAATGGATAAAGATGTGGTACATATATAAAATGGAATATTACTTGGCCATAAAAAGGAATGAAACTGGGTCATTTGTAGAGACATCGATGGATCGAGAGACTGTCATACAGAATGAAGTAAGTCAGAAAGAGGAAAACAAATATTGTATATTAATGCATATATGTGGAGCCTAAAAATGGTACAGATGAACTGGTTTGCAGGGAAGAAATAGAGACACAGAGGTAGAGAACAAACGTATGGACACCAAGTGTGGGAAGCCATGGGGTGGTGGTGGTGGGATGAGTTGGGAGTTTGGGATTGACCTGTATACATGTATATGCATAAAATACATAACTAATAATAACGTGCTGTATAAAAAAATAAATAAAATTTCAAAATTTTAAAAAATAAAATTTAAAAATAAAACAGAAAAAAGTTCTTCCCGTCACACAGATGTATTTATAGGAATGAATTATTTCCATGCTTATATCTATAAATACATAAAAGAGGAATAACATCTAACTTGAAACATAAAAGAAAAAAAAAGTGAACCCACGAGTTATACAGAGGAAAACCCTATCACGGCACTTGCTCCAGTGGTAAACAATTCTGAAATTGGTCAGAGGTGGGGAACCATCTCCCATACAGCCAGCAACCCAACCCCCACGCAAGGAGCGTCCTCATTGCAAAGCTGGGGGACCGTGCCGAGGCATCTGTGAGTAAACGTGAGCTGAGCCCCAGGCCAGCTGCTGCTGAACTGTTCCCACCCTTTCCAGGTAAAACACCTGAATAGGTACAAGGGCTTGAAAGCCTAGAGGAAGGACCATGGAGCCACACCAGCGACAGCACGCAGGCCAACTTGGTGCCTGCAGGCCAGCCAGCGTGGTCCTGGACCCTGGCGCTCTTCCAGAAGCTTTCCATTGCCCTGCCTGAGATACCCCTCCTGTCCCGGCCCCCACTGCTTTTTTTCCTTCCTCACCTCTGTCCGGAGAGAAATTCCAGCGGAAGGTATGGGTGACACATCCTCTTCTTTACAGGCGGCAGCCTGGCAACTCCTGCAGAAAGGCCAGCAGAACCCCACTCACACTTGGCCACCCACAAAGCTGTGGCCCCTCACTCCCTCCCACCAGCACAGCCCCGAGACTGCTGACGGGGCAGAGAATATGGAGTCAGGCACAGCTTCAGGGGCTATTGCTGCCTGGAGCTCTGTTTATATTGACCTCAACGAGGCACACCTGGGGAGGGCGGGCCGGCAGGGTAAGGCTGCCCAGGTCAGCTAATCCACAACCCTCAGGGAATCACATTGTTGAAAATGGACCCCGCTAAGGCAGAAGAGAAGCCAAGGGAAAAAAGGACACAATGCCATTTGCAGCACCGTAGATGAGTCTAGAAGTAATCACGTGACTTGTAGTAAGTCAGAAAGTGAAAGACACATATCATATCATATCACTTATAGGTGTTACCTAAAAATGGATACCAGGGCAGATATTTCCACGGAGAAGGGCAATCACAGATTCATTAAACAAACTTATGGTTCACCAATGGAAAGGTGTGCGGATTGGTTTCATTACGATATCGGGGTTAACAGACATATACAAACACAGGTGATATATATAATCACCAAAGACCTACAGAATACCAAGAGAGGACTACTCAACATTCTGCCATAACGTACATGGGAAAAGGATCCCAAGAAGAACAGTCATCTGTATATGTGTAAAAGAACCACATCTTCCACACCTATAACAAGCCAAAGATTGTAATCAAAATGCTGTAATAAAAAATAAAAACTTAAATTAAAAACACGAACAAGAAGTAGTGAGACAAACGTGAGGGGCTTTCTCCTGGTACATTCCATTCTAAACTCCAATCTAGAACACCACTTCCACTGAGGCTCTCTTGCCCTAGTAACCAGATTTGGTAAGGGTGAACTGCTGCCACCTTGTGGCCGTTTCACACAACAGCAGCTTTAATCCCAACGCTAATGGTCAGTTGATATTCAAAATCATTGCAGGCCTGTAAATGACACCTGCCCTGAAAACAAATCCTGGGGTCACATATCGACCAAAAATTTCAAAGGACGTCCATATTTCAAAACGACCGTTTCAAAAGGCATATTTTACACACATTAGTGTTCTGCTTCTTTTCCTTTCTTTCCTTTTTTGTTAAAAAACTCGGGAATGGAAAAAGGCATCCCTCAGAATGGGCGAAAATCGTTGCAGACGAATCAATGGACAGAGGTTTAATCTCCAATATATATAAACAGCTCATGCAGCTTAATATTAATAAAACAAACAACCCAAAAAAAATGGGCAGAAGATCTAAAGAGACGTTTCTTCAAAGGAGACACAGAGATGGCCAAGACGCACATGAAAAGCTGCTCAACAGCACTAATTATTACAGAAATGCAAATCAAAACTACAATGAGGTATCACCTCACACCTGTTAGAATCAGCATCATCAGAAAATCTACAAACAACCAATTCTGGGGAGGGTGTGGACAAAAGGAGCCCTCTTCCACTATTGGTGGGAATGTAAATTGATACAGTAACTATGGAGAACAGTATGGAGTTTCCTTAAAAAAATTAGAAATAGAATTACCATCTGATCCAGCAATCCCACTTCTGGGCATATACCCAGAGAAAACCGTATTTCAAAAAGGCACATTCACCACAAAGTTCGTTGCAGCACTATTTACAATAGCTAGGTAATGGAAGCAACCTAAATGCCCACAGACAGATGAATGGATAAAGATGTGGTACATATATAAAATGGAATATTACTCGGCCATAAAAAGGAATGAAACTGGGTCATTTGTAGAGACATCGATGGATCGAGAGACTGTCATAGAGAATGAAGTAAGTCAGAAAGAGGAAAACAAATATTGTATATTAATGCATATATGTGGAGCCTAAAAATGGTACAGATGAACTGGTTTGCAGGGAAGAAATAGAGACACAGAGGTAGAGAACAAACGTATGGACACCAAGTGTGGGAAGCCATGGTGTGGTGGTGGTGGGATGAGTTGGGAGTTTGGGATTGACCTGTATACATGTATATGCATAAAATACATAACTAATAATAACGTGCTGTATAAAAAAATAAATAAAATTTCAAAATTTTAAAAAATAAAATTTAAAAATAAAACAGAAAACAGTTCTTCCCGTCACACAGATGTATTTATAGGAATGAATTATTTCCATGCTTATATCTATAAATACATAAAAGAGGAATAACATCTAACTTGAAACATAAAAGAAAAAAAAAGTGAACCCACGAGTTATACAGAGGAAAACCCTATCACGGCACTTGCTCCAGTGGTAAACAATTCTGAAATTGGTCAGAGGTGGGGAACCATCTCCCATACAGCCAGCAACCCAACCCCCACGCAAGGAGCGTCCTCATTGCAAAGCTGGGGGACCGTGCCGAGGCATCTGTGAGTAAACGTGAGCTGAGCCCCAGGCCAGCTGCTGCTGAACTCTTCCCACCCTTTCCAGGTAAAACACCTGAATATGTACAAGGGCTTGAAAGCCTAGAGGAAGGACCGTGGAGCCACACCAGCGACAGCACGCAGGCCAACTTGGTGCCTGCAGGCCAGCCAGCGTGGTCCTGGACCCTGGCGCTCTTCCAGAAGCTTTCCATTGCCCTGCCTGAGATACCCCTCCTGTCCCGGCCCCCACTGCTTTTTTCCTTCCTCACCTCTGTCCGGAGAGAAATTCCAGCGGAAGGTATGGGTGACACATCCTCTTCTTTACAGGCGGCAGCCTGGCAACTCCTGCAGAAAGGCCAGCAGAACCCCACTCACACCGGGCCACCCACAAAGCTGTGGCCCCTCACTCCCTCCCACCAGCACAGCCCCGAGACTGCTGACGGGGCAGAGAATATGGAGTCAGGCACAGCTTCAGGGGCTATTGCTGCCTGGAGCTCTGTTTATATTGACCTCAACGAGGCACACCTGGGGAGGGCGGGCCGGCAGGGTAAGGCTGCCCAGGTCAGCAAATCCACAACCCTCAGGGAATCACATTGTTGAAAATGGACCCCGCTAAGGCAGAAGAGAAGCCAAGGGAAAAAAGGACACAATGCCATTTGCAGCACCGTAGATGAGTCTAGAAGTAATCACGTGACTTGTAGTAAGTCAGAAAGTGAAAGACACATATCATATCATATCACTTATAGGTGTTACCTAAAAATGGATACCAGGGCAGATATTTCCACGGAGAAGGGCAATCACAGATTCATTAAACAAACTTATGGTTCACCAATGGAAAGGTGTGAGGATTGGTTTCATTACGATATTGGGGTTAACAGACATATACAAACACAGGTGACATATATAATCACCAAAGACCTACAGAATACCAAGAGAGGACTACTCAACATTCTGTCATAACGTACATGGGAAAAGGATCCCAAGAACAGTCATCTGTATATGTGTAAAAGAACCACATCTTCCACACCTACAACAAGCCAAACATTGTAATCAAACTTGCTGTAATAAAAAATAAAAACTTAAATTAAAAACACGAACAAGAAGTAGTGAGACAAACGAGAGGGGCTTTCTCCTGGCACATCCCATTCTAAACTCCAATCTAGAACACCACTTCCCCTGAGGCTCTCTTGCCCTAGTAACCAGATTTGGTAAGGGTGAACTGCTGCCACCTTGTGGCCGTTTCACACAACAGCAGCTTTAATCCCAACGCTAATGGTCAGTTGATATTCAAAATCATTGCAGGCCTGTAAATGACACCTGCCCTGAAAACAAATCCTGGGGTCACATATCGACCAAAAAATTCAAAGGACGTCCATATTTCAAAACGACCGTTTCAAAAGGCATATTTTACGCACATTAGTGTTCTGCTTCTTTTCCTTTCTTTCCTTTTTTGTTAAAAAAAACGGGAATGGAAAAAGGCATCCCTCAGAATGGGCGAAAATCATTGCAGACGAATCAATGGACAGAGGTTTAATCTCCAATATATATAAACAGCTCATGCAGCTTAATATTAAAAAAACAAACAACCCAAAAAAATGGGCAGAAGATCTAAAGAGACGTTTCTTCAAAGGAGACACAGAGATGGCCAAGACGCACATGAAAAGCTGCTCAACAGCACTAATTATTAGAGAAATGCAAATCAAAACTACAATGAGGTATCACCTCACACCTGTTAGAATCGGCATCATCAGAAAATCTACAAACAACCAATTCTGGGGAGGGTGTGGACAAAAGGAGCCCTCTTCCACTATTGGTGGGAATGTAAATTGATACAGTCACTATGGAGAACAGTATGGAGTTTCCTTAAAAAAACTAGAAATAGAATTACCATCTGATCCAGCAATCCCACTTCTGGGCATATACCCAGAGAAAACCGTATTTCAAAAAGGCACATTCACCACAATGTTCGTTGCAGCACTATTTACAATAGCCAGGTAATGGAAGCAACCTAAATGCCCACAGACAGATGAATGGATAAAGATGTGGTACATATATAAAATGGAATATGACTCGGCCATAAAAAGGAATGAAACTGGGTCATTTGTAGAGACATCGATGGATCGAGAGACTGTCATAGAGAATGAAGTAAGTCAGAAAGAGGAAAACAAATATTGTATATTAATGCATATATGTGGAGCCTAAAAATGGTACAGATGAACTGGTTTGCAGGGAAGAAATAGAGACACAGAGGTAGAGAACAAACGTATGGACACCAAGTGTGGGAAGCCATGGGGTGGTGGTGGTGGGATGAGTTGGGAGTTTGGGATTGACCTGTATACATGTATATGCATAAAATACATAACTAATAATAACGTGCTGTATAAAAAAATAAATAAAATTTCAAAATTTTAAAAAATAAAATTTAAAAATAAAACAGAAAACAGTTCTTCCCGTCACACAGATGTATTTATAGGAATGAATTATTTCTATGCTTATATCTATAAATACATAAAAGAGGAATAACATCTAACTTGAAACATAAAAGAAAAAAAAAGTGAACCCACGAGTTATACAGAGGAAAACCCTATCACGGCACTTGCTCCAGTGGTAAACAATTCTGAAATTGGTCAGAGGTGGGGAACCATCTCCCATACAGCCAGCAACCCAACCCCCACGCAAGGAGCGTCCTCATTGCAAAGCTGGGGGACTGTGCCGAGGCATCTGTGAGTAAACGTGAGCTGAGCCCCAGGCCAGCTGCTGCTGAACTGTTCCCACCCTTTCCAGGTAAAACACCTGAATATGTACAAGGGCTTGAAAGCCTAGAGGAAGGACCGTGGAGCCACACCAGCGACAGCACGCAGGCCAACTTGGTGCCTGCAGGCCAGCCAGCGTGGTCCTGGACCCTGGCGCTCTTCCAGAAGCTTTCCATTGCCCTGCCTGAGATACCCCTCCTGTCCCGGCCCCCACTGCTTTTTTCCTTCCTCACCTCTGTCCGGAGAGAAATTCCAGCGGAAGGTATGGGTGACACATCCTCTTCTTTACAGGCGGCAGCCTGGCAACTCCTGCAGAAAGGCCAGCAGAACCCCACTCACACCGGGCCACCCACAAAGCTGTGGCCCCTCACTCCCTCCCACCAGCACAGCCCCGAGACTGCTGACGGGGCAGAGAATATGGAGTCAGGCACAGCTTCAGGGGCTATTGCTGCCTGGAGCTCTGTTTATATTGACCTCAAAGAGGCACACCTGGGGAGGGCGGGCCGGCAGGGTAAGGCTGCCCAGGTCAGCTAATCCACAACCCTCAGGGAATCACATTGTTGAAAATGGACCCCGCTAAGGCAGAAGAGAAGCCAAGGGAAAAAAGGACACAATGCCATTTGCAGCACCGTAGATGAGTCTAGAAGTAATCACGTGACTTGTAGTAAGTCAGAAAGTGAAAGACACATATCATATCATATCACTTATAGGTGTTACCTAAAAATGGATACCAGGGCAGATATGTCCACGGAGAAGGGCAATCACAGATTCATTAAACAAACTTATGGTTCACCAATGGAAAGGTGTGAGGATTGGTTTCATTACGATATCGGGGTTAACAGACATATACAAACACAGGTGACATATATAATCACCAAAGACCTACAGAATACCAAGAGAGGACTACTCAACATTCTGTCATAACGTACATGGCAAAAGGATCCCAAGAAGAACAGTCATCTGTATATGTGTAAAAGAACCACATCTTCCACACCTATAACAAGCCAAAGATTGTAATCAAAATGCTGTAATAAAAAATAAAAACTTAAATTAAAAACACGAACAAGAAGTAGTGAGACAAACGTGAGGGGCTTTCTCCTGGTACATTCCATTCTAAACTCCAATCTAGAACACCACTTCCACTGAGGCTCTCTTGCCCTGGTAACCAGATTTGGTAAGGGTGAACTGCTGCCACCTTGTGGCCGTTTCACACAACAGCAGCTTTAATCCCAACGCTAATGGTCAGTTGATATTCAAAATCATTGCAGGCCTGTAAATGACACCTGCCCTGAAAACAAATCCTGGGGTCACATATCGACCAAAAATTTCAAAGGACGTCCATATTTTAAAACGACCGTTTCAAAAGGCATATTTTACGCACATTAGTGTTCTGCTTCTTTTCCTTTCTTTCCTTTTTTGTTAAAAAACACGGGAATGGAAAAAGGCATCCCTCAGAATGGGCGAAAATCGTTGCAGACGAATCAATGGACAGAGGTTTAATCTCCAATATATATAAACAGCTCATGCAGCTTAATATTAAAAAAACAAACAACCCAAAAAAAATGGGCAGAAGATCTAAAGAGACGTTTCTTCAAAGGAGACACAGAGATGGCCAAGACGCACATGAAAAGCTGCTCAACAGCACTAATTATTAGAGAAATGCAAATCAAAACTACAATGAGGTATCACCTCACACCTGTTAGAATCGGCATCATCAGAAAATCTACAAACAACCAATTCTGGGGAGGGTGTGGACAAAAGGAGCCCTCTTCCACTATTGGTGGGAATGTAAATTGATACAGTCCCTATGGAGAACAGTATGGAGTTTCCTTAAAAAAACTAGAAATAGAATTACCATCTGATCCAGCAATCCCACTTCTGGGCATATACCCAGAGAAAACCGTATTTCAAAAAGGCACATTCACCACAATGTTCGTTGCAGCACTATTTACAATAGCCAGGTAATGGAAGCAACCTAAATGCCCACAGACAGATGAATGGATAAAGATGTGGTACATATATAAAATGGAATATGACTCGGCCATAAAAAGGAATGAAACTGGGTCATCTGTAGAGACATCGATGGATCGAGAGACTGTCATACAGAATGAAGTAAGTCAGAAAGAGGAAAACAAATATTGTATATTAATGCATATATGTGGAGCCTAAAAATGGTACAGATGAACTGGTTTGCAGGGAAGAAATAGAGACACAGAGGTAGAGAACAAACGTATGGACACCAAGTGTGGGAAGCCATGGGGTGGTGGTGGTGGGATGAGTTGGGAGTTTGGGATTGACCTGTATACATGTATATGCATAAAATACATAACTAATAATAACGTGCTGTATAAAAAAATAAATAAAATTTCAAAATTTTAAAAAATAAAATTTAAAAATAAAACAGAAAACAGTTCTTCACGTCACACAGATGTATTTATAGGAATGAATTATTTCCATGCTTATATCTATAAATACATAAAAGAGGAATAACATCTAACTTGAAACATAAAAGAAAAAAAAAGTGAACCCACGAGTTATACAGAGGAAAACCCTATCACGGCACTTGCTCCAGTGGTAAACAATTCTGAAATTGGTCAGAGGTGGGGAACCATCTCCCATACAGCCAGCAACCCAACCCCCACGCAAGGAGCGTCCTCATTGCAAAGCTGGGGGACCGTGCCGAGGCATCTGTGAGTAAACGTGAGCTGAGCCCCAGGCCAGCTGCTGCTGAACTGTTCCCACCCTTTCCAGGTAAAACACCTGAATAGGTACAAGGGCTTGAAAGCCTAGAGGAAGGACCGTGGAGCCACACCAGCGACAGCACGCAGGCCAACTTGGTGCCTGCAGGCCAGCCAGCGTGGTCCTGGACCCTGGCGCTCTTCCAGAAGCTTTCCATTGCCCTGCCTGAGATACCCCTCCTGTCCCGGCCCCCACTGCTTTTTTCCTTCCTCACCTCTGTCCGGAGAGAAATTCCAGCAGAAGGTATGGGTGACACATCCTCTTCTTTACAGGCGGCAGCCTGGCAACTCCTGCAGAAAGGCCAGCAGAACCCCACTCACACCGGGCCACCCACAAAGCTGTGGCCCCTCACTCCCTCCTCCCACCAGCACAGCCCCGAGACTGCTGACTGGGCAGAGAATATGGAGTCAGGCACAGCTTCAGGGGCTATTGCTGCCTGGAGCTCTGTTTATATTGACCTCAACGAGGCACACCTGGGGAGGGCGGGCCGGCAGGGTAAGGCTGCCCAGGTCAGCTAATCCACAACCCTCAGGGAATCACATTGTTGAAAATGGACCCCGCTAAGGCAGAAGAGAAGCCAAGGGAAAAAAGGACACAATGCCATTTGCAGCACCATAGATGAGTCTAGAAGTAATCACGTGACTTGTAGTAAGTCAGAAAGTGAAAGACACATATCATATCATATCACTTATAGGTGTTACCTAAAAATGGATACCAGGGCAGATATGTCCACGGAGAAGGGCAATCACAGATTCATTAAACAAACTTATGGTTCACCAATGGAAAGGTGTGAGGATTGGTTTCATTACGATATCGGGGTTAACAGACATATACAAACACAGGTGACATATATAATCACCAAAGACCTACAGAATACCAAGAGAGGACTACTCAACATTCTGTCATAACGTACATGGGAAAAGGATCCCAAGAAGAACAGTCATCTGTATATGTGTAAAGGAACCACATCTTCCACACCTACAACAAGCCAAACATTGTAATCAAACTTGCTGTAATAAAAAATAAAAAAATTAAATTAAAAACACGAACAAGAAGTAGTGAGACAAACGTGAGGGGCTTTCTCCTGGCACACTCCATTCTAAACTCCAATCTAGAACACCACTTCCACTGAGGCTCTCTTGCCCTAGTAACCAGATTTGGTAAGGGTGAACTGCTGCCACCTTGTGGCCGTTTCACACAACAGCAGCTTTAATCCCAACGCTAATGGTCAGTTGATATTCAAAATCATTGCAGGCCTGTAAATGACACCTGCCCTGAAAACAAATCCTGGGGTCACATATCGACCAAAAAATTCAAAGGACGTCCATATTTCAAAACGACCGTTTCCAAAGGCATATTTTACGCACATTAGTGTTCTGCTTCTTTTCCTTTCTTTCCTTTTTTGTTAAAAAACACGCGAATGGAAAAAGGCATCCCTCAGAATGGGCGAAAATCGTTGCAGACGAATCAATGGACAGAGGTTTAATCTCCAATATATATAAACAGCTCATGCAGCTTAATATTAAAAAAACAAACAACCCCCAAAAAATGGGCAGAAGATCTAAAGAGACGTTTCTTCAAAGGAGACACAGAGATGGCCAAGACGCACATGAAAAGCTGCTCAACAGCACTAATTATTAGAGAAATGCAAATCAAAACTACAATGAGGTATCACCTCACACCTGTTAGAATCGGCATCATCAGAAAATCTACAAACAACCAATTCTGGGGAGGGTGTGGACAAAAGGAGCCCTCTTCCACTATTGGTGGGAATGTAAATTGATACAGTCCCTATGGAGAACAGTATGGAGTTTCCTTAAAAAAACTAGAAATAGAATTACCATCTGATCCAGCAATCCCACTTCTGGGCATATACCCAGAGAAAACCGTATTTCAAAAAGGCACATTCACCACAATGTTCGTTGCAGCACTATTTACAATAGCCAGGTAATGGAAGCAACCTAAATGCCCACAGACAGATGAATGGATAAAGATGTGGTACATATATAAAATGGAATATGACTCGGCCATAAAAAGGAATGAAACTGCATCACCTGTAGAGACATCGATGGATCGAGAGACTGTCATACAGAATGAAGTAAGTCAGAAAGAGGAAAACAAATATTGTATATTAATGCATATATGTGGAGCCTAAAAATGGTACAGATGAACTGGTTTGCAGGGAAGAAATAGAGACACAGAGGTAGAGAACAAACGTATGGACACCAAGTGTGGGAAGCCATGGGGTGGTGGTGGTGGGATGAGTTGGGAGTTTGGGATTGACCTGTATACATGTATATGCATAAAATACATAACTAATAATAACGTGCTGTATAAAAAAATAAATAAAATTTCAAAATTTTAAAAAATAAAATTTAAAAATAAAACAGAAAACAGTTCTTCCCGTCACACAGATGTATTTATAGGAATGAATTATTTCTATGCTTATATCTATAAATACATAAAAGAGGAATAACATCTAACTTGAAACATAAAAGAAAAAAAAAGTGAACCCACGAGTTATACAGAGGAAAACCCTATCACGGCACTTGCTCCAGTGGTAAACAATTCTGAAATTGGTCAGAGGTGGGGAACCATCTCCCATACAGCCAGCAACCCAACCCCCACGCAAGGAGCGTCCTCATTGCAAAGCTGGGAGACCGTGCCGAGGCATCTGTGAGTAAACGTGAGCTGAGCCCCAGGCCAGCTGCTGCTGAACTGTTCCCACCCTTTCCAGGTAAAACACCTGAATATGTACAAGGGCTTGAAAGCCTAGAGGAAGGACCGTGGAGCCACACCAGCGACAGCACGCAGGCCAACTTGGTGCCTGCAGGCCAGCCAGCGTGGTCCTGGACCCTGGCGCTCTTCCAGAAGCTTTCCATTGCCCTGCCTGAGATACCCCTCCTGTCCCGGCCCCCACTGCTTTTTTCCTTCCTCACCTCTGTCCGGAGAGAAATTCCAGCGGAAGGTATGGGTGACACATCCTCTTCTTTACAGGCGGCAGCCTGGCAATTCCTGCAGAAAGGCCAGCAGAACCCCACTCACACCGGGCCACCCACAAAGCTGTGGCCCCTCACTCCCTCCTCCCACCAGCACAGCCCCGAGACTGCTGATGGGGCAGAGAATATGGAGTCAGGCACAGCTTCAGGGGCTATTGCTGCCTGGAGCTCTGTTTATATTGACCTCAACGAGGCACACCTGGGGAGGGCGGGCCGGCAGGGTAAGGCTGCCCAGGTCAGCTAATCCACAACCCTCAGGGAATCACATTGTTGAAAATGGACCCCGCTAAGGCAGAAGAGAAGCCAAGGGAAAAAAGGACACAATGCCATTTGCAGCACCGTAGATGAGTCTAGAAGTAATCACGTGACTTGTAGTAAGTCAGAAAGTGAAAGACACATATCATATCATATCACTTATAGGTGTTACCTAAAAATGGATACCAGGGCAGATATGTCCACGGAGAAGGGCAATCACAGATTCATTAAACAAACTTATGGTTCACCAATGGAAAGGTGTGAGGATTGGTTTCATTACGATATCGGGGTTAACAGACATATACAAACACAGGTGACATATATAATCACCAAAGACCTACAGAATACCAAGAGAGGACTACTCAACATTCTGTCATAACGTACATGGGAAAAGGATCCCAAGAAGAACAGTCATCTGTATATGTGTAAAAGAACCACATCTTCCACACCTACAACAAGCCAAACATTGTAATCAAACTTGTTGTAATAAAAAATAAAAAAATTAAATTAAAAACACGAACAAGAAGTAGTGAGACAAACGTGAGGGGCTTTCTCCTGGCACATTCCATTCTAAACTCCAATCTAGAACACCACTTCCACTGAGGCTCTCTTGCCCTAGTAACCAGATTTGGTAAGGGTGAACTGCTGCCACCTTGTGGCCGTTTCACACAACAGCAGCTTTAATCCCAACGCTAATGGTCAGTTGATATTCAAAATCATTGCAGGCCTGTAAATGACACCTGCCCTGAAAACAAATCCTGGGGTCACATATCGACCAAAAAATTCAAAGGACGTCCATATTTCAAAACGACCGTTTCAAAAGGCATATTTTACGCACATTAGTGTTCTGCTTCTTTTCCTTTCTTTCCTTTTTTGTTAAAAAACACGGGAATGGAAAAAGGCATCCCTCAGAATGGGCGAAAATCATTGCAGATGAATCAATGGACAGAGGTTTAATCTCCAATATATATAAACAGCTCATGCAGCTTAATATTAATAAAACAAACAACCCAAAAAAAATGGGCAGAAGATCTAAAGAGACGTTTCTTCAAAGGAGACACAGAGATGGCCAAGACGCACATGAAAAGCTGCTCAACAGCACTAATTATTAGAGAAATGCAAATCAAAACTACAATGAGGTATCACCTCACACCTGTTAGAATCAGCATCATCAGAAAATCTACAAACAACCAATTCTGGGGAGGGTGTGGACAAAAGGAGCCCTCTTCCACTATTGGTGGGAATGTAAATTGATACAGTCCCTATGGAGAACAGTATGGAGTTTCCTTAAAAAAATTAGAAATAGAATTACCATCTGATCCAGCAATCCCACTTCTGGGCATATACCCAGAGAAAACCGTATTTCAAAAAGGCACATTCACCACAATGTTCGTTGCAGCACTATTTACAATAGCTAGGTAATGGAAGCAACCTAAATGCCCACAGACAGATGAATGGATAAAGATGTGGTACATATATAAAATGGAATATTACTCGGCCATAAAAAGGAATGAAACTGGGTCATTTGTAGAGACATCGATGGATCGAGAGACTGTCATACGGAATGAAGTAAGTCAGAAAGAGGAAAACAAATATTGTATATTAATGCATATATGTGGAGCCTAAAAATGGTACAGATGAACTGGTTTGCAGGGAAGAAATAGAGACACAGAGGTAGAGAACAAACGTATGGACACCAAGTGTGGGAAGCCATGGGGTGGTGGTGGTGGGATGAGTTGGGAGTTTGGGATTGACCTGTATACATGTATATGCATAAAATACATAACTAATAATAACGTGCTGTATAAAAAAATAAATAAAATTTCAAAATTTTAAAAAATAAAATTTAAAAATAAAACAGAAAAAAGTTCTTCCCGTCACACAGATGTATTTATAGGAATGAATTATTTCCATGCTTATATCTATAAATACATAAAAGAGGAATAACATCTAACTTGAAACATAAAAGAAACAAAAAGTGAACCCACGAGTTATACAGAGGAAAACCCTATCACGGCACTTGCTCCAGTGGTAAACAATTCTGAAATTGGTCAGAGGTGGGGAACCATCTCCCATACAGCCAGCAACCCAACCCCCACGCAAGGAGCGTCCTCATTGCAAAGCTGGGGGACCGTGCCGAGGCATCTGTGAGTAAACGTGAGCTGAGCCCCAGGCCAGCTGCTGCTGAACTGTTCCCACCCTTTCCAGGTAAAACACCTGAATATGTACAAGGGCTTGAAAGCCTAGAGGAAGGACCGTGGAGCCACACCAGCGACAGCACGCAGGCCAACTTGGTGCCTGCAGGCCAGCCAGCGTGGTCCTGGACCCTGGCGCTCTTCCAGAAGCTTTCCATTGCCCTGCCTGAGATACCCCTCCTGTCCCGGCCCCCACTGCTTTTTTCCTTCCTCACCTCTGTCCGGAGAGAAATTCCAGCGGAAGGTATGGGTGACACATCCTCTTCTTTACAGGCGGCAGCCTGGCAGCTCCTGCAGAAAGGCCAGCAGAATCCCACTCACACCGGGCCACCCACAAAGCTGTGGCCCCTCACTCCCTCCCACCAGCACAGCCCCGAGACTGCTGACGGGGCAGAGAATATGGAGTCAGGCACAGCTTCAGGGGCTATTGCTGCCTGGAGCGCTGTTTATATTGACCTCAACGAGGCACACCTGGGGAGGGCGGGCCGGCAGGGTAAGGCTGCCCAGGTCAGCTAATCCACAACCCTCAGGGAATCACATTGTTGAAAATGGACCCCGCTAAGGCAGAAGAGAAGCCAAGGGAAAAAAGGACACAATGCCATTTGCAGCACCGTAGATGAGTCTAGAAGTAATCACGTGACTTGTAGTAAGTCAGAAAGTGAAAGACACATATCATATCATATCACTTATAGGTGTTACCTAAAAATGGATACCAGGGCAGATATTTCCACGGAGAAGGGCAATCACAGATTCATTAAACAAACTTATGGTTCACCAATGGAAAGGTGTGAGGATTGGTTTCATTACGATATCGGGGTTAACAGACATATACAAACACAGGTGACATATATAATCACCAAAGACCTACAGAATACCAAGAGAGGACTACTCAACATTCTGTCATAACGTACATGGGAAAAGGATCCCAAGAAGAACAGTCATCTGTATATGTGTAAAAGAACCACATCTTCCACACCTACAACAAGCCAAACATTGTAATCAAACTTGCTGTAATAAAAAATAAAAAAATTAAATTAAAAACACGAACAAGAAGTAGTGAGACAAACGTGAGGGGCTTTCTCCTGGCACATTCCATTCTAAACTCCAATCTAGAACACCACTTCCACTGAGGCTCTCTTGCCCTAGTAACCAGATTTGGTAAGGGTGAACTGCTGCCACCTTGTGGCCGTTTCACACAACAGCAGCTTTAATCCCAACGCTAATGGTCAGTTGATATTCAAAATCATTGCAGGCCTGTAAATGACACCTGCCCTGAAAACAAATCCTGGGGTCACATATCGACCAAAAATTTCAAAGGACGTCCATATTTCAAAACGACCGTTTCAAAAAGCATATTTTACGCACATTAGTGTTCTGCTTCTTTTCCTTTCTTTCCTTTTTTGTTAAAAAAAACGGGAATGAAAAAAGGCATCCCTCAGGATGGGTGAAAATCGTTGCAAACGAATCAATGGACAGAGGTTTAATCTCCAATATATATAAACAGCTCATGCAGCTTAATATTAAGAAAACAAACAACCCAAAAAAAAATGGGCAGAAGATCTAAAGAGACGTTTCTTCAAAGGAGACACAGAGATGGCCAAGACGCACATGAAAAGCTGCTCAACAGCACTAATTATTAGAGAAATGCAAATCAAAACTACAATGAGGTATCACCTCACACCTGTTAGAATCGGCATCATCAGAAAATCTACAAACAACCAATTCTGGGGAGGGTGTGGACAAAAGGAGCCCTCTTCCACTATTGGTGGGAATGTAAATTGATACAGTCACTATGGAGAACAGTATGGAGTTTCCTTAAAAAAATTAGAAATAGAATTACCATCTGATCCAGCAATCCCACTTCTGGGCATATACCCAGAGAAAACCGTATTTCAAAAAGGCATATTCACCACAATGTTCGTTGCAGCACTATTTACAATAGCCAGGTAATGGAAGCAACCTAAATGCCCACAGACAGATGAATGGATAAAGATGTGGTACATATATAAAATGGAATATGACTCGGCCATAAAAAGAATGAAACTGGGTCATTTGTAGAGACATCGATGGATCGAGAGACTGTCATACAGAATGAAGTAAGTCAGAAAGAGGAAAACAAATATTGTATATTAATGCATATATGTGGAGCCTAAAAATGGTACAGATGAACTGGTTTGCAGGGAAGAAATAGAGACACAGAGGTAGAGAACAAACGTATGGACACCAAGTGTGGGAAGCCATGGGGTGGTGGTGGTGGGATGAGTTGGGAGATTGGGATTGACCTGTATACATGTATATGCATAAAATACATAACTAATAATAACCTGCTGTATAAAAACATAAATAAAATTAAATTTCAAAATTTTAAAAAATAAAATTTAAAAATAAAACAGAAAAAATTCTTCCCGTCACACAGATGTATTTATAGGAATGAATTATTTCCATGCTTATATTTATAAATACATAAAAGAGGAATAAAATCTAACTTGAACCAAAAAAGAAAAAAAAATTGAACCCACGAGTTATACAGTGGAAAACCCTATCACGGCACTTGCTCCAGCGGTAAACAATTCTGAAATTGGTCAGAGGTGGGGAACCATCTCCCATACAGCCAGCAACCCAACCCCCACGCAAGGAGCGTCCTCATTGCAAAGCTGGGGGACCGTGCCGAGGCATCTTTGAGTAAACGTGAGCTGAGCCCCAGGCCAGCTGCTGCTGAACTGTTCCCACCCTTTCCAGGTAAAACACCTGAATATGTACAAGGGCTTGAAAGCCTAGAGGAAGGACTGTGGAGCCACACCAGCGACAGCACGCAGGCCAACTTGGTGCCTGCAGGCCAGCCAGCGTGGTCCTGGACCCTGGCGCTCTTCCAGAAGCTTTCCATTGCCCTGCCTGAGATACCCCTCCTGTCCCGGCCCCCACTGCTTTTTTCCTTCCTCACCTCTGTCCGGAGAGAAATTCCAGCGGAAGGTATGGGTGACACATCCTCTTCTTTACAGGCGGCAGCCTGGCAACTCCTGCAGAAAGGCCAGCAGAACCCCACTCACACCGGGCCACCCACAAAGCTGTGGCCCCTCACTCCCTCCCACCAGCACAGCCCCGAGACTGCTGACGGGGCAGAGAATATGGAGTCAGGCACAGCTTCAGGGGCTATTGCTGCCTGGAGCGCTGTTTATATTGACCTCAACGAGGCACACCTGGGGAGGGCGGGCCGGCAGGGTAAGGCTGCCCAGGTCAGCTAATCCACAACCCTCAAGGAATCACATTGTTGAAAATGGACCCCGCTAAGGCAGAAGAGAAGCCAAGGGAAAAAAGGACACAATGCCATTTGCAGCACCGTAGATGAGTCTAGAAGTAATCACGTGACTTGTAGTAAGTCAGAAAGTGAAAGACACATATCATATCATATCACTTATAGGTGTTACCTAAAAATGGATACCAGGGCAGATATTTCCACGGAGAAGGGCAATCACAGATTCATTAAACAAACTTATGGTTCACCAATGGAAAGGTGTGAGGATTGGTTTCATTACGATATCGGGGTTAACAGACATATACAAACACAGGTGACATATATAATCACCAAAGACCTACAGAATACCAAGAGAGGACTACTCAACATTCTGTCATAACGTACATGGGAAAAGGATCCCAAGAAGAACAGTCATCTGTATATGTGTAAAAGAACCACATCTTCCACACAACAACAAGCCAAACATTGTAATCAAACTTGCTGTAACAAAAAATAAAAAATTAAATTAAAAATACGAACAAGAAGTAGTGAGACAAACGTGAGGGGCTTTCTCCTGGCACATTCCATTCTAAACTCCAATCTAGAACACCACTTCCACTGAGGCTCTCTTGCCCTAGTAACCAGATTTGGTAAGGGTGAACTGCTGCCACCTTGTGGCCGTTTCACACAACAGCAGCTTTAATCCCAACGCTAATGGTCAGTTGATATTCAAAATCATTGCAGGCCTGTAAATGACACCTGCCCTGAAAACAAATCCTGGGGTCACGTATCGACCAAAAAATTCAAAGGACGTCCATATTTCAAAACCACCGTTTCAAAAGGCATATTTTACGCACATTAGTGTTCTGCTTCTTTTCCTTTCTTTCCTTTTTTGTTAAAAAACACGGGAATGGAAAAAGGCATCCCTCAGAATGGGCGAAAATCATTGCAGACGAATCAATGGACAGAGGTTTAATCTCCAATATATATAAACAGCTCATGCAGCTTAATATTAAAAAAACAAACAACCCAAAAAAAATGGGCAGAAGATCTAAAGAGACGTTTCTTCAAAGGAGACACAGAGATGGCCAAGACGCACATGAAAAGCTGCTCAACAGCACTAATTATTAGAGAAATGCAAATCAAAACTACAATGAGGTATCACCTCACAACTGTTAGAATCGGCATCATCAGAAAATCTACAAACAACCAATTCTGGGGAGGGTGTGGACAAAAGGAGCCCTCTTCCACTATTGGTGGGAATGTAAATTGATACAGTCCCTATGGAGAACAGTATGGAGTTTCCTTAAAAAAATTAGAAATAGAATTACCATCTGATCCAGCAATCCCACTTCTGGGCATATACCCAGAGAAAACCGTATTTCAAAAAGGCACATTCACCACAATGTTCGTTGCAGCACTATTTACAATAGCCAGGTAATGGAAGCAACCTAAATGCCCACAGACAGATGAATGGATAAAGATGTGGTACATATATAAAATGGAATATTACTCGGCCATAAAAAGGAATGAAACTGGGTCATTTGTAGAGACATCGATGGATCGAGAGACTGTCATACAGAATGAAGTAAGTCAGAAAGAGGAAAACAAATATTGTATATTAATGCATATATGTGGAGCCTAAAAATGGTACAGATGAACTGGTTTGCAGGGAAGAAATAGAGACACAGAGGTAGAGAACAAACGTATGGACACCAAGTGTGGGAAGCCATGGGGTGGTGGTGGTGGGATGAGTTGGGAGTTTGGGATTGACCTGTATACATGTATATGCATAAAATACATAACTAATAATAACGTGCTGTATAAAAAAATAAATAAAATTTCAAAATTTTAAAAAATAAAATTTAAAAATAAAACAGAAAAAAGTTCTTCCCGTCACACAGATGTATTTATAGGAATGAATTATTTCCATGCTTATATCTATAAATACATAAAAGAGGAATAACATCTAACTTGAAACATAAAAGAAACAAAAAGTGAACCCACGAGTTATACAGAGGAAAACCCTATCACGGCACTTGCTCCAGTGGTAAACAATTCTGAAATTGGTCAGAGGTGGGGAACCATCTCCCATACAGCCAGCAACCCAACCCCCACGCAAGGAGCGTCCTCATTGCAAAGCTGGGGGACCGTGCCGAGGCATCTGTGAGTAAACGTGAGCTGAGCCCCAGGCCAGCTGCTGCTGAACTGTTCCCACCCTTTCCAGGTAAAACACCTGAATATGTACAAGGGCTTGAAAGCCTAGAGGAAGGACCGTGGAGCCACACCAGCGACAGCACGCAGGCCAACTTGGTGCCTGCAGGCCAGCCAGCGTGGTCCTGGACCCTGGCGCTCTTCCAGAAGCTTTCCATTGCCCTGCCTGAGATACCCCTCCTGTCCCGGCCCCCACTGCTTTTTTCCTTCCTCACCTCTGTCCGGAGAGAAATTCCAGCGGAAGGTATGGGTGACACATCCTCTTCTTTACAGGCGGCAGCCTGGCAGCTCCTGCAGAAAGGCCAGCAGAACCCCACTCACACCGGGCCACCCACAAAGCTGTGGCCCCTCACTCCCTCCCACCAGCACAGCCCCGAGACTGCGGACGGGGCAGAGAATATGGAGTCAGGCACAGCTTCAGGGGCTATTGCTGCCTGGAGCGCTGTTTATATTGACCTCAACGAGGCACACCTGGGGAGGGCGGGCCGGCAGGGTAAGGCTGCCCAGGTCAGCTAATCCACAACCCTCAGGGAATCACATTGTTGAAAATGGACCCCGCTAAGGCAGAAGAGAAGCCAAGGGAAAAAAGGACACAATGCCATTTGCAGCACCGTAGATGAGTCTAGAAGTAATCACGTGACTTGTAGTAAGTCAGAAAGTGAAAGACACATATCATATCATATCACTTATAGGTGTTACCTAAAAATGGATACCAGGGCAGATATTTCCACGGAGAAGGGCAATCACAGATTCATTAAACAAACTTATGGTTCACCAATGGAAAGGTGTGAGGATTGGTTTCATTACGATATCGGGGTTAACAGACATATACAAACACAGGTGACATATATAATCACCAAAGACCTACAGAATACCAAGAGAGGACTACTCAACATTCTGTCATAACGTACATGGGAAAAGGATCCCAAGAAGAACAGTCATCTGTATATGTGTAAAAGAACCACATCTTCCACACCTACAACAAGCCAAACATTGTAATCAAACTTGCTGTAACAAAAAATAAAAAATTAAATTAAAAATACGAACAAGAAGTAGTGAGACAAACGTGAGGGGCTTTCTCCTGGCACATTCCATTCTAAACTCCAATCTAGAACACCACTTCCACTGAGGCTCTCTTGCCCTAGTAACCAGATTTGGTAAGGGTGAACTGCTGCCACCTTGTGGCCGTTTCACACAACAGCAGCTTTAATCCCAACGCTAATGGTCAGTTGATATTCAAAATCATTGCAGGCCTGTAAATGACACCTGCCCTGAAAACAAATCCTGGGGTCACATATCGACCAAAAAATTCAAAGGACGTCCATATTTCAAAACCACCGTTTCAAAAGGCATATTTTACGCACATTAGTGTTCTGCTTCTTTTCCTTTCTTTCCTTTTTTGTTAAAAAACACGGGAATGGAAAAAGGCATCCCTCAGAATGGGTGAAAATCGTTGCAGACGAATCAATGGACAGAGGTTTAATCTCCAATATATATAAACAGCTCATGCAGCTTAATATTAAAAAAACAAGCAACCCCAAAAAAATGGGCAGAAGATCTAAAGAGACGTTTCTTCAAAGGAGACACAGAGATGGCCAAGACGCACATGAAAAGCTGCTCAACAGCACTAATTATTAGAGAAATGCAAATCAAAACTACAATGAGGTATCACCTCACACCTGTTAGAATCGGCATCATCAGAAAATCTACAAACAACCAATTCTGGGGAGGGTGTGGACAAAAGGAACCCTCTTCCACTATTGGTGGGAATGTAAATTGATACAGTCCCTATGGAGAACACTATGGAGTTTCCTTAAAAAAATTAGAAATAGAATTACCATCTGATCCAGCAATCCCACTTCTGGGCATATACCCAGAGAAAACCGTATTTCAAAAAGGCACATTCACCACAATGTTCGTTGCAGCACTATTTACAATAGCCAGGTAATGGAAGCAACCTAAATGCCCACAGACAGATGAATGGATAAAGATGTGGTACATATATAAAATGGAATATTACTCGGCCATAAAAAGGAATGAAACTGGGTCATTTGTAGAGACATCGATGGATGGAGAGACTGTCATACAGAATGAAGTAAGTCAGAAAGAGGAAAACAAATATTGTATATTAATGCATATATGTGGAGCCTAAAAACGGTACAGATGAACTGGTTTGCAGGGAAGAAATAGAGACACAGAGGTAGAGAACAAACGTATGGACACCAAGTGTGGGAAGCCATGGGGTGGTGGTGGTGGGATGAGTTGGGAGTTTTGGATTGACCTGTATACATGTATATGCATAAAATACATAACTAATAATAACGTGCTGTATAAAAAAAATAAATAAAATAAAATTTCAAAATTTTAAAAAATAAAATTTATAAATAAAACAGAAAAAATTCTTCCCATCACACAGATGTATTTATAGGAAAGAATTATTTCCATGCTTATATCTATAAATACATAAAAGGGGAATAACATCTAACTTGAAACATAAAAGAAAAAAAAAACCTGAACCCAGGAGTTATACAGAGGAAAACCCTATCAGGGCACTTGCTCCAGTGGTAAACAATTCTGAAATTGGTCAGAGGTGGGGAACCATCTCCCATACAGCCAGCAACCCAACCCCCACACAAGGAGCGTCCTCATTGCAAAGCTGGGGGACCGTGCCGAGGCATCTGTGAGTAAACGTGAGCTGAGCCCCAGGCCAGCTGCTGCTGAACTGTTCCCACCCTTTCCAGGTAAAACACCTGAATATGTACAAGGGCTTGAAAGCCTAGAGGAAGGACCGTGGAGCCACACCAGCGACAGCACGCAGGCCAACTTGGTGCCTGCAGGCCAGCCAGCGTGGTCCTGGACGCTGGCGCTCTTCCAGAAGCTTTCCATTGCCCTGCCTGAGATACCCCTCCTGTCCCGGCCCCTACTGCTTTTTTCCTTCCTCACCTCTGTCCGGAGAGAAATTCCAGCGGAAGGTATGGGTGACACATCCTCTTCTTTACAGGCGGCAGCCTGGCAACTCCTGCAGAAAGGCCAGCAGAACCCCACTCACACCGGGCCACCCACAAAGCTGTGGCCCCTCACTCCCTCCCACCAGCACAGCCCTGAGACTGCTGACGGGGCAGAGAATATGGAGTCAGGCACAGCTTCAGGGGCTATTGCTGCCTGGAGCTCTGTTTATATTGACCTCAACGAGGCACACCTGGGGAGGGCGGGCCGGCAGGGTAAGGCTTCCCAGGTCAGCTAATCCACAACCCTCAGGGAATCACATTGTTGAAAATGGACCCCGCTAAGGCAGAAGAGAAGCCAAGGGAAAAAAGGACACAATGCCATTTGCAGCACCGTAGATGAGTCTAGAAGTAATCACGTGACTTGTAGTAAGTCAGAAAGTGAAAGACACATATCATATCATATCACTTATAGGTGTTACCTAAAAATGGATACCAGGGCAGATATTTCCACGGAGAAGGGCAATCACAGATTCATTAAACAAACTTATGGTTCACCAATGGAAAGGTGTGAAGATTGGTTTCATTATGATATCGGGGTTAACAGACATATACAAACACAGGTGACATATATAATCACCAAAGACCTACAGAATACCAAGAGAGGACTACTCAACATTCTGTCATAACGTACATGGGAAAAGGATCCCAAGAAGAACAGTCATCTGTATATGTGTAAAAGAACCACATCTTCCACACCTACAACAAGCCAAACATTGTAATCAAACTTGCTGTAACAAAAAATAAAAAAATTAAATTAAAAACACGAACAAGAAGTAGTGAGACAAACGTGAGGGGCTTTCTCCTGGCACATTCCATTCTAAACTCCAATCTAGAACACCACTTCCACTGAGGCTCTCTTGCCCTAGTAACCAGATTTGGTAAGGGTGAACTGCTGCCACCTTGTGGCCGTTTCACACAACAGCAGCTTTAATCCCAACGCTAATGGTCAGTTGATATTCAAAATCATTGCAGGCCTGTAAATGACACCTGCCCTGAAAACAAATCCTGGGGTCACATATCGACCAAAAATTTCAAAGGACGTCCATATTTCAAAACGACCGTTTCAAAAGGCATATTTTACGCACATTAGTGTTCTGCTTCTTTTCCTTTCTTTCCTTTTTTGTTAAAAAACACGGGAATGGAAAAAGGCATCCCTCAGAATGGGTGAAAATCGTTGCAGACGAATCAATGGACAGAGGTTTAATCTCCAATATATATAAACAGCTCATGCAGCTTAATATTAAAAAAACAAACAACCCCCAAAAAATGGGCAGAAGATCTAAAGAGACGTTTCTTCAAAGGAGACACAGAGATGGCCAAGACGCACATGAAAAGCTGCTCAACAGCACTAATTATTAGAGAAATGCAAATCAAAACTACAATGAGGTATCACCTCACACCTGTTAGAATCGGCATCATCAGAAAATCTACAAACAACCAATTCTGGGGAGGGTGTGGACAAAAGGAACCCTCTTCCACTATTGGTGGGAATGTAAATTGATACAGTCCCTATGGAGAACAGTATGGAGTTTCCTTAAAAAAACTAGAAATAGAATTACCATCTGATCCAGCAATCCCACTTCTGGGCATATACCCAGAGAAAACCGTATTTCAAAAAGGCACATTCACCACAATGTTCGTTGCAGCACTATTTACAATAGCCAGGTAATGGAAGCAACCTAAATGCCCACAGACAGATGAATGGATAAAGATGTGGTACATATATAAAATGGAATATTACTCGGCCATAAAAAGGAATGAAACTGGGTCATTTGTAGAGACATCGATGGATCGAGAGACTGTCATACAGAATGAAGTAAGTCAGAAAGAGGAAAACAAATATTGTATATTAATGCATATATGTGGAGCCTAAAAACGGTACAGATGAACTGGTTTGCAGGGAAGAAATAGAGACACAGAGGTAGAGAACAAACGTATGGACACCAAGTGTGGGAAGCCATGGGGTGGTGGTGGTGGGATGAGTTGGGAGTTTTGGATTGACCTGTATACATGTATATGCATAAAATACATAACTAATAATAACGTGCTGTATAAAAAAAATAAATAAAATAAAATTTCAAAATTTTAAAAAATAAAATTTATAAATAAAACAGAAAAAATTCTTCCCATCACACAGATGTATTTATAGGAAAGAATTATTTCCATGCTTATATCTATAAATACATAAAAGGGGAATAACATCTAACTTGAAACATAAAAGAAAAAAAAAACCTGAACCCAGGAGTTATACAGAGGAAAACCCTATCAGGGCACTTGCTCCAGTGGTAAACAATTCTGAAATTGGTCAGAGGTGGGGAACCATCTCCCATACAGCCAGCAACCCAACCCCCACACAAGGAGCGTCCTCATTGCAAAGCTGGGGGACCGTGCCGAGGCATCTGTGAGTAAACGTGAGCTGAGCCCCAGGCCAGCTGCTGCTGAACTGTTCCCACCCTTTCCAGGTAAAACACCTGAATATGTACAAGGGCTTGAAAGCCTAGAGGAAGGACCGTGGAGCCACACCAGCGACAGCACGCAGGCCAACTTGGTGCCTGCAGGCCAGCCAGCGTGGTCCTGGACGCTGGCGCTCTTCCAGAAGCTTTCCATTGCCCTGCCTGAGATACCCCTCCTGTCCCGGCCCCTACTGCTTTTTTCCTTCCTCACCTCTGTCCGGAGAGAAACTCCAGCGGAAGGTATGGGTGACACATCCTCTTCTTTACAGGCGGCAGCCTGGCAACTCCTGCAGAAAGGCCAGCAGAACCCCACTCACACCGGGCCACCCACAAAGCTGTGGCCCCTCACTCCCTCCCACCAGCACAGCCCTGAGACTGCTGACGGGGCAGAGAATATGGAGTCAGGCACAGCTTCAGGGGCTATTGCTGCCTGGAGCTCTGTTTATATTGACCTCAACGAGGCACACCTGGGGAGGGCGGGCCGGCAGGGTAAGGCTTCCCAGGTCAGCTAATCCACAACCCTCAGGGAATCACATTGTTGAAAATGGACCCCGCTAAGGCAGAAGAGAAGCCAAGGGAAAAAAGGACACAATGCCATTTGCAGCACCGTAGATGAGTCTAGAAGTAATCACGTGACTTGTAGTAAGTCAGAAAGTGAAAGACACATATCATATCATATCACTTATAGGTGTTACCTAAAAATGGATACCAGGGCAGATATTTCCACGGAGAAGGGCAATCACAGATTCATTAAACAAACTTATGGTTCACCAATGGAAAGGTGTGAAGATTGGTTTCATTATGATATCGGGGTTAACAGACATATACAAACACAGGTGACATATATAATCACCAAAGACCTACAGAATACCAAGAGAGGACTACTCAACATTCTGTCATAACGTACATGGGAAAAGGATCCCAAGAAGAACAGTCATCTGTATATGTGTAAAAGAACCACATCTTCCACACCTACAACAAGCCAAACATTGTAATCAAACTTGCTGTAATAAAAAATAAAAAAATTAAATTAAAAACACGAACAAGAAGTAGTGAGACAAACGTGAGGGGCTTTCTCCTGGCACATTCCATTCTAAACTCCAATCTAGAACACCACTTCCACTGAGGCTCTCTTGCCCTAGTAACCAGATTTGGTAAGGGTGAACTGCTGCCACCTTGTGGCCGTTTCACACAACAGCAGCTTTAATCCCAACGCTAATGGTCAGTTGATATTCAAAATCATTGCAGGCCTGTAAATGACACCTGCCCTGAAAACAAATCCTGGGGTCACATATCGACCAAAAATTTCAAAGGACGTCCATATTTCAAAACGACCGTTTCAAAAGGCATATTTTACGCACATTAGTGTTCTGCTTCTTTTCCTTTCTTTCCTTTTTTGTTAAAAAACACGGGAATGGAAAAAGGCATCCCTCAGAATGGGCGAAAATCGTTGCAGACGAATCAATGGACAGAGGTTTAATCTCCAATATATATAAACAGCTCATGCAGCTTAATATTAAAAAAACAAACAACCCAAAAAAAATGGGCAGAAGATCTAAAGAGACGTTTCTTCAAAGGAGACACAGAGATGGCCAAGACGCACATGAAAAGCTGCTCAACAGCACTAATTATTAGAGAAATGCAAATCAAAACTACAATGAGGTATCACCTCACACCTGTTAGAATCGGCATCATCAGAAAATCTACAAACAACCAATTCTGGGGAGGGTGTGGACAAAAGGAACCCTCTTCCACTATTGGTGGGAATGTAAATTGATACAGTCCCTATGGAGAACAGTATGGAGTTTCCTTAAAAAAACTAGAAATAGAATTACCATCTGATCCAGCAATCCCACTTCTGGGCATATACCCAGAGAAAACCGTATTTCAAAAAGGCACCTTCACCACAGTGTTCGTTGCAGCACTATTTACAATAGCCAGGTAATGGAAGCAACCTAAATGCCCACAGACAGATGAATGGATAAAGATGTGGTACATATATAAAATGGAATATTACTCGGCCATAAAAAGGAATGAAACTGGGTCATTTGTAGAGACATCGATGGATCGAGAGACTGTCATACAGAATGAAGTAAGTCAGAAAGAGGAAAACAAATATTGTATATTAATGCATATATGTGGAGCCTAAAAATGGTACAGATGAACTGGTTTGCAGGGAAGAAATAGAGACACAGAGGTAGAGAACAAACGTATGGACACCAAGTGTGGGAAGCCATGGGGTGGTGGTGGTGGGATGAGTTGGGAGTTTGGGATTGACCTGTATACATGTATATGCATAAAATACATAACTAATAATAACGTGCTGTATAAAAAAATAAATAAAATTTCAAAATTTTAAAAAATAAAATTTAAAAATAAAACAGAAAAAAGTTCTTCCCGTCACACAGATGTATTTATAGGAATGAATTATTTCCATGCTTATATCTATAAATACATAAAAGAGGAATAACATCTAACTTGAAACATAAAAGAAAAAAAAGTGAACCCACGAGTTATACAGAGGAAAACCCTATCACGGCACTTGCTCCAGTGGTAAACAATTCTGAAATTGGTCAGAGGTGGGGAACCATCTCCCATACAGCCAGCAACCCAACCCCCACGCAAGGAGCGTCCTCATTACAAAGCTGGGGGACCGTGCCGAGGCATCTGTGAGTAAATGTGAGCTGAGCCCCAGGCCAGCTGCTGCTGAACTGTTCCCACCCTTTCCAGGTAAAACACCTGAATATGTACAAGGGCTTGAAAGCCGAGAGGACGGACCGTGGAGCCACACCAGCGACAGCACGCAGGCCAACTTGGTGCCTGCAGGCCAGCCAGCGTGGTCCTGGACCCTGGCGCTCTTCCAGAAGCTTTCCATTGCCCTGCCTGAGATACCCCTCCTGTCCCGGCCCCCACTGCTTTTTTCCTTCCTCACCTCTGTCCGGAGAGAAATTCCAGCGGAAGGTATGGGTGACACATCCTCTTCTTTACAGGCGGCAGCCTGGCAACTCCTGCAGAAAGGCCAGCAGAACCCCACTCACACCGGGCCACCCACAAAGCTGTGGCCCCTCACTCCCTCCCACCAGCACAGCCCCGAGACTGCTGACGGGGCAGAGAATATGGAGTCAGGCACAGCTTCAGGGGCTATTGCTGCCTGGAGCTCTGTTTATATTGACCTCAACGAGGCACACCTGGGGAGGGCGGGCCGGCAGGGTAAGGCTGCCCAGGTCAGCTAATCCACAACCCTCAGGGAATCACATTGTTGAAAATGGACCCCGCTAAGGCAGAAGAGAAGCCAAGGGAAAAAAGGACACAATGCCATTTGCAGCACCGTAGATGAGTCTAGAAGTAATCACGTGACTTGTAGTAAGTCAGAAAGTGAAAGACACATATCATATCATATCACTTATAGGTGTTACCTAAAAATGGATACCAGGGCAGATATTTCCACGGAGAAGGGCAATCACAGATTCATTAAACAAACTTATGGTTCACCAATGGAAAGGTGTGAGGATTGGTTTCATTACGATATCGGGGTTAACAGACATATACAAACACAGGTGACATATATAATCACCAAAGACCTACAGAATACCAAGAGAGGACTACTCAACATTCTGTCATAACGTACATGGGAAAAGGATCCCAAGAAGAACAGTCATCTGTATATGTGTAAAAGAACCACATCTTCCACACCTACAACAAGCCAAACATTGTAATCAAACTTGCTGTAATAAAAAATAAAAAAATTAAATTAAAAACACGAACAAGAAGTAGTGAGACAAACGTGAGGGGCTTTCTCCTGGCACATTCCATTCTAAACTCCAATCTAGAACACCACTTCCACTGAGGCTCTCTTGCCCTAGTAACCAGATTTGGTAAGGGTGAACTGCTGCCACCTTGTGGCCGTTTCACACAACAGCAGCTTTAATCCCAACGCTAATGGTCAGTTGATATTCAAAATCATTGCAGGCCTGTAAATGACACCTGCCCTGAAAACAAATCCTGGGGTCACATATCGACCAAAAAATTCAAAGGACGTCCATATTTCAAAACGACCGTTTCAAAAGGCATATTTTACGCACATTAGTGTTCTGCTTCTTTTCCTTTCTTTCCTTTTTTGTTAAAAAACACGGGAATGGAAAAAGGCATCCCTCAGAATGGGCGAAAATCGTTGCAGACGAATCAATGGACAGAGGTTTAATCTCCAATATATATAAACAGCTCATGCAGCTTAATATTAAAAAAACAAACAACCCAAAAAAAATGGGCAGAAGATCTAAAGAGACGTTTCTTCAAAGGAGACACAGAGATGGCCAAGACGCACATGAAAAGCTGCTCAACAGCACTAATTATTAGAGAAATGCAAATCAAAACTACAATGAGGTATCACCTCACACCTGTTAGAATCGGCATCATCAGAAAATCTACAAACAACCAATTCTGGGGAGGGTGTGGACAAAAGGAACCCTCTTCCACTATTGGTGGGAATGTAAATTGATACAGTCCCTATGGAGAACAGTATGGAATTTCCTTAAAAAAACTAGAAATAGAATTACCATCTGATCCAGCAATCCCACTTCTGGGCATATACCCAGAGAAAACCGTATTTCAAAAAGGCACCTTCACCACAATGTTCGTTGCAGCACTATTTACAATAGCCAGGTAATGGAAGCAACCTAAATGCCCACAGACAGATGAATGGATAAAGATGTGGTACATATATAAAATGGAATATTACTCGGCCATAAAAAGGAATGAAACTGGGTCATTTGTAGAGACATCGATGGATCGAGAGACTGTCATACAGAATGAAGTAAGTCAGAAAGAGGAAAACAAATATTGTATATTAATGCATATATGTGGAGCCTAAAAATGGTACAGATGAACTGGTTTGCAGGGAAGAAATAGAGACACAGAGGTAGAGAACAAACGTATGGACACCAAGTGTGGGAAGCCATGGGGTGGTGGTGGTGGGATGTGTTGGGAGTTTGGGATTGACCTGTATACATGTATATGCATAAAATACATAACTAATAATAACGTGCTGTATAAAAAAATAAATAAAATTTCAAAATTTTAAAAAATAAAATTTAAAAATAAAACAGAAAAAAGTTCTTCCCGTCACACAGATGTATTTATAGGAATGAATTATTTCCATGCTTATATCTATAAATACATAAAAGAGGAATAACATCTAACTTGAAACATAAAAGAAAAAAAAAGTGAACCCACGAGTTATACAGAGGAAAACCCTATCACGGCACTTGCTCCAGTGGTAAACAATTCTGAAATTGGTCAGAGGTGGGGAACCATCTCCCATACAGCCAGCAACCCAACCCCCACGCAAGGAGCGTCCTCATTGCAAAGCTGGGGGACCGTGCCGAGGCATCTGTGAGTAAACGTGAGCTGAGCCCCAGGCCAGCTGCTGCTGAACTGTTCCCACCCTTTCCAGGTAAAACACCTGAATATGTACAAGGGCTTGAAAGCCTAGAGGAAGGACCGTGGAGCCACACCAGCGACAGCACGCAGGCCAACTTGGTGCCTGCAGGCCAGCCAGCGTGGTCCTGGACCCTGGCGCTCTTCCAGAAGCTTTCCATTGCCCTGCCTGAGATACCCCTCCTGTCCCGGCCCCCACTGCTTTTTTCCTTCCTCACCTCTGTCCGGAGAGAAATTCCAGCGGAAGGTATGGGTGACACATCCTCTTCTTTACAGGCGGCAGCCTGGCAACTCCTGCAGAAAGGCCAGCAGAACCCCACTCACACCGGGCCACCCACAAAGCTGTGGCCCCTCACTCCCTCCCACCAGCACAGCCCCGAGACTGCTGACGGGGCAGAGAATATGGAGTCAGGCACAGCTTCAGGGGCTATTGCTGCCTGGACCTCTGTTTATATTGACCTCAACGAGGCACACCTGGGGAGGCCGGGCCGGCAGGGTAAGGCTGCCCAGGTCAGCTAATCCACAACCCTCAGGGAATCACATTGTTGAAAATGGACCCCGCTAAGGCAGAAGAGAAGCCAAGGGAAAAAAGGACACGATGCCATTTGCAGCACCGTAGATGAGTCTAGAAGTAATCATGTGACTTGTAGTAAGTCAGAAAGTGAAAGACACATATCATATCATGTCACTTATAGGTGTTACCTAAAAATGGATACCAGGGCAGATATTTCCACGGAGAAGGGCAAACACAGATTCATTAAACAAACTTATGGTTCACCAATGGAAAGGTGTGAGGATTGGTTTCATTACGATATCGGGGTTAACAGACATATACAAACACAGGTGACATATATAATCACCAAAGACCTACAGAATACCAAGAGAGGACTACTCAACATTCTGTCATAACGTACATGGGAAAAGGATCCCAAGAAGAACAGTCATCTGTATATGTGTAAAAGAACCACATCTTCCACACCTACAACAAGCCAAACATTGTAATCAAACTTGCTGTAATAAAAAATAAAAAAAATTAAATTAAAAACACGAACAAGAAGTAGTGAGACAAACGTGAGGGGCTTTCTCCTGGCACATTCCATTCTAAACTCCAATCTAGAACACCACTTCCACTGAGGCTCTCTTGCCCTAGTAACCAGATTTGGTAAGGGTGAACTGCTGCCACCTTGTGGCCGTTTCACACAACAGCAGCTTTAATCCCAACGCTAATGGTCAGTTGATATTCAAAATCATTGCAGGCCTGTAAATGACACCTGCCCTGAAAACAAATCCTGGGGTCACATATCGACCAAAAAATTCAAAGGACGTCCATATTTCAAAACGACCATTTCAAAAGGCATATTTTACGCACATTAGTGTTCTGCTTCTTTTCCTTTCTTTCCTTTTTTGTTAAAAAACACGGGAATGGAAAAAGGCATCCCTCAGAATGGGCGAAAATCGTTGCAGACGAATCAATGGACAGAGGTTTAATCTCCAATATATATAAACAGCTCATGCAGCTTAATATTAAAAAAACAAACAACCCAAAAAAAATGGGCAGAAGATCTAAAGAGACGTTTCTTCAAAGGAGACACAGAGATGGCCAAGACGCACATGAAAAGCTGCTCAACAGCACTAATTATTAGAGAAATGCAAATCAAAACTACAATGAGGTATCACCTCACACCTGTTAGAATCGGCATCATCAGAAAATCTACAAACAACCAATTCTGGGGAGGGTGTGGACAAAAGGAACCCTCTTCCACTATTGGTGGGAATGTAAATTGATACAGTCCCTATGGAGAACAGTATGGAGTTTCCTTAAAAAAACTAGAAATAGAATTACCATCTGATCCAGCAATCCCACTTCTGGGCATATACCCAGAGAAAACCGTATTTCAAAAAGGCACCTTCACCACAATGTTCGTTGCAGCACTATTTACAATAGCCAGGTAATGGAAGCAACCTAAATGCCCACAGACAGATGAATGGATAAAGATGTGGTACATATATAAAATGGAATATGACTCGGCCATAAAAAGGAATGAAACTGGGTCATTTGTAGAGACATCGATGGATCGAGAGACTGTCATACAGAATGAAGTAAGTCAGAAAGAGGAAAACAAATATTGTATATTAATGCATATATGTGGAGCCTAAAAATGGTACAGATGAACTGGTTTGCAGGGAAGAAATAGAGACACAGAGGTAGAGAACAAACGTATGGACACCAAGTGTGGGAAGCCATGGGGTGGTGGTGGTGGGATGAGTTGGGAGTTTGGGATTGACCTGTATACATGTATATGCATAAAATACATAACTAATAATAACGTGCTGTATAAAAAAATAAATAAAATTTCAAAATTTTAAAAAATAAAATTTAAAAATAAAACAGAAAAAAGTTCTTCCCGTCACACAGATGTATTTATAGGAATGAATTATTTCCATGCTTATATCTATAAATACATAAAAGAGGAATAACATCTAACATGAAACATAAAAGAAACAAAAAGTGAACCCACGAGTTATACAGAGGAAAACCCTATCACGGCACTTGCTCCAGTGGTAAACAATTCTGAAATTGGTCAGAGGTGGGGAACCATCTCCCATACAGCTAGCAACCCAACCCCCACGCAAGGAGCGTCCTCATTGCAAAGCTGGGGGACCGTGCCGAGGCATCTGTGAGTAAACGTGAGCTGAGCCCCAGGCCAGCTGCTGCTGAACTGTTCCCACCCTTTCCAGGTAAAACACCTGAATATGTACAAGGGCTTGAAAGCCTAGAGGAAGGACCGTGGAGCCACACCAGCGACAGCACGCAGGCCAACTTGGTGCCTGCAGGCCAGCCAGCGTGGTCCTGGACCCTGGCGCTCTTCCAGAAGCTTTCCATTGCCCTGCCTGAGATACCCCTCCTGTCCCGGCCCCCACTGCTTTTTTCCTTCCTCACCTCTGTCCGGAGAGAAATTCCAGCGGAAGGTATGGGTGACACATCCTCTTCTTTACAGGCGGCAGCCTGGCAACTCCTGCAGAAAGGCCAGCAGAACCCCACTCACACCGGGCCACCCACAAAGCTGTGGCCCCTCACTCCCTCCCACCAGCACAGCCCCGAGACTGCTGATGGGGCAGAGAATATGGAGTCAGGCACAGCTTCAGGGGCTATTGCTGCCTGGAGCTCTGTTTATATTGACCTCAACGAGGCACACCTGGGGAGGCCGGGCCGGCAGGGTAAGGCTGCCCAGGTCAGCTAATCCACAACCCTCAGGGAATCACATTGTTGAAAATGGACCCCACTAAGGCAGAAGAGAAGCCAAGGGAAAAAAGGACACGATGCCATTTGCAGCACCGTAGATGAGTCTAGAAGTAATCATGTGACTTGTAGTAAGTCAGAAAGTGAAAGACACATATCATATCATATCACTTATAGGTGTTACCTAAAAATGGATAAGAGGGCAGATATTTCCACGGAGAAGGGCAATCACAGATTCATTAAACAAACTTATGGTTCACCAATGGAAAGGTGTGAGGATTGGTTTCATTACGATATCGGGGTTAACAGACATATACAAACACAGGTGACATATATAATCACCAAAGACCTACAGAATACCAAGAGAGGACTACTCAACATTCTGTCATAACGTACATGGGAAAAGGATACCAAGAAGAACAGTCATCTGTATATGTGTAAAAGAACCACATCTTCCACACCTACAACAAGCCAAACATTGTAATCAAACTTGCTGTAATAAAAAATAAAAAAAATTAAATTAAAAACACGAACAAGAAGTAGTGAGACAAACGTGAGGGGCTTTCTCCTGGCACATTCCATTCTAAACTCCAATCTAGAACACCACTTCCACTGAGGCTCTCTTGCCCTAGTAACCAGATTTGGTAAGGGTGAACTGCTGCCACCTTGTGGCCGTTTCACACAACAGCAGCTTTAATCCCAACGCTAATGGTCAGTTGATATTCAAAATCATTGCAGGCCTGTAAATGACACCTGCCCTGAAAACAAATCCTGGGGTCACATATCGACCAAAAATTTCAAAGGACGTCCATATTTCAAAATGACCGTTTCAAAAGGCATATTTTACGCACATTAGTGTTCTGCTTCTTTTCCTTTCTTTCCTTTTTTGTTAAAAAACACGGGAATGGAAAAAGGCATCCCTCAGAATGGGCGAAAATCGTTGCAGACGAATCAATGGACAGAGGTTTAATCTCCAATATATATAAACAGCTCATGCAGCTTAATATTAAAAAAACAAACAACCCAAAAAAAATGGGCAGAAGATCTAAAGAGACGTTTCTTCAAAGGAGACACAGAGATGGCCAAGACGCACATGAAAAGCTGCTCAACAGCACTAATTATTAGAGAAATGCAAATCAAAACTACAATGAGGTATCACCTCACACCTGTTAGAATCGGCATCATCAGAAAATCTACAAACAACCAATTCTGGGGAGGGTGTGGACAAAAGGAACCCTCTTCCACTATTGGTGGGAATGTAAATTGATACAGTCCCTATGGAGAACAGTATGGAGTTTCCTTAAAAAAACTAGAAATAGAATTACCATCTGATCCAGCAATCCCACTTCTGGGCATATACCCAGAGAAAACCGTATTTCAAAAAGGCACCTTCACCACAATGTTCGTTGCAGCACTATTTACAATAGCCAGGTAATGGAAGCAACCTAAATGCCCACAGACAGATGAATGGATAAAGATGTGGTACATATATAAAATGGAATATTACTCGGCCATAAAAAGGAATGAAACTGGGTCATTTGTAGAGACATCGATGGATCGAGAGACTGTCATACAGAATGAAGTAAGTCAGAAAGAGGAAAACAAATATTGTATATTAATGCATATATGTGGAGCCTAAAAATGGTACAGATGAACTGGTTTGCAGGGAAGAAATAGAGACACAGAGGTAGAGAACAAACGTATGGACACCAAGTGTGGGAAGCCATGGGGTGGTGGTGGTGGGATGAGTTGGGAGTTTGGGATTGACCTGTATACATGTATATGCATAAAATACATAACTAATAATAACGTGCTGTATAAAAAAATAAATAAAATTTCAAAATTTTAAAAAATAAAATTTAAAAATAAAACAGAAAAAAGTTCTTCCCGTCACACAGATGTATTTATAGGAATGAATTATTTCCATGCTTATATCTATAAATACATAAAAGAGGAATAACATCTAACTTGAAACATAAAAGAAACAAAAAGTGAACCCACGAGTTATACAGAGGAAAACCCTATCACGGCACTTGCTCCAGTGGTAAACAATTCTGAAATTGGTCAGAGGTGGGGAACCATCTCCCATACAGCCAGCAACCCAACCCCCACGCAAGGAGCGTCCTCATTGCAAAGCTGGGGGACCGTGCCGAGGCATCTGTGAGTAAACGTGAGCTGAGCCCCAGGCCAGCTGCTGCTGAACTGTTCCCACCCTTTCCAGGTAAAACACCTGAATATGTACAAGGGCTTGAAAGCCTAGAGGAAGGACCGTGGAGCCACACCAGCGACAGCACGCAGGCCAACTTGGTGCCTGCAGGCCAGCCAGCGTGGTCCTGGACCCTGGCGCTCTTCCAGAAGCTTTCCATTGCCCTGCCTGAGATACCCCTCCTGTCCCGGCCCCCACTGCTTTTTTCCTTCCTCACCTCTGTCCGGAGAGAAATTCCAGCGGAAGGTATGGGTGACACATCCTCTTCTTTACAGGCGGCAGCCTGGCAGCTCCTGCAGAAAGGCCAGCAGAACCCCACTCACACCGGGCCACCCACAAAGCTGTGGCCCCTCACTCCCTCCCACCAGCACAGCCCCGAGACTGCGGACGGGGCAGAGAATATGGAGTCAGGCACAGCTTCAGGGGCTATTGCTGCCTGGAGCGCTGTTTATATTGACCTCAACGAGGCACACCTGGGGAGGGCGGGCCGGCAGGGTAAGGCTGCCCAGGTCAGCTAATCCACAACCCTCAGGGAATCACATTGTTGAAAATGGACCCCGCTAAGGCAGAAGAGAAGCCAAGGGAAAAAAGGACACAATGCCATTTGCAGCACCGTAGATGAGTCTAGAAGTAATCACGTGACTTGTAGTAAGTCAGAAAGTGAAAGACACATATCATATCATATCACTTATAGGTGTTACCTAAAAATGGATACCAGGGCAGATATTTCCACGGAGAAGGGCAATCACAGATTCATTAAACAAACTTATGGTTCACCAATGGAAAGGTGTGAGGATTGGTTTCATTACGATATCGGGGTTAACAGACATATACAAACACAGGTGACATATATAATCACCAAAGACCTACAGAATACCAAGAGAGGACTACTCAACATTCTGTCATAACGTACATGGGAAAAGGATCCCAAGAAGAACAGTCATCTGTATATGTGTAAAAGAACCACATCTTCCACACCTACAACAAGCCAAACATTGTAATCAAACTTGCTGTAATAAAAAATAAAAAAAATTAAATTAAAAACACGAACAAGAAGTAGTGAGACAAACGTGAGGGGCTTTCTCCTGGCACATTCCATTCTAAACTCCAATCTAGAACACCACTTCCACTGAGGCTCTCTTGCCCTAGTAACCAGATTTGGTAAGGGTGAACTGCTGCCACCTTGTGGCCGTTTCACACAACAGCAGCTTTAATCCCAACGCTAATGGTCAGTTGATATTCAAAATCATTGCAGGCCTGTAAATGACACCTGCCCTGAAAACAAATCCTGGGGTCACATATCGACCAAAAATTTCAAAGGACGTCCATATTTCAAAACGACCGTTTCAAAAGGCATATTTTACGCACATTAGTGTTCTGCTTCTTTTCCTTTCTTTCCTTTTTTGTTAAAAAACACGGGAATGGAAAAAGGCATCCCTCAGAATGGGCGAAAATCGTTGCAGACGAATCAATGGACAGAGGTTTAATCTCCAATATATATAAACAGCTCATGCAGCTTAATATTAAAAAAACAAACAACCCAAAAAAAATGGGCAGAAGATCTAAAGAGACGTTTCTTCAAAGGAGACACAGAGATGGCCAAGACGCACATGAAAAGCTGCTCAACAGCACTAATTATTAGAGAAATGCAAATCAAAACTACAATGAGGTATCACCTCACACCTGTTAGAATCGGGATCATCAGAAAATCTACAAACAACCAATTCTGGGGATGGTGTGGACAAAAGGAACCCTCTTCCACTATTGGTGGGAATGTAAATTGATACAGTCCCTATGGAGAACAGTATGGAGTTTCCTTAAAAAAACTAGAAATAGAATTACCATCTGATCCAGCAATCCCACTTCTGGGCATATACCCAGAGAAAACCGTATTTCAAAAAGGCACCTTCACCACAATGTTCGTTGCAGCACTATTTACAATAGCCAGGTAATGGAAGCCACCTAAATGCCCACAGACAGATGAATGGATAAAGATGTGGTACATATATAAAATGGAATATTACTCGGCCATAAAAAGGAATGAAACTGGGTCATTTGTAGAGACATCGATGGATCGAGAGACTGTCATACAGAATGAAGTAAGTCAGAAAGAGGAAAACAAATATTGTATATTAATGCATATATGTGGAGCCTAAAAATGGTACAGATGAACTGGTTTGCAGGGAAGAAATAGAGACACAGAGGTAGAGAACAAACGTATGGACACCAAGTGTGGGAAGCCATGGGGTGGTGGTGGTGGGATGAGTTGGGAGTTTGGGATTGACCTGTATACATGTATATGAATAAAATACATAACTAATAATAACGTGCTGTATAAAAAAATAAATAATATTTCAAAATTTTAAAAAATAAAATTTAAAAATAAAACAGAAAAAAGTTCTTCCCGTCACACAGATGTATTTATAGGAATGAATTATTTCCATGCTTATATCTATAAATACATAAAAGAGGAATAACATCTAACTTGAAACATAAAAGAAACAAAAAGTGAACCCACGAGTTATACAGAGGAAAACCCTATCACGGCACTTGCTCCAGTGGTAAACAATTATGAAATTGGTCAGAGGTGGGGAACCATCTCCCATACAGCCAGCAACCCAACCCCCACGCAAGGAGCGTCCTCATTGCAAAGCTGGGGGACCGTGCCGAGGCATCTGTGAGTAAACGTGAGCTGAGCCCCAGGCCAGCTGCTGCTGAACTGTTCCCACCCTTTCCAGGTAAAACACCTGAATATGTACAAGGGCTTGGAAGCCGAGAGGAAGGACCGTGGAGCCACACCAGCGACAGCACGCAGGCCAACTTGGTGCCTGCAGGCCAGCCAGCGTGGTCCTGGACCCTGGCGCTCTTCCAGAAGCTTTCCATTGCCCTGCCTGAGATACCCCTCCTGTCCCGGCCCCCACTGCTTTTTTCCTTCCTCACCTCTGTCCGGAGAGAAATTCCAGCGGAAGGTATGGGTGACACATCCTCTTCTTTACAGGCGGCAGCCTGGCAACTCCTGCAGAAAGGCCAGCAGAACCCCACTCACACCGGGCCACCCACAAAGCTGTGGCCCCTCACTCCCTCCCACCAGCACAGCCCCGAGACTGCTGACGGGGCAGAGAATATGGAGTCAGGCACAGCTTCAGGGGCTATTGCTGCCTGGAGCTCTGTTTATATTGACCTCAACGAGGCACACCTGGGGAGGGCGGGCCGGCAGGGTAAGGCTGCCCAGGTCAGCTAATCCACAACCCTCAGGGAATCACATTGTTGAAAATGGACCCCGCTAAGGCAGAAGAGAAGCCAAGGGAAAAAAGGACACAATGCCATTTGCAGCACCGTAGATGAGTCTAGAAGTAATCACGTGACTTGTAGTAAGTCAGAAAGTGAAAGACACATATCATATCATATCACTTATAGGTGTTACCTAAAAATGGATACCAGGGCAGATATTTCCACGGAGAAGGGCAATCACAGATTCATTAAACAAACTTATGGTTCACCAATGGAAAGGTGTGAGGATTGGTTTCATTACGATATCGGGGTTAACAGACATATACAAACACAGGTGACATATATAATCACCAAAGACCTACAGAATACCAAGAGAGGACTACTCAACATTCTGTCATAACGTACATGGGAAAAGGATCCCAAGAAGAACAGTCATCTGTATATGTGTAAAGGAACCACATCTTCCACACCTACAACAAGCCAAACATTGTAATCAAACTTGCTGTAATAAAAAATAAAAAAATTAAATTAAAAACACGAACAAGAAGTAGTGAGACAAACGTGAGGGGCTTTCTCCTGGCACACTCCATTCTAAACTCCAATCTAGAACACCACTTCCACTGAGGCTCTCTTGCCCTAGTAACCAGATTTGGTAAGGGTGAACTGCTGCCACCTTGTGGCCGTTTCACACAACAGCAGCTTTAATCCCAACGCTAATGGTCAGTTGATATTCAAAATCATTGCAGGCCTGTAAATGACACCTGCCCTGAAAACAAATCCTGGGGTCACATATCGACCAAAAAATTCAAAGCACGTCCATATTTCAAAACGACCGTTTCCAAAGGCATATTTTACGCACATTAGTGTTCTGCTTCTTTTCCTTTCTTTCCTTTTTTGTTAAAAAACACGGGAATGGAAAAAGGCATCCCTCAGAATGGGCGAAAATCGTTGCAGACGAATCAATGGACAGAGGTTTAATCTCCAATATATATAAACAGCTCATGCAGCTTAATATTAAAAAAACAAACAACCCAAAAAAAATGGGCAGAAGATCTAAAGAGACGTTTCTTCAAAGGAGACACAGAGATGGCCAAGACGCACATGAAAAGCTGCTCAACAGCACTAATTATTAGAGAAATGCAAATCAAAACTACAATGAGGTATCACCTCACACCTGTTAGAATCGGCATCATCAGAAAATCTACAAACAACCAATTCTGGGGAGGGTGTGGACAAAAGGAACCCTCTTCCACTATTGGTGGGAATGTAAATTGATACAGTCCCTATGGAGAACAGTATGGAGTTTCCTTAAAAAAACTAGAAATAGAATTACCATCTGATCCAGCAATCCCACTTCTGGGCATATACCCAGAGAAAACCGTATTTCAAAAAGGCACCTTCACCACAATGTTCGTTGCAGCACTATTTACAATAGCCAGGTAATGGAAGCCACCTAAATGCCCACAGACAGATGAATGGATAAAGATGTGGTACATATATAAAATGGAATATTACTCGGCCATAAAAAGGAATGAAACTGGGTCATTTGTAGAGACATCGATGGATCGAGAGACTGTCATACAGAATGAAGTAAGTCAGAAAGAGGAAAACAAATATTGTATATTAATGCATATATGTGGAGCCTAAAAATGGTACAGATGAACTGGTTTGCAGGGAAGAAATAGAGACACAGAGGTAGAGAACAAACGTATGGACACCAAGTGTGGGAAGCCATGGGGTGGTGGTGGTGGGATGAGTTGGGAGTTTGGGATTGACCTGTATACATGTATATGCATAAAATACATAACTAATAATAACGTGCTGTATAAAAAAATAAATAAAATTTCAAAATTTTAAAAAATAAAATTTAAAAATAAAACAGAAAAAAGTTCTTCCCGTCACACAGATGTATTTATAGGAATGAATTATTTCCATGCTTATATCTATAAATACATAAAAGAGGAATAACATCTAACTTGAAACATAAAAGAAACAAAAAGTGAACCCACGAGTTATACAGAGGAAAACCCTATCACGGCACTTGCTCCAGTGGTAAACAATTCTGAAATTGGTCAGAGGTGGGGAACCATCTCCCATACAGCCAGCAACCCAACCCCCACGCAAGGAGCGTCCTCATTGCAAAGCTGGGGGACCGTGCCGAGGCATCTGTGAGTAAACGTGAGCTGAGCCCCAGGCCAGCTGCTGCTGAACTGTTCCCACCCTTTCCAGGTAAAACACCTGAATATGTACAAGGGCTTGAAAGCCTAGAGGAAGGACCGTGGAGCCACACCAGCGACAGCACGCAGGCCAACTTGGTGCCTGCAGGCCAGCCAGCGTGGTCCTGGACCCTGGCGCTCTTCCAGAAGCTTTCCATTGCCCTGCCTGAGATACCCCTCCTGTCCCGGCCCCCACTGCTTTTTTCCTTCCTCACCTCTGTCCGGAGAGAAATTCCAGCGGAAGGTATGGGTGACACATCCTCTTCTTTACAGGCGGCAGCCTGGCAGCTCCTGCAGAAAGGCCAGCAGAACCCCACTCACACCGGGCCACCCACAAAGCTGTGGCCCCTCACTCCCTCCCACCAGCACAGCCCCGAGACTGCTGACGGGGCAGAGAATATGGAGTCAGGCACAGCTTCAGGGGCTATTGCTGCCTGGAGCGCTGTTTATATTGACCTCAACGAGGCACACCTGGGGAGGGCGGGCCGGCAGGGTAAGGCTGCCCAGGTCAGCTAATCCACAACCCTCAGGGAATCACATTGTTGAAAATGGACCGCGCTAAGGCAGAAGAGAAGCCAAGGGAAAAAAGGACACAATGCCATTTGCAGCACCGTAGATGAGTCTAGAAGTAATCACGTGACTTGTAGTAAGTCAGAAAGTGAAAGACACATATCATATCATATCACTTATAGGTGTTACCTAAAAATGGATACCAGGGCAGATATTTCCACGGAGAAGGGCAATCACAGATTCATTAAACAAACTTATGGTTCACCAATGGAAAGGTGTGAGGATTGGTTTCATTACGATATCGGGGTTAACAGACATATACAAACACAGGTGACATATATAATCACCAAAGACCTACAGAATACCAAGAGAGGACTACTCAACATTCTGTCATAACGTACATGGGAAAAGGATCCCAAGAAGAACAGTCATCTGTATATGTGTAAAAGAACCACATCTTCCACACCTACAACAAGCCAAACATTGTAATCAAACTTGCTGTAATAAAAAATAAAAAAAATTAAATTAAAAACACGAACAAGAAGTAGTGAGACAAACGTGAGGGGCTTTCTCCTGGCACATCCCATTCTAAACTCCAATCTAGAACACCACTTCCACTGAGGCTCTCTTGCCCTAGTAACCAGATTTGGTAAGGGTGAACTGCTGCCACCTTGTGGCCGTTTCACACAACAGCAGCTTTAATCCCAACGCTAATGGTCAGTTGATATTCAAAATCATTGCAGGCCTGTAAATGACACCTGCCCTGAAAACAAATCCTGGGGTCACATATCGACCAAAAAATTCAAAGGACGACCATATTTCAAAACGACCGTTTCAAAAGGCATATTTTACGCACATTAGTGTTCTGCTTCTTTTCCTTTCTTTCCTTTTTTGTTAAAAAAAACGGGAATGGAAAAAGGCATCCCTCAGAATGGGCGAAAATCATTGCAGACGAATCAATGGACAGAGGTTTAATCTCCAATATATATAAACAGCTCATGCAGCTTAATATTAAAAAAACAAACAACCCAAAAAAAATGGGCAGAAGATCTAAAGAGACGTTTCTTCAAAGGAGACACAGAGATGGCCAAGACGCACATGAAAAGCTGCTCAACAGCACTAATTATTAGAGAAATGCAAATCAAAACTACAATGAGGTATCACCTCACACCTGTTAGAATCGGCATCATCAGAAAATCTACAAACAACCAATTCTGGGGAGGGTGTGGACAAAAGGAGCCCTCTTCCACTATTGGTGTGAATGTAAATTGATACAGTCCCTATGGAGAACAGTATGGAGTTTCCTTAAAAAAACTAGAAATAGAATTACCATCTGATCCAGCAATCCCACTTCTGGGCATATACCCAGGGAAAACCGTATTTCAAAAAGGCACATTCACCACAATGTTCGTTGCAGCACTATTTACAATAGCCAGGTAATGGAAGCAACCTAAATGCCCACAGACAGATGAATGGATAAAGATGTGGTACATATATAAAATAGAATATTACTCGGCCATAAAAAGGAATGAAACTGGGTCATTTGTAGAGACATCGATGGATCGAGAGACTGTCATACAGAATGAAGTAAGTCAGAAAGAGGAAAACAAATATTGTATATTAATGCATATATGTGGAGCCTAAAAATGGTACAGATGAACTGGTTTGCAGGGAAGAAATAGAGACACAGAGGTAGAGAACAAACATATGGACACCAAGTGTGGGAAGCCATGGGGTGGTGGTGGTGGGATGAGTTGGGAGTTTGGGATTGACCTGTATACATGTATATGCATAAAATACATAACTAATAATAACGTGCTGTATAAAAAAATAAATAAAATTTCAAAATTTTAAAAAATAAAATTTAAAAATAAAACAGAAAACAGTTCTTCCCGTCACACAGATGTATTTATAGGAATGAATTATTTCCATGCTTATATCTATAAATACATAAAAGAGGAATAACATCTAACTTGAAACATAAAAGAAAAAAAAAGTGAACCCACGAGTTATACAGAGGAAAACCCTATCACGGCACTTGCTCCAGTGGTAAACAATTCTGAAATTGGTCAGAGGTGGGGAACCATCTCCCATACAGCCAGCAACCCAACCCCCACGCAAGGAGCGTCCTCATTGCAAAGCTGGGGGACCGTGCCGAGGCATCTGTGAGTAAACGTGAGCTGAGCCCCAGGCCAGCTGCTGCTGAACTGTTCCCACCCTTTCCAGGTAAAACACCTGAATATGTACAAGGGCTTGAAAGCCTAGAGGAAGGACCGTGGAGCCACACCAGCGACAGCACGCAGGCCAACTTGGTGCCTGCAGGCCAGCCAGCGTGGTCCTGGACCCTGGCGCTCTTCCAGAAGCTTTCCATTGCCCTGCCTGAGATACCCCTCCTGTCCCGGCCCCCACTGCTTTTTTCCTTCCTCACCTCTGTCCGGAGAGAAATTCCAGCGGAAGGTATGGGTGACACATCCTCTTCTTTACAGGCCGCAGCTTGGCAACTCCTGCAGAAAGGCCAGCAGAACCCCACTCACACCGGGCCACCCACAAAGCTGTGGCCCCTCACTCCCTCCTCCCACCAGCACAGCCCCGAGACTGCTGACTGGGCAGAGAATATGGAGTCAGGCACAGCTTCAGGGGCTATTGCTGCCTGGAGCTCTGTTTATATTGACCTCAACGAGGCACACCTGGGGAGGGCGGGCCGGCAGGGTAAGGCTGCCCAGGTCAGCTAATCCACAACCCTCAGGGAATCACATTGTTGAAAATGGACCCCGCTAAGGCAGAAGAGAAGCCAAGGGAAAAAAGGACACAATGCCATTTGCAGCACCGTAGATGAGTCTAGAAGTAATCACGTGACTTGTAGTAAGTCAGAAAGTGAAAGACACATATCATATCATATCACTTATAGGTGTTACCTAAAAATGGATACCAGGGCAGATATGTCCACGGAGAAGGGCAATCACAGATTCATTAAACAAACTTATGGTTCACCAATGGAAAGGTGTGAGGATTGGTTTCATTACGATATCGGGGTTAACAGACATATACAAACACAGGTGACATATATAATCACCAAAGACCTACAGAATACCAAGAGAGGACTACTCAACATTCTGTCATAACGTACATGGGAAAAGGATCCCAAGAAGAACAGTCATCTGTATATGTGTAAAAGAACCACATCTTCCACACCTACAACAAGCCAAACATTGTAATCAAACTTGTTGTAATAAAAAATAAAAAAATTAAATTAAAAACACGAACAAGAAGTAGTGAGACAAACGTGAGGGGCTTTCTCCTGGCACATTCCATTCTAAACTCCAATCTAGAACACCACTTCCACTGAGGCTCTCTTGCCCTAGTAACCAGATTTGGTAAGGGTGAACTGCTGCCACCTTGTGGCCGTTTCACACAACAGCAGCTTTAATCCCAACGCTAATGGTCAGTTGATATTCAAAATCATTGCAGGCCTGTAAATGACACCTGCCCTGAAAACAAATCCTGGGGTCACATATCGACCAAAAAATTCAAAGGACGTCCATATTTCAAAACGACCGTTTCAAAAGGCATATTTTACGCACATTAGTGTTCTGCTTCTTTTCCTTTCTTTCCTTTTTTGTTAAAAAACACGGGAATGGAAAAAGGCATCCCTCAGAATGGGCGAAAATCGTTGCAGATGAATCAATGGACAGAGGTTTAATCTCCAATATATATAAACAGCTCATGCAGCTTAATATTAATAAAACAAACAACCCAAAAAAAATGGGCAGAAGATCTAAAGAGACGTTTCTTCAAAGGAGACACAGAGATGGCCAAGACGCACATGAAAAGCTGCTCAACAGCACTAATTATTAGAGAAATGCAAATCAAAACTACAATGAGGTATCACCTCACACCTGTTAGAATCAGCATCATCAGAAAATCTACAAACAACCAATTCTGGGGAGGGTGTGGACAAAAGGAGCCCTCTTCCACTATTGGTGGGAATGTAAATTGATACAGTCCCTATGGAGAACAGTATGGAGTTTCCTTAAAAAAATTAGAAATAGAATTACCATCTGATCCAGCAATCCCACTTCTGGGCATATACCCAGAGAAAACCGTATTTCAAAAAGGCACATTCACCACAATGTTCGTTGCAGCACTATTTACAATAGCTAGGTAATGGAAGCAACCTAAATGCCCACAGACAGATGAATGGATAAAGATGTGGTACATATATAAAATGGAATATTACTCGGCCATAAAAAGGAATGAAACTGGGTCATTTGTAGAGACATCGATGGATCGAGAGACTGTCATACGGAATGAAGTAAGTCAGAAAGAGGAAAACAAATATTGTATATTAATGCATATATGTGGAGCCTAAAAATGGTACAGATGAACTGGTTTGCAGGGAAGAAATAGAGACACAGAGGTAGAGAACAAACGTATGGACACCAAGTGTGGGAAGCCATGGGGAGGTGGTGGTGGGATGAGTTGGGAGTTTGGGATTGACCTGTATACACGTATATGCATAAAATACATAACTAATAATAACGTGCTGTATAAAAAAATAAATAAAATTTCAAAATTTTAAAAAATAAAATTTAAAAATAAAACAGAAAAAAGTTCTTCCCGTCACACAGATGTATTTATAGGAATGAATTATTTCCATGCTTATATCTATAAATACATAAAAGAGGAATAACATCTAACTTGAAACATAAAAGAAAAAAAAAGTGAACCCACGAGTTATACAGTGGAAAACCCTATCACGGCACTTGCTCCAGCGGTAAACAATTCTGAAATTGGTCAGAGGTGGGGAACCATCTCCCATACAGCCAGACACCCACCCCCCACACAAGGAGCGTCCTCATTGCAAAGCTGCGGGACCGTGCCGAGGCATCTGTGAGTAAACGTGAGCTGAGCCCCAGGCCAGCTGCTTCTGATCTGTTCCCACCCTTTCCAGGTAAAACACCTGAATATGTACAAGGGCTTGAAAGCCTAGAGGAAGGACCGTGGAGCCACACCAGCGACAGCACGCAGGCCAACTTGGTGCCTGCAGGCCAGCCAGCGTGGTCCTGGACCCTGGCGCTCTTCCAGAAGCTTTCCATTGCCCTGCCTGAGATACCCCTCCTGTCCCGGCCCCCACTGCTTTTTTCCTTCCTCACCTCTGTCCGGAGAGAAATTCCAGCGGAAGGTATGGGTGACACATCCTCTTCTTTACAGGCGGCAGCCTGGCAACTCCTGCAGAAAGGCCAGCAGAACCCCACTCACACCGGGCCACCCACAAAGCTGTGGCCCCTCACTCCCTCCTCCCACCAGCACAGCCCCGAGACTGCTGACGGGGCAGAGAATATGGAGTCAGGCACAGCTTCAGGGGCTATTGCTGCCTGGAGCTCTGTTTATATTGACCTCAACAAGGCACACCTGGGGAGGGCGGGCCGGCAGGGTAAGGCTGCCCAGGTCAGCTAATCCACAACCCTCAGGGAATCACATTGTTGAAAATGGACCCCGCTAAGGCAGAAGAGAAGCCAAGGGAAAAAAGGACACAATGCCATTTGCAGCACCGTAGATGAGTCTAGAAGTAATCACGTGACTTGTAGTAAGTCAGAAAGTGAAAGACACATATCATATCATATCACTTATAGGTGTTACCTAAAAATGGATACCAGGGCAGATATGTCCACGGAGAAGGGCAATCACAGATTCATTAAACAAACTTATGGTTCACCAATGGAAACGTGTGAGGATTGGTTTCATTACGATATCGGGGTTACCAGACATATACAAACACAGGTGACATATATAATCACCAAAGACCTACAGAATACCAAGAGAGGACTACTCAACATTCTGTCATAACGTACATGGGAAAAGGATCCCAAGAAGAACAGTCATCTGTATATGTGTAAAAGAACCACATCTTCCACACCTACAACAAGCCAAACATTGTAATCAAACTTGCTGTAATAAAAAATAAAAACTTAAATTAAAAACACGAACAAGAAGTAGTGAGACAAACGTGAGGGGCTTTCTCCTGCTACATTCCATTCTAAACTCCAATCTAGAACACCACTTCCACTGAGGCTCTCTTGCCCTAGTAACCAGATTTGGTAAGGGTGAACTGCTGCCACCTTGTGGCCGTTTCACACAACAGCAGCTTTAATCCCAACGCTAATGGTCAGTTGATATTCAAAATCATTGCAGGCCTGTAAATGACACCTGCCCTGAAAACAAATCCTGGGGTCCCATATCGACCAAAAAATTCAAAGGACGTCCATATTTCAAAACGACCGTTTCAAAAAGCATATTTTACGCACATTAGTGTTCTGCTTCTTTTCCTTTCTTTCCTTTTTTGTTAAAAAAAAGGGGAATGAAAAAAGGCATCCCTCAGGATGGGTGAAAATCGTTGCAAACGAATAAATGTACACAGGTTTAATCTCCAATATATATAAACAGCTCATGCAGCTTAATATTAAAAAAACAAACAACCCAAAAAAAATGGGCAGAAGATCTAAAGAGACGTTTCTTCAAAGGAGACACAGAGATGGCCAAGACGCACATGAAAAGCTGCTCAACAGCACTAATTATTAGAGAAATGCAAATCAAAACTACAATGAGGGGCCTCCCTGGTGGCGCAGTGGTTGAGAGTCCGCCTGCCGATGCAGGGGATACGGGTTCGTGCCCCGGTCTGGGAGGATCCCATATGCCGCGGAGCGGCTGGGCCCGTGAGCCATGGCCGCTGAGCCTGCGCATCCGGAGCCTGTGCTCCGCAACGGGAGAGGCCACAACAGTGAGAGGCCCGCGTACGGAAAAAAAAAAAAAAAAAAAAAAACTACAATGAGATATCACCTCACACCTGTTAGAATCGGCATCATCAGAAAATCTACAAACAACCAATTCTGGGGAGGGTGTGGACAAAAGGAGCCCTCTTCCACTATTGGTGGGAATGTAAATTGATACAGTCACTATGGAGAACAGTATGGAGTTTCCTTAAAAAAACTAGAAATAGAATTAACATCTGATCCAGCAATCCCACTTCTGGGCATATACCCAGAGAAAACCGTATTTCAAAAAGGCATATTCACCACAATGTTCGTTGCAGCACTATTTACAATAGCCAGGTAATGGAAGCAACCTAAATGCCCACAGACAGATGAATGGATAAAGATGTGGTACATATATAAAATGGAATATGACTCGGCCATAAAAAGAATGAAACTGGGTCATTTGTAGAGACATCGATGGATCGAGAGACTGTCATACAGAATGAAGTAAGTCAGAAAGAGGAAAACAAATATTGTATATTAATGCATATATGTGGAGCCTAAAAATGGTACAGATGAACTGGTTTGCAGGGAAGAAATAGAGACACAGAGGTAGAGAACAAACGTATGGACACCAAGTGTGGGAAGCCATGGGGTGGTGGTGGTGGGATGAGTTGGGAGATTGGGATTGACCTGTATACATGTATATGCATAAAATACATAACTAATAATAACCTGCTGTATAAAAACATAAATAAAATTAAATTTCAAAATTTTAAAAAATAAAATTTAAAAATAAAACAGAAAAAATTCTTCCCGTCACACAGATGTATTTATAGGAATGAATTATTTCCATGCTTATATTTATAAATACATAAAAGAGGAATAAAATCTAACTTGAACCAAAAAAGAAAAAAAAATTGAACCCACGAGTTATACAGAGGAAAACCCTATCACGGCACTTGCTCCAGCGGTAAACAATTCTGAAATTGGTCAGAGGTGGGGAACCATCTCCCATACAGCCAGCAACCCAACCCCCACACAAGGAGCGTCCTCATTGAAAAGCTGCGGGACCGTGCCGAGGCATCTGTGAGTAAACGTGAGCTGAGCCCCAGGCCAGCTGCTTCTGATCTGTTCCCACCCTTTCCAGGTAAAACACCTGAATATGTACAAGGGCTTGAAAGCCTAGAGGAAGGACCGTGGAGCCACACCAGCGACAGCACGCAGGCCAACTTGGTGCCTGCAGGCCAGCCAGCGTGGTCCTGGACACGGGTGCTCTTCCAGAAGCTTTCCATTGCCCTGCCTGTGATACCCCTCCTGTCCCGGCCCCCACTGCTTTTTTCCTTCCTCTCCTCTGTCCGGAGAGAAATTCCAGCGGAAGGTATGGGTGACACATCCTCTTCTTTACAGGCGGCAGCCTGGCAACTCCTGCAGAAAGGCCAGCAGAACCCCACTCACACTGGGCCACCCACAAAGCTGTGGCCCCTCACTCCCTCCCACCAGCACAGCCCCGAGACTGCTGACGGGGCAGAGAATATGGAGTCAGGCACAGCTTCAGGGGCTATTGCTGCCTGGAGCTCTGTTTATATTGATCTCAACGAGGCACACCTGGGGAGGGCGGGCCGGCAGGGTAAGGCTGCCCAGGTCAGCTAATCCACAACCCTCAGGGAATCACATTGTTGAAAATGGACCCCGCTAAGGCAGAAGAGAAGCCAAGGGAAAAAAGGACACAATGCCATTTGCAGCACCGTAGATGAGACTAGAAGTAATCACGTGACTTGTAGTAAGTCAGAAAGTGAAAGACACATATCATATCATATCACTTATAGGTGTTACCTAAAAATGGATACCAGGGCAGATATTTCCACGGAGAAGGGCAATCACAGATTCATTAAACAAACTTATGGTTCACCAATGGAAAGGTGTGAGGATTGGTTTCATTACGATATCGGGGTTAACAGACATATACAAACACAGGTGACATATATAATCACCAAAGACCTACAGAATACCAAGAGAGGACTACTCAACATTCTGTCATAACGTACATGGGAAAAGGATCCCAAGAAGAACAGTCATCTGTATATGTGTAAAAGAACCACATCTTCCACACCTACAACAACCCAAACATTGTAATCAAACTTGCTGTAATAAAAAATAAAAACTTAAATTAAAAACACGAACAAGAAGTAGTGAGACAAACGTGAGGGGCTTTCTCCTGGCACATTCCATTCTAAACTTCAATCTAGAACACCACTTCCACTGAGGCTCTCTTGCCCTAGTAACCAGATTTGGTAAGGGTGAACTGCTGCCACCTTGTGGCCGTTTCACACAACAGCAGCTTTAATCCCAACGCTAATGGTCAGTTGATATTCAAAATCATTGCAGGCCTGTAAATGACACCTGCCCTGAAAACAAATCCTGGGGTCACATATCGACCAAAAATTTCAAAGGACGTCCATATTTCAAAACGACCGTTTCAAAAGGCATATTTTACGCATATTAGTGTTCTGCTTCTTTTCCTTTCTTTCCTTTTTTGTTAAAAAAAACGGGAATGAAAAAAAGCATCCCTCAGGATGGGTGAAAATCGTTGCAAACGAATCAATGGACACAGGTTTAATCTCCAATATATATAAACAGCTCATGCAGCTTAATATTAAAAAAACAAACAACCCAAAAAAAATGGGCAGAAGATCTAAAGAGACGTTTCTTCAAAGGAGACACAGAGATGGCCAAGACGCACATGAAAAGCTGCTCAACAGCACTAATTATTAGAGAAATGCAAATCAAAACTACAATGAGGTATCACCTCACACCTGTTAGAATCGGCATCATCAGAAAATCTACAAACAACCAATTCTGGGGAGGGTGTGGACAAAAGGAACCCTCTTCCACTATTGGTGGGAATGTAAATTGATACAGTCACTATGGAGAACAGTATGGAGTTTCCTTAAAAAAATTAGAAATAGAATTACCATCTGATCCAGCAATCCCACTTCTGGGCATATACCCAGAGAAAACCGTATTTCAAAAAGGCACATTCACCACAATGTTCGTTGCAGCACTATATACAATAGCCAGGTAATGGAAGCAACCTAAATGCCCACAGACAGATGAATGGATAAAGATGTGGTACATATATAAAATGGAATATGACTCGGCCATAAAAAGGAATGAAACTGGGTCATTTGTAGAGACATCGATGGATCGAGAGACTGTCATACAGAATGAAGTAAGTCAGAAAGAGGAAAACAAATATTGTATATTAATGCATATATGTGGAGCCTAAAAATGGTACAGATGAACTGGTTTGCAGGGAAGAAATAGAAACACAGAGGTAGAGAACAAACGTATGGACACCAAGTGTGGGAAGCCATGGTGTGGTGGTGGTGGGATGAGTTGGGAGATTGGGATTGACCTGTATACATGTATATGCATAAAATACATAACTAATAATAACGTGCTGTATAAAAACATAAATAAAATTAAATTTCAAAATTTTAAAAAATAAAATTTAAAAATAAAACAGAAAAAAGTTATTCCCGTCACACAGATGTATTTATAGGAATGAATTATTTCCATGCTTATATTTATAAATACATAAAAGAGGAATAAAATCTAACTTGAACAAAAAAAGAAAAAAAAATTGAACCCACGAGTTATACAGAGGAAAACCCTATCACGGCACTTACTCCAGCGGTAAACAATTCTGAAATTGGTCAGAGGTGGGGAACCATCTCCCATACAGCCAGCCACCCACCCCCCACACAAGGAGCGTCCTCATTGAAAAGCTGCGGGACCGTGCAGAGGCATCTCTGAGTAAACGTGAGCCTAGCCCCAGGCCAGCTGCTTCTGACCTGTTCCCACCCTTTCCAGGTAAAACACCTGAATATGTACAAGGGCTTGAAGGCCTAGAGGAAGGAGCGTGGAGCCACACCAGCGACAGCACGCAGGCCAACTTGGTGCCTGCAGGCCAGCCAGCGTGGTCCTGGACCCTGGCGCTCTTCCAGAAGCTTTCCATTGCCCTGCCTGAGATACCCCTCCTGTCCCGGCCCCCACTGCTTTTTTCCTTCCTCACCTCTGTCCGGAGAGAAATTCCAGCGGAAGGTATGGGTGACACATCCTCTTCTTTACAGGCGGCAGCCTGGCAGCTCCTGCAGAAAGGCCAGCAGAACCCCACTCACACCGGGCCACCCACAAAGCTGTGGCCCCTCACTCCCTCCCACCAGCACAGCCCCGAGACTGCTGACGGGGCAGAGAATATGGAGTCAGGCACAGTTTCAGGGGCTATTGCTGCCTGGAGCGCTGTTTATATTGACCTCAACGAGGCACACCTGGGGAGGGCGGGCCGGCAGGGTAAGGCTGCCCAGGTCAGCTAATCCACAACCCTCAGGGAATCACATTGTTGAAAATGGACCCCGCTAAGGCAGAAGAGAAGCCAAGGGAAAAAAGGACACAATGTCATTTGCAGCACCGTAGATGAGTCTAGAAGTAATCACGTGACTTGTAGTAAGTCAGAAAGTGAAAGACACATATCATATCATATCACTTATAGGTGTTACCTAAAAATGGATACCAGGGCAGATATTTCCACGGAGAAGGGCAATCACAGATTCATTAAACAAACTTATGGTTCACCAATGGAAAGGTGTGAGGATTGGTTTCATTACGATATCGGGGTTAACAGACATATACAAACACAGGTGACATATATAATCACCAAAGACCTACAGAATACCAAGAGAGGACTACTCAACATTCTGTCATAACGTACATGGGAAAAGGATCCCAAGAAGAACAGTCATCTGTATATGTGTAAAAGAACCACATCTTCCACACCTACAACAAGCCAAACATTGTAATCAAACTTGCTGTAACAAAAAATAAAAAATTAAATTAAAAATACGAACAAGAAGTAGTGAGACAAACGTGAGGGGCTTTCTCCTGGCACATTCCATTCTAAACTCCAATCTAGAACACCACTTCCACTGAGGCTCTCTTGCCCTAGTAACCAGATTTGGTAAGGGTGAACTGCTGCCACCTTGTGGCCGTTTCACACAACAGCAGCTTTAATCCCAACGCTAATGGTCAGTTGATATTCAAAATCATTGCAGGCCTGTAAATGACACCTGCCCTGAAAACAAATCCTGGGGTCACATATCGACCAAAAAATTCAAAGGACGTCCATATTTCAAAACCACCGTTTCAAAAGGCATATTTTACGCACATTAGTGTTCTGCTTCTTTTCCTTTCTTTCCTTTTTTGTTAAAAAACACGGGAATGGAAAAAGGCATCCCTCAGAATGGGCGAAAATCATTGCAGACGAATCAATGGACAGAGGTTTAATCTCCAATATATATAAACAGCTCATGCAGCTTAATATTAAAAAAACAAACAACCCAAAAAAAATGGGCAGAAGATCTAAAGAGACGTTTCTTCAAAGGAGACACAGAGATGGCCAAGACGCACATGAAAAGCTGCTCAACAGCACTAATTATTAGAGAAATGCAAATCAAAACTACAATGAGGTATCACCTCACACCTGTTAGAATCGGCATCATCAGAAAATCTACAAACAACCAATTCTGGGGAGGGTGTGGACAAAAGGAGCCCTCTTCCACTATTGGTGGGAATGTAAATTGATACAGTCCCTATGGAGAACAGTATGGAGTTTCCTTAAAAAAATTAGAAATAGAATTACCATCTGATCCAGCAATCCCACTTCTGGGCATATACCCAGAGAAAACCGTAAATCAAAAAGGCACATTCACCACAATGTTCGTTGCAGCACTATTTACAATAGCCAGATAATGGAAGCAACCTAAATGCCCACAGACAGATGAATGGATAAAGATGTGGTACATATATAAAATGGAATATTACTCGGCCATAAAAAGGAATGAAACTGGGTCATTTGTAGAGACATCGATGGATCGAGAGACTGTCATACAGAATGAAGTAAGTCAGAAAGAGGAAAACAAATATTGTATATTAATGCATATATGTGGAGCCTAAAAATGGTACAGATGAACTGGTTTGCAGGGAAGAAATAGAGACACAGAGGTAGAGAACAAACGTATGGACACCAAGTGTGGGAAGCCATGGGGTGGTGGTGGTGGGATGAGTTGGGAGTTTGGGATTGACCTGTATACATGTATATGCATAAAATACATAACTAATAATAACGTGCTGTATAAAAAAATAAATAAAATTTCAAAATTTTAAAAAATAAAATTTAAAAATAAAACAGAAAAAAGTTCTTCCCGTCACACAGATGTATTTATAGGAATGAATTATTTCCATGCTTATATCTATAAATACATAAAAGAGGAATAACATCTAACTTGAAACATAAAAGAAACAAAAAGTGAACCCACGAGTTATACAGAGGAAAACCCTATCACGGCACTTGCTCCAGTGGTAAACAATTCTGAAATTGGTCAGAGGTGGGGAACCATCTCCCATACAGCCAGCAACCCAACCCCCACGCAAGGAGCGTCCTCATTGCAAAGCTGGGGGACTGTGCCGAGGCATCTGTGAGTAAACGTGAGCTGAGCCCCAGGCCAGCTGCTGCTGAACTGTTCCCACCCTTTCCAGGTAAAACACCTGAATATGTACAAGGGCTTGAAAGCCTAGAGGAAGGACCGTGGAGCCACACCAGCGACAGCACGCAGGCCAACTTGGTGCCTGCAGGCCAGCCAGCGTGGTCCTGGACCCTGGCGCTCTTCCAGAAGCTTTCCATTGCCCTGCCTGAGATACCCCTCCTGTCCCGGCCCCCACTGCTTTTTTCCTTCCTCACCTCTGTCCGGAGAGAAATTCCAGCGGAAGGTATGGGTGACACATCCTCTTCTTTACAGGCGGCAGCCTGGCAGCTCCTGCAGAAAGGCCAGCAGAACCCCACTCACACCGGGCCACCCACAAATCTGTGGCCCCTCACTCCCTCCCACCAGCACAGCCCCGAGACTGCTGACGGGGCAGAGAATATGGAGTCAGGCACAGCTTCAGGGGCTATTGCTGCCTGGAGCTCTGTTTATATTGACCTCAACGAGGCACACCTGGGGAGGGCGGGCCGGCAGGGTAAGGCTGCCCAGGTCAGCTAATCCACAACCCTCAGGGAATCACATTGTTGAAAATGGACCCCGCTAAGGCAGAAGAGAAGCCAAGGGAAAAAAGGACACAATGCCATTTGCAGCACCGTAGATGAGTCTAGAAGTAATCACGTGACTTGTAGTAAGTCAGAAAGTGAAAGACACATATCATATCATATCACTTATAGGTGTTACCTAAAAATGGATACCAGGGCAGATATTTCCACGGAGAAGGGCAATCACAGATTCATTAAACAAACTTATGGTTCACCAATGGAAAGGTGTGAGGATTGGTTTCATTACGATATCGGGGTTAACAGACATATACAAACACAGGTGACATATATAATCACCAAAGACCTACAGAATACCAAGAGAGGACTACTCAACATTCTGTCATAACGTACATGGGAAAAGGATCCCAAGAAGAACAGTCATCTGTATATGTGTAAAAGAACCACATCTTCCACACCTACAACAAGCCAAACATTGTAATCAAACTTGCTGTAATAAAAAATAAAAAAATTAAATTAAAAACACGAACAAGAAGTAGTGAGACAAACGTGAGGGGCTTTCTCCTGGCACATTCCATTCTAAACTCCAATCTAGAACACCACTTCCACTGAGGCTCTCTTGCCCTAGTAACCAGATTTGGTAAGGGTGAACTGCTGCCACCTTGTGGCCGTTTCACACAACAGCAGCTTTAATCCCAACGCTAATGGTCAGTTGATATTCAAAATCATTGCAGGCCTGTAAATGACACCTGCCCTGAAAACAAATCCTGGGGTCACATATCGACCAAAAATTTCAAAGGACGTCCATATTTCAAAACGACCGTTTCAAAAGGCATATTTTACGCACATTAGTGTTCTGCTTCTTTTCCTTTCTTTCCTTTTTTGTTAAAAAACACGGGAATGGAAAAAGGCATCCCTCAGAATGGGCGAAAATCGTTGCAGACGAATCAATGGACAGAGGTTTAATCTCCAATATATATAAACAGCTCATGCAGCTTAATATTAAAAAAACAAACAACCCAAAAAAATGGGCAGAAGATCTAAAGAGACGTTTCTTCAAAGGAGACACAGAGATGGCCAAGACGCACATGAAAAGCTGCTCAACAGCACTAATTATTAGAGAAATGCAAATCAAAACTACAATGAGGTATCACCTCACACCTGTTAGAATCGGCATCATCAGAAAATCTACAAACAACCAATTCTGGGGAGGGTGTGGACAAAAGGAGCCCTCTTCCACTATTGGTGGGAATGTAAATTGATACAGTCCCTATGGAGAACAGTATGGAGTTTCCTTAAAAAAATTAGAAATAGAATTACCATCTGATCCAGCAATCCCACTTCTGGGCATATACCCAGAGAAAACCGTATTTCAAAAAGGCACATTCACCACAATGTTCGTTGCAGCACTATTTACAATAGCCAGGTAATGGAAGCAACCTAAATGCCCACAGACAGATGAATGGATAAAGATGTGGTACATATATAAAATGGAATATTACTCGGCCATAAAAAGGAATGAAACTGGGTCATTTGTAGAGACATCGATGGATCGAGAGACTGTCATACAGAATGAAGTAAGTCAGAAAGAGGAAAACAAATATTGTATATTAATGCATATATGTGGAGCCTAAAAATGGTACAGATGAACTGGTTTGCAGGGAAGAAATAGAGACACAGAGGTAGAGAACAAACGTATGGACACCAAGTGTGGGAAGCCATGGGGTGGTGGTGGTGGGATGAGTTGGGAGATTGGGATTGACCTGTATACATGTATATGCATAAAATACATAACTAATAATAACCTGCTGTATAAAAACATAAATAAAATTAAATTTCAAAATTTTAAAAAATAAAATTTAAAAATAAAACAGAAAAAATTCTTCCCGTCACACAGATGTATTTATAGGAATGAATTATTTCCATGCTTATATTTATAAATACATAAAAGAGGAATAAAATCTAACTTGAACCAAAAAAGAAAAAAAAATTGAACCCACGAGTTATACAGAGGAAAACCCTATCACGGCACTTGCTCCAGCGGTAAACAATTCTGAAATTGGTCAGAGGTGGGGAACCATCTCCCATACAGCCAGCAACCCAACCCCCACACAAGGAGCGTCCTCATTGAAAAGCTGCGGGACCGTGCCGAGGCATCTGTGAGTAAACGTGAGCTGAGCCCCAGGCCAGCTGCTTCTGATCTGTTCCCACCCTTTCCAGGTAAAACACCTGAATATGTACAAGGGCTTGAAAGCCTAGAGGAAGGACCGTGGAGCCACACCAGCGACAGCACGCAGGCCAACTTGGTGCCTGCAGGCCAGCCAGCGTGGTCCTGGACACGGGTGCTCTTCCAGAAGCTTTCCATTGCCCTGCCTGAGATACCCCTCCTGTCCCGGCCCCCACTGCTTTTTTCCTTCCTCTCCTCTGTCCGGAGAGAAATTCCAGCGGAAGGTATGGGTGACACATCCTCTTCTTTACAGGCGGCAGCCTGGCAACTCCTGCAGAAAGGCCAGCAGAACCCCACTCACACCGGGCCACCCACAAAGCTGTGGCCCCTCACTCCCTCCCACCAGCACAGCCCCGAGACTGCTGACGGGGCAGAGAATATGGAGTCAGGCACAGCTTCAGGGGCTATTGCTGCCTGGAGCTCTGTTTATATTGATCTCAACGAGGCACACCTGGGGAGGGCGGGCCGGCAGGGTAAGGCTGCCCAGGTCAGCTAATCCACAACCCTCAGGGAATCACATTGTTGAAAATGGACCCCGCTAAGGCAGAAGAGAAGCCAAGGGAAAAAAGGACACAATGCCATTTGCAGCACCGTAGATGAGACTAGAAGTAATCACGTGACTTGTAGTAAGTCAGAAAGTGAAAGACACATATCATATCATATCACTTATAGGTGTTACCTAAAAATGGATACCAGGGCAGATATTTCCACGGAGAAGGGCAATCACAGATTCATTAAACAAACTTATGGTTCACCAATGGAAAGGTGTGAGGATTGGTTTCATTACGATATCGGGGTTAACAGACATATACAAACACAGGTGACATATATAATCACCAAAGACCTACAGAATACCAAGAGAGGACTACTCAACATTCTGTCATATCGTACATGGGAAAAGGATCCCAAGAAGAACAGTCATCTGTATATGTGTAAAAGAACCACATCTTCCACACCTACAACAACCCAAACATTGTAATCAAACTTGCTGTAATAAAAAATAAAAACTTAAATTAAAAACACGAACAAGAAGTAGTGAGACAAACGTGAGGGGCTTTCTCCTGGCACATTCCATTCTAAACTTCAATCTAGAACACCACTTCCACTGAGGCTCTCTTGCCCTAGTAACCAGATTTGGTAAGGGTGAACTGCTGCCACCTTGTGGCCGTTTCACACAACAGCAGCTTTAATCCCAACGCTAATGGTCAGTTGATATTCAAAATCATTGCAGGCCTGTAAATGACACCTGCCCTGAAAACAAATCCTGGGGTCACATATCGACCAAAAATTTCAAAGGACGTCCATATTTCAAAACGACCGTTTCAAAAGGCATATTTTACGCACATTAGTGTTCTGCTTCTTTTCCTTTCTTTCCTTTTTTGTTAAAAAAAACGGGAATGAAAAAAGGCATCCCTCAGGATGGGTGAAAATCGTTGCAAACGAATCAATGGACACAGGTTTAATCTCCAATATATATAAACAGCTCATGCAGCTTAATATTAAAAAAACAAACAACCCAAAAAAAATGGGCAGAAGATCTAAAGAGACGTTTCTTCAAAGGAGACACAGAGATGGCCAAGACGCACATGAAAAGCTGCTCAACAGCACTAATTATTAGAGAAATGCAAATCAAAACTACAATGAGGTATCACCTCACACCTGTTAGAATCGGCATCATCAGAAAATCTACAAACAACCAATTCTGGGGAGGGTGTGGACAAAAGGAACCCTCTTCCACTATTGGTGGGAATGTAAATTGATACAGTCACTATGGAGAACAGTATGGAGTTTCCTTAAAAAAATTAGAAATAGAATTACCATCTGATCCAGCAATCCCACTTCTGGGCATATACCCAGAGAAAACCGTATTTCAAAAAGGCACATTCACCACAATGTTCGTTGCAGCACTATTTACAATAGCCAGGTAATGGAAGCAACCTAAATGCCCACAGACAGATGAATGGATAAAGATGTGGTACATATATAAAATGGAATATGACTCGGCCATAATAAGGAATGAAACTGGGTCATTTGTAGAGACATCGATGGATTGAGAGACTGTCATACAGAATGAAGTAAGTCAGAAAGAGGAAAACAAATATTGTATATTAATGCATATATGTGGAGCCTAAAAATGGTACAGATGAACTGGTTTGCAGGGAAGAAATAGAGACACAGAGGTAGAGAACAAACGTATGGACACCAAGTGTGGGAAGCCATGGTGTGGTGGTGGTGGGATGAGTTGGGAGATTGGGATTGACCTGTATACATGTATATGCATAAAATACATAACTAATAATAACGTGCTGTATAAAAACATAAATAAAATTAAATTTCAAAATTTTAAAAAATAAAATTTAAAAATAAAACAGAAAAAAGTTATTCCCGTCACACAGATGTATTTATAGGAATGAATTATTTCCATGCTTATATTTATAAATACATAAAAGAGGAATAAAATCTAACTTGAACAAAAAAAGAAAAAAAAATTGAACCCACGAGTTATACAGAGGAAAACCCTATCACGGCACTTACTCCAGCGGTAAACAATTCTGAAATTGGTCAGAGGTGGGGAACCATCTCCCATACAGCCAGCCACCCACCCCCCACACAAGGAGCGTCCTCATTGAAAAGCTGCGGGACCGTGCAGAGGCATCTCTGAGTAAACGTGAGCCTAGCCCCAGGCCAGCTGCTTCTGACCTGTTCCCACCCTTTCCAGGTAAAACACCTGAATATGTACAAGGGCTTGAAGGCCTAGAGGAAGGAGCGTGGAGCCACACCAGCGACAGCACGCAGGCCAACTTGGTGCCTGCAGGCCAGCCAGCGTGGTCCTGGACCCTGGCGCTCTTCCAGAAGCTTTCCATTGCCCTGCCTGAGATACCCCTCCTGTCCCGGCCCCCACTGCTTTTTTCCTTCCTCACCTCTGTCCGGAGAGAAATTCCAGCGGAAGGTATGGGTGACACATCCTCTTCTTTACAGGCGGCAGCCTGGCAGCTCCTGCAGAAAGGCCAGCAGAACCCCACTCACACCGGGCCACCCACAAAGCTGTGGCCCCTCACTCCCTCCCACCAGCACAGCCCCGAGACTGCTGACGGGGCAGAGAATATGGAGTCAGGCACAGCTTCAGGGGCTATTGCTGCCTGGAGCGCTGTTTATATTGACCTCAACGAGGCACACCTGGGGAGGGCGGGCCGGCAGGGTAAGGCTGCCCAGGTCAGCTAATCCACAACCCTCAGGGAATCACATTGTTGAAAATGGACCCCGCTAAGGCAGAAGAGAAGCCAAGGGAAAAAAGGACACAATGTCATTTGCAGCACCGTAGATGAGTCTAGAAGTAATCACGTGACTTGTAGTAAGTCAGAAAGTGAAAGACACATATCATATCATATCACTTATAGGTGTTACCTAAAAATGGATACCAGGGCAGATATTTCCACGGAGAAGGGCAATCACAGATTCATTAAACAAACTTATGGTTCACCAATGGAAAGGTGTGAGGATTGGTTTCATTACGATATCGGGGTTAACAGACATATACAAACACAGGTGACATATATAATCACCAAAGACCTACAGAATACCAAGAGAGGACTACTCAACATTCTGTCATAACGTACATGGGAAAAGGATCCCAAGAAGAACAGTCATCTGTATATGTGTAAAAGAACCACATCTTCCACACCTACAACAAGCCAAACATTGTAATCAAACTTGCTGTAACAAAAAATAAAAACTTAAATTAAAAACACGAACAAGAAGTAGTGAGACAAACGTGAGGGGCTTTCTCCTGGCACATTCCATTCTAAACTCCAATCTAGAACACCACTTCCACTGAGGCTCTCTTGCCCTAGTAACCAGATTTGGTAAGGGTGAACTGCTGCCACCTTGTGGCCGTTTCACACAACAGCAGCTTTAATCCCAACGCTAATGGTCAGTTGATATTCAAAATCATTGCAGGCCTGTAAATGACACCTGCCCTGAAAACAAATCCTGGGGTCACATATCGACCAAAAAATTCAAAGGACGTCCATATTTCAAAACCACCGTTTCAAAAGGCATATTTTACGCACATTAGTGTTCTGCTTCTTTTCCTTTCTTTCCTTTTTTGTTAAAAAACACGGGAATGAAAAAAGGCATCCCTCAGAATGGGCGAAAATCATTGCAGACGAATCAATGGACAGAGGTTTAATCTCCAATATATATAAACAGCTCATGCAGCTTAATATTAAAAAAACAAACAACCCAAAAAAAATGGGCAGAAGATCTAAAGAGACGTTTCTTCAAAGGAGACACAGAGATGGCCAAGACGCACATGAAAAGCTGCTCAACAGCACTAATTATTAGAGAAATGCAAATCAAAACTACAATGAGGTATCACCTCACACCTGTTAGAATCGGCATCATCAGAAAATCTACAAACAACCAATTCTGGGGAGGGTGTGGACAAAAGGAGCCCTCTTCCACTATTGGTGGGAATGTAAATTGATACAGTCCCTATGGAGAACAGTATGGAGTTTCCTTAAAAAAATTAGAAATAGAATTACCATCTGATCCAGCAATCCCACTTCTGGGCATATACCCAGAGAAAACCGTAAATCAAAAAGGCACATTCACCACAATGTTCGTTGCAGCACTATTTACAATAGCCAGATAATGGAAGCAACCTAAATGCCCACAGACAGATGAATGGATAAAGATGTGGTACATATATAAAATGGAATATTACTCGGCCATAAAAAGGAATGAAACTGGGTCATTTGTAGAGACATCGATGGATCGAGAGACTGTCATACAGAATGAAGTAAGTCAGAAAGAGGAAAACAAATATTGTATATTAATGCATATATGTGGAGCCTAAAAATGGTACAGATGAACTGGTTTGCAGGGAAGAAATAGAGACACAGAGGTAGAGAACAAACGTATGGACACCAAGTGTGGGAAGCCATGGGGTGGTGGTGGTGGGATGAGTTGGGAGTTTGGGATTGACCTGTATACATGTATATGCATAAAATACATAACTAATAATAACGTGCTGTATAAAAAAATAAATAAAATTTCAAAATTTTAAAAAATAAAATTTAAAAATAAAACAGAAAAAAGTTCTTCCCGTCACACAGATGTATTTATAGGAATGAATTATTTCCATGCTTATATCTATAAATACATAAAAGAGGAATAACATCTAACTTGAAACATAAAAGAAACAAAAAGTGAACCCACGAGTTATACAGAGGAAAAGCCTATCACGGCACTTGCTCCAGTGGTAAACAATTCTGAAATTGGTCAGAGGTGGGGAACCATCTCCCATACAGCCAGCAACCCAACCCCCACGCAAGGAGCGTCCTCATTGCAAAGCTGGGGGACCGTGCCGAGGCATCTTTGAGTAAACGTGAGCTGAGCCCCAGGCCAGCTGCTGCTGAACTGTTCCCACCCTTTCCAGGTAAAACACCTGAATATGTACAAGGGCTTGAAAGCCTAGAGGAAGGACTGTGGAGCCACACCAGCGACAGCACGCAGGCCAACTTGGTGCCTGCAGGCCAGCCAGCGTGGTCCTGGACCCTGGCGCTCTTCCAGAAGCTTTCCATTGCCCTGCCTGAGATACCCCTCCTGTCCCGGCCCCCACTGCTTTTTTCCTTCCTCACCTCTGTCCGGAGAGAAATTCCAGCGGAAGGTATGGGTGACACATCCTCTTCTTTACAGGCGGCAGCCTGGCAACTCCTGCAGAAAGGCCAGCAGAACCCCACTCACACCGGGCCACCCACAAAGCTGTGGCCCCTCACTCCCTCCCACCAGCACAGCCCCGAGACTGCTGACGGGGCAGAGAATATGGAGTCAGGCACAGCTTCAGGGGCTATTGCTGCCTGGAGCGCTGTTTATATTGACCTCAACGAGGCACACCTGGGGAGGGCGGGCCGGCAGGGTAAGGCTGCCCAGGTCAGCTAATCCACAACCCTCAAGGAATCACATTGTTGAAAATGGACCCCGCTAAGGCAGAAGAGAAGCCAAGGGAAAAAAGGACACAATGCCATTTGCAGCACCGTAGATGAGTCTAGAAGTAATCACGTGACTTGTAGTAAGTCAGAAAGTGAAAGACACATATCATATCATATCACTTATAGGTGTTACCTAAAAATGGATACCAGGGCAGATATTTCCACGGAGAAGGGCAATCACAGATTCATTAAACAAACTTATGGTTCACCAATGGAAAGGTGTGAGGATTGGTTTCATTACGATATCGGGGTTAACAGACATATACAAACACAGGTGACATATATAATCACCAAAGACCTACAGAATACCAAGAGAGGACTACTCAACATTCTGTCATAACGTACATGGGAAAAGGATCCCAAGAAGAACAGTCATCTGTATATGAGTAAAAGAACCACATCTTCCACACAACAACAAGCCAAACATTGTAATCAAACTTGCTGTAACAAAAAATAAAAAATTAAATTAAAAATACGAACAAGAAGTAGTGAGACAAACGTGAGGGGCTTTCTCCTGGCACATTCCATTCTAAACTCCAATCTAGAACACCACTTCCACTGAGGCTCTCTTGCCCTAGTAACCAGATTTGGTAAGGGTGAACTGCTGCCACCTTGTGGCCGTTTCACACAACAGCAGCTTTAATCCCAACGCTAATGGTCAGTTGATATTCAAAATCATTGCAGGCCTGTAAATGACACCTGCCCTGAAAACAAATCCTGGGGTCACGTATCGACCAAAAAATTCAAAGGACGTCCATATTTCAAAACCACCGTTTCAAAAGGCATATTTTACGCACATTAGTGTTCTGCTTCTTTTCCTTTCTTTCCTTTTTTGTTAAAAAACACGGGAATGGAAAAAGGCATCCCTCAGAATGGGCGAAAATCATTGCAGACGAATCAATGGACAGAGGTTTAATCTCCAATATATATAAACAGCTCATGCAGCTTAATATTAAAAAAACAAACAACCCAAAAAAAATGGGCAGAAGATCTAAAGAGACGTTTCTTCAAAGGAGACACAGAGATGGCCAAGACGCACATGAAAAGCTGCTCAACAGCACTAATTATTAGAGAAATGCAAATCAAAACTACAATGAGGTATCACCTCACAACTGTTAGAATCGGCATCATCAGAAAATCTACAAACAACCAATTCTGGGGAGGGTGTGGACAAAAGGAGCCCTCTTCCACTATTGGTGGGAATGTAAATTGATACAGTCCCTATGGAGAACAGTATGGAGTTTCCTTAAAAAAATTAGAAATAGAATTACCATCTGATCCAGCAATCCCACTTCTGGGCATATACCCAGAGAAAACCGTATTTCAAAAAGGCACATTCACCACAATGTTCGTTGCAGCACTATTTACAATAGCCAGGTAATGGAAGCAACCTAAATGCCCACAGACAGATGAATGGATAAAGATGTGGTACATATATAAAATGGAATATTACTCGGCCATAAAAAGGAATGAAACTGGGTCATTTGTAGAGACATCGATGGATCGAGAGACTGTCATACAGAATGAAGTAAGTCAGAAAGAGGAAAACAAATATTGTATATTAATGCATATATGTGGAGCCTAAAAATGGTACAGATGAACTGGTTTGCAGGGAAGAAATAGAGACACAGAGGTAGAGAACAAACGTATGGACACCAAGTGTGGGAAGCCATGGGGTGGTGGTGGTGGGATGAGTTGGGAGTTTGGGATTGACCTGTATACATGTATATGCATAAAATACATAACTAATAATAACGTGCTGTATAAAAAAATAAATAAAATTTCAAAATTTTAAAAAATAAAATTTAAAAATAAAACAGAAAAAAGTTCTTCCCGTCACACAGATGTATTTATAGGAATGAATTATTTCCATGCTTATATCTATAAATACATAAAAGAGGAATAACATCTAACTTGAAACATAAAAGAAACAAAAAGTGAACCCACGAGTTATACAGAGGAAAACCCTATCACGGCACTTGCTCCAGTGGTAAACAATTCTGAAATTGGTCAGAGGTGGGGAACCATCTCCCATACAGCCAGCAACCCAACCCCCACGCAAGGAGCGTCCTCATTGCAAAGCTGGGGGACCGTGCCGAGGCATCTGTGAGTAAACGTGAGCTGAGCCCCAGGCCAGCTGCTGCTGAACTGTTCCCACCCTTTCCAGGTAAAACACCTGAATATGTACAAGGGCTTGAAAGCCGAGAGGAAGGACCGTGGAGCCACACCAGCGACAGCACGCAGGCCAACTTGGTGCCTGCAGGCCAGCCAGCGTGGTCCTGGACCCTGGCGCTCTTCCAGAAGCTTTCCATTGCCCTGCCTGAGATACCCCTCCTGTCCCGGCCCCCACTGCTTTTTTCCTTCCTCACCTCTGTCCGGAGAGAAATTCCAGCGGAAGGTATGGGTGACACATCCTCTTCTTTACAGGCGGCAGCCTGGCAGCTCCTGCAGAAAGGCCAGCAGAACCCCACTCACACCGGGCCACCCACAAAGCTGTGGCCCCTCACTCCCTCCCACCAGCACAGCCCCGAGACTGCGGACGGGGCAGAGAATATGGAGTCAGGCACAGCTTCAGGGGCTATTGCTGCCTGGAGCGCTGTTTATATTGACCTCAACGAGGCACACCTGGGGAGGGCGGGCCGGCAGGGTAAGGCTGCCCAGGTCAGCTAATCCACAACCCTCAGGGAATCACATTGTTGAAAATGGACCCCGCTAAGGCAGAAGAGAAGCCAAGGGAAAAAAGGACACAATGCCATTTGCAGCACCGTAGATGAGTCTAGAAGTAATCACGTGACTTGTAGTAAGTCAGAAAGTGAAAGACACATATCATATCATATCACTTATAGGTGTTACCTAAAAATGGATACCAGGGCAGATATTTCCACGGAGAAGGGCAATCACAGATTCATTAAACAAACTTATGGTTCACCAATGGAAAGGTGTGAGGATTGGTTTCATTACGATATCGGGGTTAACAGACATATACAAACACAGGTGACATATATAATCACCAAAGACCTACAGAATACCAAGAGAGGACTACTCAACATTCTGTCATAACGTACATGGGAAAAGGATCCCAAGAAGAACAGTCATCTGTATATGTGTAAAAGAACCACATCTTCCACACCTACAACAAGCCAAACATTGTAATCAAACTTGCTGTAATAAAAAATAAAAAAAATTAAATTAAAAACACGAACAAGAAGTAGTGAGACAAACGTGAGGGGCTTTCTCCTGGCACATTCCATTCTAAACTCCAATCTAGAACACCACTTCCACTGAGGCTCTCTTGCCCTAGTAACCAGATTTGGTAAGGGTGAACTGCTGCCACCTTGTGGCCGTTTCACACAACAGCAGCTTTAATCCCAACGCTAATGGTCAGTTGATATTCAAAATCATTGCAGGCCTGTAAATGACACCTGCCCTGAAAACAAATCCTGGGGTCACATATCGACCAAAAAATTCAAAGGACGTCCATATTTCAAAACCACCGTTTCAAAAGGCATATTTTACGCACATTAGTGTTCTGCTTCTTTTCCTTTCTTTCCTTTTTTGTTAAAAAACACGGGAATGGAAAAAGGCATCCCTCAGAATGGGTGAAAATCATTGCAGACGAATCAATGGACAGAGGTTTAATCTCCAATATATATAAACAGCTCATGCAGCTTAATATTAAAAAAACAAGCAACCCCAAAAAAATGGGCAGAAGATCTAAAGAGACGTTTCTTCAAAGGAGACACAGAGATGGCCAAGACGCACATGAAAAGCTGCTCAACAGCACTAATTATTAGAGAAATGCAAATCAAAACTACAATGAGGTATCACCTCACACCTGTTAGAATCGGCATCATCAGAAAATCTACAAACAACCAATTCTGGGGAGGGTGTGGACAAAAGGAACCCTCTTCCACTATTGGTGGGAATGTAAATTGATACAGTCCCTATGGAGAACACTATGGAGTTTCCTTAAAAAAATTAGAAATAGAATTACCATCTGATCCAGCAATCCCACTTCTGGGCATATACCCAGAGAAAACCGTATTTCAAAAAGGCACATTCACCACAATGTTCGTTGCAGCACTATTTACAATAGCCAGGTAATGGAAGCAACCTAAATGCCCACAGACAGATGAATGGATAAAGATGTGGTACATATATAAAATGGAATATGACTCGGCCATAAAAAGGAATGAAACTGGGTCATTTGTAGAGACATCGATGGATCGAGAGACTGTCATACAGAATGAAGTAAGTCAGAAAGAGGAAAACAAATATTGTATATTAATGCATATATGTGGAGCCTAAAAACGGTACAGATGAACTGGTTTGCAGGGAAGAAATAGAGACACAGAGGTAGAGAACAAACGTATGGACACCAAGTGTGGGAAGCCATGGGGTGGTGGTGGTGGGATGAGTTGGGAGTTTTGGATTGACCTGTATACATGTATATGCATAAAATACATAACTAATAATAACGTGCTGTATAAAAAAAATAAATAAAATAAAATTTCAAAATTTTAAAAAATAAAATTTATAAATAAAACAGAAAAAATTCTTCCCATCACACAGATGTATTTATAGGAAAGAATTATTTCCATGCTTATATCTATAAATACATAAAAGGGGAATAACATCTAACTTGAAACATAAAAGAAAAAAAAAACCTGAACCCAGGAGTTATACAGAGGAAAACCCTATCAGGGCACTTGCTCCAGTGGTAAACAATTCTGAAATTGGTCAGAGGTGGGGAACCATCTCCCATACAGCCAGCAACCCAACCCCCACACAAGGAGCGTCCTCATTGCAAAGCTGGGGGACCGTGCCGAGGCATCTGTGAGTAAACGTGAGCTGAGCCCCAGGCCAGCTGCTGCTGAACTGTTCCCACCCTTTCCAGGTAAAACACCTGAATATGTACAAGGGCTTGAAAGCCTAGAGGAAGGACCGTGGAGCCACACCAGCGACAGCACGCAGGCCAACTTGGTGCCTGCAGGCCAGCCAGCGTGGTCCTGGACGCTGGCGCTCTTCCAGAAGCTTTCCATTGCCCTGCCTGAGATACCCCTCCTGTCCCGGCCCCTACTGCTTTTTTCCTTCCTCACCTCTGTCCGGAGAGAAATTCCAGCGGAAGGTATGGGTGACACATCCTTTTCTTTACAGGCGGCAGCCTGGCAACTCCTGCAGAAAGGCCAGCAGAACCCCACTCACACCGGGCCACCCACAAAGCTGTGGCCCCTCACTCCCTCCCACCAGCACAGCCCTGAGACTGCTGACGGGGCAGAGAATATGGAGTCAGGCACAGCTTCAGGGGCTATTGCTGCCTGGAGCTCTGTTTATATTGACCTCAACGAGGCACACCTGGGGAGGGCGGGCCGGCAGGGTAAGGCTTCCCAGGTCAGCTAATCCACAACCCTCAGGGAATCACATTGTTGAAAATGGACCCCGCTAAGGCAGAAGAGAAGCCAAGGGAAAAAAGGACACAATGCCATTTGCAGCACCGTAGATGAGTCTAGAAGTAATCACGTGACTTGTAGTAAGTCAGAAAGTGAAATACACATATCATATCATATCACTTATAGGTGTTACCTAAAAATGGATACCAGGGCAGATATTTCCACGGAGAAGGGCAATCACAGATTCATTAAACAAACTTATGGTTCACCAATGGAAAGGTGTGAAGATTGGTTTCATTATGATATCGGGGTTAACAGACATATACAAACACAGGTGACATATATAATCACCAAAGACCTACAGAATACCAAGAGAGGACTACTCAACATTCTGTCATAACGTACATGGGAAAAGGATCCCAAGAAGAACAGTCATCTGTATATGTGTAAAAGAACCACATCTTCCACACCTACAACAAGCCAAACATTGTAATCAAACTTGCTGTAACAAAAAATAAAAAAATTAAATTAAAAACACGAACAAGAAGTAGTGAGACAAACGTGAGGGGCTTTCTCCTGGCACATTCCATTCTAAACTCCAATCTAGAACACCACTTCCACTGAGGCTCTCTTGCCCTAGTAACCAGATTTGGTAAGGGTGAACTGCTGCCACCTTGTGGCCGTTTCACACAACAGCAGCTTTAATCCCAACGCTAATGGTCAGTTGATATTCAAAATCATTGCAGGCCTGTAAATGACACCTGCCCTGAAAACAAATCCTGGGGTCACATATCGACCAAAAATTTCAAAGGACGTCCATATTTCAAAACGACCGTTTCAAAAGGCATATTTTACGCACATTAGTGTTCTGCTTCTTTTCCTTTCTTTCCTTTTTTGTTAAAAAACACGGGAATGGAAAAAGGCATCCCTCAGAATGGGCGAAAATCGTTGCAGACGAATCAATGGACAGAGGTTTAATCTCCAATATATATAAACAGCTCATGCAGCTTAATATTAAAAAAACAAACAACCCAAAAAAAATGGGCAGAAGATCTAAAGAGACGTTTCTTCAAAGGAGACACAGAGATGGCCAAGACGCACATGAAAAGCTGCTCAACAGCACTAATTATTAGAGAAATGCAAATCAAAACTACAATGAGGTATCACCTCACACCTGTTAGAATCGGCATCATCAGAAAATCTACAAACAACCAATTCTGGGGAGGGTGTGGACAAAAGGAACCCTCTTCCACTATTGGTGGGAATGTAAATTGATACAGTCCCTATGGAGAACAGTATGGAGTTTCCTTAAAAAAACTAGAAATAGAATTACCATCTGATCCAGCAATCCCACTTCTGGGCATATACCCAGAGAAAACCGTATTTCAAAAAGGCACATTCACCACAATGTTCGTTGCAGCACTATTTACAATAGCCAGGTAATGGAAGCAACCTAAATGCCCACAGACAGATGAATGGATAAAGATGTGGTACATATATAAAATGGAATATGACTCGGCCATAAAAAGGAATGAAACTGGGTCATTTGTAGAGACATCGATAGATCGAGAGACTGTCATACAGAATGAAGTAAGTCAGAAAGAGGAAAACAAATATTGTATATTAATGCATATATGTGGAGCCTAAAAATGGTACAGATGAACTGGTTTGCAGGGAAGAAATAGAGACACAGAGGTAGAGAACAAACGTATGGACACCAAGTGTGGGAAGCCATGGGGTGGTGGTGGTGGGATGAGTTGGGAGTTTGGGATTGACCTGTATACATGTATATGCATAAAATACATAACTAATAATAACGTGCTGTATAAAAAAATAAATAAAATTTCAAAATTTTAAAAAATAAAATTTAAAAATAAAACAGAAAAAAGTTCTTCCCGTCACACAGATGTATTTATAGGAATGAATTATTTCCATGCTTATATCTATAAATACATAAAAGAGGAATAACATCTAACTTGAAACATAAAAGAAACAAAAAGTGAACCCACGAGTTATACAGAGGAAAACCCTATCACGGCACTTGCTCCAGTGGTAAACAATTCTGAAATTGGTCAGAGGTGGGGAACCATCTCCCATACAGCCAGCAACCCAACCCCCACGCAAGGAGCGTCCACATTGCAAAGCTGGGGGACAGTGCCGAGGCATCTGTGAGTAAACGTGAGCTGAGCCCCAGGCCAGCTGCTGCTGAACTGTTCCCACCCTTTCCAGGTAAAACACCTGAATATGTACAAGGGCTTGAAAGCCTAGAGGAAGGACCGTGGAGCCACACCAGCGACAGCACGCAGGCCAACTTGGTGCCTGCAGGCCAGCCAGCGTGGTCCTGGACCCTGGCACTCTTCCAGAAGCTTTCCATTGCCCTGCCTGAGATACCCCTCCTGTCCCGGCCTCCACTGCTTTTTTCCTTCCTCACCTCTGTCCGGAGAGAAATTCCAGCGGAAGGTATGGGTGTCACATCCTCTTCTTTACAGGCGGCAGCCTGGCAACTCCTGCAGAATGGCCAGCAGAACCCCACTCACACCGGGCCACCCACAAAGCTGTGGCCCCTCACTCCCTCCCACCAGCACAGCCCCGAGACTGCTGACGGGGCAGAGAATATGGAGTCAGGCACAGCTTCAGGGGCTATTGCTGCCTGGAGCTCTGTTTATATTGACCTCAACGAGGCACACCTGGGGAGGGCGGGCCGGCAGGGTAAGGCTGCCCAGGTCAGCTAATCCACAACCCTCAGGGAATCACATTGTTGAAAATGGACCCCGCTAAGGCAGAAGAGAAGCCAAGGGAAAAAAGGACACAATGCCATTTGCAGCACCGTAGATGAGTCTAGAAGTAATCACGTGACTTGTAGTAAGTCAGAAAGTGAAAGACACATATCATATCATATCACTTATAGGTGTTACCTAAAAATGGATACCAGGGCAGATATTTCCACGGAGAAGGGCAATCACAGATTCATTAAACAAACTTATGGTTCACCAATGGAAAGGTGTGAGGATTGGTTTCATTACGATATCGGGGTTAACAGACATATACAAACACAGGTGACATATATAATCACCAAAGACCTACAGAATACCAAGAGAGGACTACTCAACATTCTGTCATAACGTACATGGGAAAAGGATCCCAAGAAGAACAGTCATCTGTATATGTGTAAAAGAACCACATCTTCCACACCTACAACAAGCCAAACATTGTAATCAAAATGCTGTAATAAAAAATAAAAAAATTAAATTAAAAACACGAACAAGAAGTAGTGAGACAAACGTGAGGGGCTTTCTCCTGGCACATTCCATTCTAAACTCCAATCTAGAACACCACTTCCACTGAGGCTCTCTTGCCCTAGTAACCAGATTTGGTAAGGGTGAACTGCTGCCACCTTGTGGCCGTTTCACACAACAGCAGCTTTAATCCCAACGCTAATGGTCAGTTGATATTCAAAATCATTGCAGGCCTGTAAATGACACCTGCCCTGAAAACAAATCCTGGGGTCACATATCGACCAAAAAATTCAAAGGACGTCCATATTTCAAAACGACCGTTTCAAAAGGCATATTTTACGCACATTAGTGTTCTGCTTCTTTTCCTTTCTTTCCTTTTTTGTTAAAAAACACGGGAATGGAAAAAGGCATCCCTCAGAATGGGTGAAAATCGTTGCAGACGAATCAATGAACAGAGGTTTAATCTCCAAAATATATAAACAGCTCATGCAGCTTAATATTAAAAAAACAAACAACCCAAAAAAATGGGCAGAAGATCTAAAGAGACGTTTCTTCAAAGGAGACACAGAGATGGCCAAGACGCACATGAAAAGCTGCTCAACAGCACTAATTATTAGAGAAATGCAAATCAAAACTACAATGAGGTATCACCTCACACCTGTTAGAATCGACATCATCAGAAAATCTACAAACAACCAATTCTGGGGAGGGTGTGGACAAAAGGAGCCCTCTTCCACTATTGGTGGGAATGTAAATTGATACAGTCACTATGGAGAACAGTATGGAGTTTCCTTAAAAAAACTAGAAATAGAATTACCATCTGATCCAGCAATCCCACTTCTGGGCATATACCCAGAGAAAACCGTATTTCAAAAAGGCACATTCACCACAATGTTCGTTGCAGCACTATTTACAATAGCCAGGTAATGGAAGCAACCTAAATGCCCACAGACAGATGAATGGATAAAGATGTGGTACATATATAAAATGGAATATTACTCGGCCATAAAAAGGAATGAAACTGGGTCATTTGTAGAGACATCGATGGATCGAGAGACTGTCATACAGAATGAAGTAAGTCAGAAAGAGGAAAACAAATATTGTATATTAATGCATATATGTGGAGCCTAAAAATGGTACAGATGAACTGGTTTGCAGGGAAGAAATAGAGACACAGAGGTAGAGAACAAACGTATGGACACCAAGTGTGGGAAGCCATGGGGTGGTGGTGGTGGGATGAGTTGGGAGTTTGGGATTGACCTGTATACATGTATATGCATAAAATACATAACTAATAATAACGTGCTGTATAAAAAAATAAATAAAATTTCAAAATTTTAAAAAATAAAATTTAAAAATAAAACAGAAAAAAGTTCTTCCCGTCACACAGATGTATTTATAGGAATGAATTATTTCCATGCTTATATCTATAAATACATAAAAGAGGAATAACATCTAACTTGAAACATAAAAGAAACAAAAAGTGAACCCACGAGTTATACAGAGGAAAACCCTATCACGGCACTTGCTCCAGTGGTAAACAATTCTGAAATTGGTCAGAGGTGGGGAACCATCTCCCATACAGCCAGCAACCCAACCCCCACGCAAGGAGCGTCCTCATTGCAAAGCTGGGGGACCGTGCCGAGGCATCTGTGAGTAAATGTGAGCTGAGCCCCAGGCCAGCTGCTGCTGAACTGTTCCCACCCTTTCCAGGTAAAACACCTGAATATGTACAAGGGCTTGAAAGCCGAGAGGAAGGACCGTGGAGCCACACCAGCGACAGCACGCAGGCCAACTTGGTGCCTGCAGGCCAGCCAGCGTGGTCCTGGACCCTGGCGCTCTTCCAGAAGCTTTCCATTGCCCTGCCTGAGATACCCCTCCTGTCCCGGCCCCCACTGCTTTTTTCCTTCCTCACCTCTGTCCGGAGAGAAATTCCAGCGGAAGGTATGGGTGACACATCCTCTTCTTTACAGGCGGCAGCCTGGCAACTCCTGCAGAAAGGCCAGCAGAACCCCACTCACACCGGGCCACCCACAAAGCTGTGGCCCCTCACTCCCTCCCACCAGCACAGCCCCGAGACTGCTGACGGGGCAGAGAATATGGAGTCAGGCACAGCTTCAGGGGCTATTGCTGCCTGGAGCTCTGTTTATATTGACCTCAACGAGGCACACCTGGGGAGGGCGGGCCGGCAGGGTAAGGCTGCCCAGGTCAGCTAATCCACAACCCTCAGGGAATCACATTGTTGAAAATGGACCCCGCTAAGGCAGAAGAGAAGCCAAGGGAAAAAAGGACACAATGCCATTTGCAGCACCGTAGATGAGTCTAGAAGTAATCACGTGACTTGTAGTAAGTCAGAAAGTGAAAGACACATATCATATCATATCACTTATAGGTGTTACCTAAAAATGGATACCAGGGCAGATATTTCCACGGAGAAGGGCAATCACAGATTCATTAAACAAACTTATGGTTCACCAATGGAAAGGTGTGAGGATTGGTTTCATTACGATATCGGGGTTAACAGACATATACAAACACAGGTGACATATATAATCACCAAAGACCTACAGAATACCAAGAGAGGACTACTCAACATTCTGTCATAACGTACATGGGAAAAGGATCCCAAGAAGAACAGTCATCTGTATATGTGTAAAAGAACCACATCTTCCACACCTACAACAAGCCAAACATTGTAATCAAACTTGCTGTAATAAAAAATAAAAAAATTAAATTAAAAACACGAACAAGAAGTAGTGAGACAAACGTGAGGGGCTTTCTCCTGGCACATTCCATTCTAAACTCCAATCTAGAACACCACTTCCACTAAGGCTCTCTTGCCCTAGTAACCAGATTTGGTAAGGGTGAACTGCTGCCACCTTGTGGCCGTTTCACACAACAGCAGCTTTAATCCCAACGCTAATGGTCAGTTGATATTCAAAATCATTGCAGGCCTGTAAATGACACCTGCCCTGAAAACAAATCCTGGGGTCACATATCGACCAAAAATTTCAAAGGACGTCCATATTTCAAAATGACCGTTTCAAAAGGCATATTTTACGCACATTAGTGTTCTGCTTCTTTTCCTTTCTTTCCTTTTTTGTTAAAAAACACGGGAATGGAAAAAGGCATCCCTCAGAATGGGTGAAAATCGTTGCAGACGAATCAATGAACAGAGGTTTAATCTCCAAAATATATAAACAGCTCATGCAGCTTAATATTAAAAAAACAAACAACCCAAAAAAATGGGCAGAAGATCTAAAGAGACGTTTCTTCAAAGGAGACACAGAGATGGCCAAGACGCACATGAAAAGCTGCTCAACAGCACTAATTATTAGAGAAATGCAAATCAAAACTACAATGAGGTATCACCTCACACCTGTTAGAATCGACATCATCAGAAAATCTACAAACAACCAATTCTGGGGAGGGTGTGGACAAAAGGAGCCCTCTTCCACTATTGGTGGGAATGTAAATTGATACAGTCACTATGGAGAACAGTATGGAGTTTCCTTAAAAAAACTAGAAATAGAATTACCATCTGATCCAGCAATCCCACTTCTGGGCATATACCCAGAGAAAACCGTATTTCAAAAAGGCACATTCACCACAATGTTCGTTGCAGCACTATTTACAATAGCCAGGTAATGGAAGCAACCTAAATGCCCACAGACAGATGAATGGATAAAGATGTGGTACATATATAAAATGGAATATTACTCGGCCATAAAAAGGAATGAAACTGGGTCATTTGTAGAGACATCGATGGATCGAGAGACTGTCATACAGAATGAAGTAAGTCAGAAAGAGGAAAACAAATATTGTATATTAATGCATATATGTGGAGCCTAAAAATGGTACAGATGAACTGGTTTGCAGGGAAGAAATAGAGACACAGAGGTAGAGAACAAACGTATGGACACCAAGTGTGGGAAGCCATGGGGTGGTGGTGGTGGGATGAGTTGGGAGTTTGGGATTGACCTGTATACATGTATATGCATAAAATACATAACTAATAATAACGTGCTCTATAAAAAAATAAATAAAATTTCAAAATTTTAAAAAATAAAATTTAAAAATAAAACAGAAAAAAGTTCTTCCCGTCACACAGATGTATTTATAGGAATGAATTATTTCCATGCTTATATCTATAAATACATAAAAGAGGAATAACATCTAACTTGAAACATAAAAGAAACAAAAAGTGAACCCACGAGTTATACAGAGGAAAACCCTATCACGGCACTTGCTCCAGTGGTAAACAATTCTGAAATTGGTCAGAGGTGGGGAACCATCTCCCATACAGCCAGCAACCCAACCCCCACGCAAGGAGCGTCCTCATTGCAAAGCTGGGGGACCGTGCCGAGGCATCTGTGAGTAAATGTGAGCTGAGCCCCAGGCCAGCTGCTGCTGAACTGTTCCCACCCTTTCCAGGTAAAACACCTGAATATGTACAAGGGCTTGAAAGCCTAGAGGAAGGACCGTGGAGCCACACCAGCGACAGCACGCAGGCCAACTTGGTGCCTGCAGGCCAGCCAGCGTGGTCCTGGACCCTGGCGCTCTTCCAGAAGCTTTCCATTGCCCTGCCTGAGATACCCCTCCTGTCCCGGCCCCCACTGCTTTTTTCCTTCCTCACCTCTGTCCGGAGAGAAATTCCAGCGGAAGGTATGGGTGACACATCCTCTTCTTTACAGGCGGCAGCCTGGCAACTCCTGCAGAAAGGCCAGCAGAACCCCACTCACACCGGGCCACCCACAAAGCTGTGGCCCCTCACTCCCTCCCACCAGCACAGCCCCGAGACTGCTGACGGGGCAGAGAATATGGAGTCAGGCACAGCTTCAGGGGCTATTGCTGCCTGGAGCTCTGTTTATATTGACCTCAACGAGGCACACCTGGGGAGGGCGGGCCGGCAGGGTAAGGCTGCCCAGGTCAGCTAATCCACAACCCTCAGGGAATCACATTGTTGAAAATGGACCCCGCTAAGGCAGAAGAGAAGCCAAGGGAAAAAAGGACACAATGCCATTTGCAGCACCGTAGATGAGTCTAGAAGTAATCACGTGACTTGTAGTAAGTCAGAAAGTGAAAGACACATATCATATCATATCACTTATAGGTGTTACCTAAAAATGGATACCAGGGCAGATATTTCCACGGAGAAGGGCAATCACAGATTCATTAAACAAACTTATGGTTCACCAATGGAAAGGTGTGAGGATTGGTTTCATTACGATATCGGGGTTAACAGACATATACAAACACAGGTGACATATATAATCACCAAAGACCTACAGAATACCAAGAGAGGACTACTCAACATTCTGTCATAACGTACATGGGAAAAGGATCCCAAGAAGAACAGTCATCTGTATATGTGTAAAAGAACCACATCTTCCACACCTACAACAAGCCAAACATTGTAATCAAACTTGCTGTAATAAAAAATAAAAAAATTAAATTAAAAACACGAACAAGAAGTAGTGAGACAAACGTGAGGGGCTTTCTCCTGGCACATTCCATTCTAAACTCCAATCTAGAACACCACTTCCACTGAGGCTCTCTTGCCCTAGTAACCAGATTTGGTAAGGGTGAACTGCTGCCACCTTGTGGCCGTTTCACACAACAGCAGCTTTAATCCCAATGCTAATGGTCAGTTGATATTCAAAATCATTGCAGGCCTGTAAATGACACCTGCCCTGAAAACAAATCCTGGGGTCACATATCGACCAAAATATTCAAAGGACGTCCATATTTCAAAACGACCGTTTCAAAAGGCATATTTTACGCACATTAGTGTTCTGCTTCTTTTCCTTTCTTTCCTTTTTTGTTAAAAAACACGGGAATGGAAAAAGGCATCCCTCAGAATGGGTGAAAATCGTTGCAGACGAATCAATGGACAGAGGTTTAATCTCCAATATATATAAACAGCTCATGCAGCTTAATATTAAAAAAACAAACAACCCAAAAAAAATGGGCAGAAGATCTAAAGAGACGTTTCTTCAAAGGAGACACAGAGATGGCCAAGACGCACATGAAAAGCTGCTCAACAGCACTAATTATTAGAGAAATGCAAATCAAAACTACAATGAGGTATCACCTCACACCTGTTAGAATCGGCATCATCAGAAAATCTACAAACAACCAATTCTGGGGAGGGTGTGGACAAAAGGAACCCTCTTCCACTATTGGTGGGAATGTAAATTGATACAGTCCCTATGGAGAACAGTATGGAGTTTCCTTAAAAAAACTAGAAATAGAATTACCATCTGATCCAGCAATCCCACTTCTGGGCATATACCCAGAGAAAACCGTATTTCAAAAAGGCACCTTCACCACAATGTTCGTTGCAGCACTATTTACAATAGCCAGGTAATGGAAGCAACCTAAATGCCCACAGACAGATGAATGGATAAAGATGTGGTACATATATAAAATGGAATATTACTCGGCCATAAAAAGGAATGAAACTGGGTCATTTGTAGAGACATCGATGGATCGAGAGACTGTCATACAGAATGAAGTAAGTCAGAAAGAGGAAAACAAATATTGTATATTAATGCATATATGTGGAGCCTAAAAATGGTACAGATGAACTGGTTTGCAGGGAAGAAATAGAGACACAGAGGTAGAGAACAAACGTATGGACACCAAGTGTGGGAAGCCATGGGGTGGTGGTGGTGGGATGAGTTGGGAGTTTGGGATTGACCTGTATACATGTATATGCATAAAATACATAACTAATAATAACGTGCTGTATAAAAAAATAAATAAAATTTCAAAATTTTAAAAAATAAAATTTAAAAATAAAACAGAAAAAAGTTCTTCCTGTCACACAGATGTATTTATAGGAATGAATTATTTCCATGCTTATATCTATAAATACATAAAAGAGGAATAACATCTAACTTGAAACATAAAAGAAACAAAAAGTGAACCCACGAGTTATACAGAGGAAAACCCTATCACGGCACTTGCTCCAGTGGTAAACAATTCTGAAATTGGTCAGAGGTGGGGAACCATCTCCCATACAGCCAGCAACCCAACCCCCACGCAAGGAGCGTCCTCATTGCAAAGCTGGGGGACCGTGCCGAGGCATCTGTGAGTAAACGTGAGCTGAGCCCCAGGCCAGCTGCTGCTGAACTGTTCCCACCCTTTCCAGGTAAAACACCTGAATATGTACAAGGGCTTGAAAGCCTAGAGGAAGGACCGTGGAGCCACACCAGCGACAGCACGCAGGCCAACTTGGTGCCTGCAGGCCAGCCAGCGTGGTCCTGGACCCTGGCGCTCTTCCAGAAGCTTTCCATTGCCCTGCCTGAGATACCCCTCCTGTCCCGGCCCCCACTGCTTTTTTCCTTCCTCACCTCTGTCCGGAGAGAAATTCCAGCGGAAGGTATGGGTGACACATCCTCTTCTTTACAGGCGGCAGCCTGGCAACTCCTGCAGAAAGGCCAGCAGAACCCCACTCACACCGGGCCACCCACAAAGCTGTGGCCCCTCACTCCCTCCCACCAGCACAGCCCCGAGACTGCTGACGGGGCAGAGAATATGGAGTCAGGCACAGCTTCAGGGGCTATTGCTGCCTGGAGCTCTGTTTATATTGACCTCAACGAGGCACACCTGGGGAGGGCGGGCCGGCAGGGTAAGGCTGCCCAGGTCAGCTAATCCACAACCCTCAGGGAATCACATTGTTGAAAATGGACCCCGCTAAGGCAGAAGAGAAGCCAAGGGAAAAAAGGACACAATGCCATTTGCAGCACCGTAGATGAGTCTAGAAGTAATCACGTGACTTGTAGTAAGTCAGAAAGTGAAAGACACATATCATATCATATCACTTATAGGTGTTACCTAAAAATGGATACCAGGGCAGATATTTCCACGGAGAAGGGCAATCACAGATTCATTAAACAAACTTATGGTTCACCAATGGAAAGGTGTGAGGATTGGTTTCATTACGATATCGGGGTTAACAGACATATACAAACACAGGTGACATATATAATCACCAAAGACCTACAGAATACCAAGAGAGGACTACTCAACATTCTGTCATAACGTACATGGGAAAAGGATCCCAAGAAGAACAGTCATCTGTATATGTGTAAAAGAACCACATCTTCCACACCTACAACAAGCCAAACATTGTAATCAAACTTGCTGTAATAAAAAATAAAAAAATTAAATTAAAAACACGAACAAGAAGTAGTGAGACAAACGTGAGGGGCTTTCTCCTGGCACATTCCATTCTAAACTCCAATCTAGAACACCACTTCCACTGAGGCTCTCTTGCCCTAGTAACCAGATTTGGTAAGGGTGAACTGCTGCCACCTTGTGGCCGTTTCACACAACAGCAGCTTTAATCCCAAAGCTAATGGTCAGTTGATATTCAAAATCATTGCAGGCCTGTAAATGACACCTGCCCTGAAAACAAATCCTGGGGTCACATATCGACCAAAATATTCAAAGGACGTCCATATTTCAAAACGACCGTTTCAAAAGGCATATTTTACGCACATTAGTGTTCTGCTTCTTTTCCTTTCTTTCCTTTTTTGTTAAAAAACACGGGAATGGAAAAAGGCATCCCTCAGAATGGGTGAAAATCGTTGCAGATGAATCAATGGACAGAGGTTTAATCTCCAATATATATAAACAGCTCATGCAGCTTAATATTAAAAAAACAAACAACCCCAAAAAAATGGGCAGAAGATCTAAAGAGACGTTTCTTCAAAGGAGACACAGAGATGGCCAAGACGCACATGAAAAGCTGCTCAACAGCACTAATTATTAGAGAAATGCAAATCAAAACTACAATGAGGTATCACCTCACACCTGTTAGAATCGGCATCATCAGAAAATCTACAAACAACCAATTCTGGGGAGGGTGTGGACAAAAGGAACCCTCTTCCACTATTGGTGGGAATGTAAATTGATACAGTCCCTATGGAGAACACTATGGAGTTTCCTTAAAAAAATTAGAAATAGAATTACCATCTGATCCAGCAATCCCACTTCTGGGCATATACCCAGAGAAAACCGTATTTCAAAAAGGCACATTCACCACAATGTTCGTTGCAGCACTATTTACAATAGCCAGGTAATGGAAGCAACCTAAATGCCCACAGACAGATGAATGGATAAAGATGTGGTACATATATAAAATGGAATATTACTCGGCCATAAAAAGGAATGAAACTGGGTCATTTGTAGAGACATCGATGGATGGAGAGACTGTCATACAGAATGAAGTAAGTCAGAAAGAGGAAAACAAATATTGTATATTAATGCATATATGTGGAGCCTAAAAACGGTACAGATGAACTGGTTTGCAGGGAAGAAATAGAGACACAGAGGTAGAGAACAAACGTATGGACACCAAGTGTGGGAAGCCATGGGGTGGTGGTGGTGGGATGAGTTGGGAGTTTTGGATTGACCTGTATACATGTATATGCATAAAATACATAACTAATAATAACGTGCTGTATAAAAAAAATAAATAAATAAAATTTCAAAATTTTAAAAAATAAAATTTATAAATAAAACAGAAAAAATTCTTCCCATCACACAGATGTATTTATAGGAAAGAATTATTTCCATGCTTATATCTATAAATACATAAAAGGGGAATAACATCTAACTTGAAACATAAAAGAAAAAAAAAACCTGAACCCAGGAGTTATACAGAGGAAAACCCTATCAGGGCACTTGCTCCAGTGGTAAACAATTCTGAAATTGGTCAGAGGTGGGGAACCATCTCCCATACAGCCAGCAACCCAACCCCCACACAATGAGCGTCCTCATTGCAAAGCTGGGGGACCGTGCCGAGGCATCTGTGAGTAAACGTGAGCTGAGCCCCAGGCCAGCTGCTGCTGAACTGTTCCCACCCTTTCCAGGTAAAACACCTGAATATGTACAAGGGCTTGAAAGCCTAGAGGAAGGACCGTGGAGCCACACCAGCGACAGCACGCAGGCCAACTTGGTGCCTGCAGGCCAGCCAGCGTGGTCCCGGACGCTGGCGCTCTTCCAGAAGCTTTCCATTGCCCTGCCTGAGATACCCCTCCTGTCCCGGCCCCTACTGCTTTTTTCCTTCCTCACCTCTGTCCGGAGAGAAATTCCAGCGGAAGGTATGGGTGACACATCCTCTTCTTTACAGGCGGCAGCCTGGCAACTCCTGCAGAAAGGCCAGCAGAACCCCACTCACACCGGGCCACCCACAAAGCTGTGGCCCCTCACTCCCTCCCACCAGCACAGCCCTGAGACTGCTGACGGGGCAGAGAATATGGAGTCAGGCACAGCTTCAGGGGCTATTGCTGCCTGGAGCTCTGTTTATATTGACCTCAACGAGGCACACCTGGGGAGGGCGGGCCGGCAGGGTAAGGCTTCCCAGGTCAGCTAATCCACAACCCTCAGGGAATCACATTGTTGAAAATGGACCCCGCTAAGGCAGAAGAGAAGCCAAGGGAAAAAAGGACACAATGCCATTTGCAGCACCGTAGATGAGTCTAGAAGTAATCACGTGACTTGTAGTAAGTCAGAAAGTGAAAGACACATATCATATCATATCACTTATAGGTGTTACCTAAAAATGGATACCAGGGCAGATATTTCCACGGAGAAGGGCAATCACAGATTCATTAAACAAACTTATGGTTCACCAATGGAAAGGTGTGAAGATTGGTTTCATTATGATATCGGGGTTAACAGACATATACAAACACAGGTGACATATATAATCACCAAAGACCTACAGAATACCAAGAGAGGACTACTCAACATTCTGTCATAACGTACATGGGAAAAGGATCCCAAGAAGAACAGTCATCTGTATATGTGTAAAAGAACCACATCTTCCACACCTACAACAAGCCAAACATTGTAATCAAACTTGCTGTAACAAAAAATAAAAAAATTAAATTAAAAACACGAACAAGAAGTAGTGAGACAAACGTGAGGGGCTTTCTCCTGGCACATTCCATTCTAAACTCCAATCTAGAACACCACTTCCACTGAGGCTCTCTTGCCCTAGTAACCAGATTTGGTAAGGGTGAACTGCTGCCACCTTGTGGCCGTTTCACACAACAGCAGCTTTAATCCCAACGCTAATGGTCAGTTGATATTCAAAATCATTGCAGGCCTGTAAATGACACCTGCCCTGAAAACAAATCCTGGGGTCACATATCGACCAAAAATTTCAAAGGACGTCCATATTTCAAAACGACCGTTTCAAAAGGCATATTTTACGCACATTAGTGTTCTGCTTCTTTTCCTTTCTTTCCTTTTTTGTTAAAAAACACGGGAATGGAAAAAGGCATCCCTCAGAATGGGTGAAAATCGTTGCAGACGAATCAATGGACAGAGGTTTAATCTCCAATATATATAAACAGCTCATGCAGCTTAATATTAAAAAAACAAACAACCCCAAAAAAATGGGCAGAAGATCTAAAGAGACGTTTCTTCAAAGGAGACACAGAGATGGCCAAGACGCACATGAAAAGCTGCTCAACAGCACTAATTATTAGAGAAATGCAAATCAAAACTACAATGAGGTATCACCTCACACCTGTTAGAATCGGCATCATCAGAAAATCTACAAACAACCAATTCTGGGGAGGGTGTGGACAAAAGGAACCCTCTTCCACTATTGGTGGGAATGTAAATTGATACAGTCCCTATGGAGAACACTATGGAGTTTCCTTAAAAAAACTAGAAATAGAATTACCATCTGATCCAGCAATCCCACTTCTGGGCATATACCCAGAGAAAACCGTATTTCAAAAAGGCACATTCACCACAATGTTCGTTGCAGCACTATTTACAATAGCCAGGTAATGGAAGCAACCTAAATGCCCACAGACAGATGAATGGATAAAGATGTGGTACATATATAAAATGGAATATTACTCGGCCATAAAAAGGAATGAAACTGGGTCATTTGTAGAGACATCGATGGATCGAGAGACTGTCATACAGAATGAAGTAAGTCAGAAAGAGGAAAACAAATATTGTATATTAATGCATATATGTGGAGCCTAAAAACGGTACAGATGAACTGGTTTGCAGGGAAGAAATAGAGACACAGAGGTAGAGAACAAACGTATGGACACCAAGTGTGGGAAGCCATGGGGTGGTGGTGGTGGGATGAGTTGGGAGTTTTGGATTGACCTGTATACATGTATATGCATAAAATACATAACTAATAATAACGTGCTGTATAAAAAAAATAAATAAAATAAAATTTCAAAATTTTAAAAAATAAAATTTATAAATAAAACAGAAAAAATTCTTCCCATCACACAGATGTATTTATAGGAAAGAATTATTTCCATGCTTATATCTATAAATACATAAAAGGGGAATAACATCTAACTTGAAACATAAAAGAAAAAAAAAACCTGAACCCAGGAGTTATACAGAGGAAAACCCTATCAGGGCACTTGCTCCAGTGGTAAACAATTCTGAAATTGGTCAGAGGTGGGGAACCATCTCCCATACAGCCAGCAACCCAACCCCCACACAAGGAGCGTCCTCATTGCAAAGCTGGGGGACCGTGCCGAGGCATCTGTGAGTAAACGTGAGCTGAGCCCCAGGCCAGCTGCTGCTGAACTGTTCCCACCCTTTCCAGGTAAAACACCTGAATATGTACAAGGGCTTGAAAGCCTAGAGGAAGGACCGTGGAGCCACACCAGCGACAGCACGCAGGCCAACTTGGTGCCTGCAGGCCAGCCAGCGTGGTCCTGGACGCTGGCGCTCTTCCAGAAGCTTTCCATTGCCCTGCCTGAGATACCCCTCCTGTCCCGGCCCCTACTGCTTTTTTCCTTCCTCACCTCTGTCCGGAGAGAAATTCCAGCGGAAGGTATGGGTGACACATCCTCTTCTTTACAGGCGGCAGCCTGGCAACTCCTGCAGAAAGGCCAGCAGAACCCCACTCACACCGGGCCACCCACAAAGCTGTGGCCCCTCACTCCCTCCCACCAGCACAGCCCTGAGACTGCTGACGGGGCAGAGAATATGGAGTCAGGCACAGCTTCAGGGGCTATTGCTGCCTGGAGCTCTGTTTATATTGACCTCAACGAGGCACACCTGGGGAGGGCGGGCCGGCAGGGTAAGGCTTCCCAGGTCAGCTAATCCACAACCCTCAGGGAATCACATTGTTGAAAATGGACCCCGCTAAGGCAGAAGAGAAGCCAAGGGAAAAAAGGACACAATGCCATTTGCAGCACCGTAGATGAGTCTAGAAGTAATCACGTGACTTGTAGTAAGTCAGAAAGTGAAAGACACATATCATATCATATCACTTATAGGTGTTACCTAAAAATGGATACCAGGGCAGATATTTCCACGGAGAAGGGCAATCACAGATTCATTAAACAAACTTATGGTTCACCAATGGAAAGGTGTGAAGATTGGTTTCATTATGATATCGGGGTTAACAGACATATACAAACACAGGTGACATATATAATCACCAAAGACCTACAGAATACCAAGAGAGGACTACTCAACATTCTGTCATAACGTACATGGGAAAAGGATCCCAAGAAGAACAGTCATCTGTATATGTGTAAAAGAACCACATCTTCCACACCTACAACAAGCCAAACATTGTAATCAAACTTGCTGTAACAAAAAATAAAAAAATTAAATTAAAAACACGAACAAGAAGTAGTGAGACAAACGTGAGGGGCTTTCTCCTGGCACATTCCATTCTAAACTCCAATCTAGAACACCACTTCCACTGAGGCTCTCTTGCCCTAGTAACCAGATTTGGTAAGGGTGAACTGCTGCCACCTTGTGGCCGTTTCACACAACAGCAGCTTTAATCCCAACGCTAATGGTCAGTTGATATTCAAAATCATTGCAGGCCTGTAAATGACACCTGCCCTGAAAACAAATCCTGGGGTCACATATCGACCAAAAATTTCAAAGGACGTCCATATTTCAAAACGACCGTTTCAAAAGGCATATTTTACGCACATTAGTGTTCTGCTTCTTTTCCTTTCTTTCCTTTTTTGTTAAAAAACACGGGAATGGAAAAAGGCATCCCTCAGAATGGGTGAAAATCGTTGCAGACGAATCAATGGACAGAGGTTTAATCTCCAATATATATAAACAGCTCATGCAGCTTAATATTAAAAAAACAAACAACCCCAAAAAAATGGGCAGAAGATCTAAAGAGACGTTTCTTCAAAGGAGACACAGAGATGGCCAAGACGCACATGAAAAGCTGCTCAACAGCACTAATTATTAGAGAAATGCAAATCAAAACTACAATGAGGTATCACCTCACACCTGTTAGAATCGGCATCATCAGAAAATCTACAAACAACCAATTCTGGGGAGGGTGTGGACAAAAGGAACCCTCTTCCACTATTGGTGGGAATGTAAATTGATACAGTCCCTATGGAGAACAGTATGGAGTTTCCTTAAAAAAACTAGAAATAGAATTACCATCTGATCCAGCAATCCCACTTCTGGGCATATACCCAGAGAAAACCGTATTTCAAAAAGGCACCTTCACCACAATGTTCGTTGCAGCACTATTTACAATAGCCAGGTAATGGAAGCAACCTAAATGCCCACAGACAGATGAATGGATAAAGATGTGGTACATATATAAAATGGAATATGACTCGGCCATAAAAAGGAATGAAACTGGGTCATTTGTAGAGACATCGATAGATCGAGAGACTGTCATACAGAATGAAGTAAGTCAGAAAGAGGAAAACAAATATTGTATATTAATGCATATATGTGGAGCCTAAAAACGGTACAGATGAACTGGTTTGCAGGGAAGAAATAGAGACACAGAGGTAGAGAACAAACGTATGGACACCAAGTGTGGGAAGCCATGGGGTGGTGGTGGTGGGATGAGTTGGGAGTTTGGGATTGACCTGTATACATGTATATGCATAAAATACATAACTAATAATAACGTGCTGTATAAAAAAATAAATAAAATTTCAAAATTTTAAAAAATAAAATTTAAAAATAAAACAGAAAAAAGTTCTTCCCGTCACACAGATGTATTTATAGGAATGAATTATTTCCATGCTTATATCTATAAATACATAAAAGAGGAATAACATCTAACTTGAAACATAAAAGAAACAAAAAGTGAACCCACGAGTTATACAGAGGAAAACCCTATCACGGCACTTGCTCCAGTGGTAAACAATTCTGAAATTGGTCAGAGGTGGGGAACCATCTCCCATACAGCCAGCAACCCAACCCCCACGCAAGGAGCGTCCTCATTGCAAAGCTGGGGGACCGTGCCGAGGCATCTGTGAGTAAACGTGAGCTGAGCCCCAGGCCAGCTGCTGCTGAACTGTTCCCACCCTTTCCAGGTAAAACACCTGAATATGTACAAGGGCTTGAAAGCCTAGAGGAAGGACCGTGGAGCCACACCAGCGACAGCACGCAGGCCAACTTGGTGCCTGCAGGCCAGCCAGCGTGGTCCTGGACCCTGGCGCTCTTCCAGAAGCTTTCCATTGCCCTGCCTGAGATACCCCTCCTGTCCCGGCCCCCACTGCTTTTTTCCTTCCTCACCTCTGTCCGGAGAGAAATTCCAGCGGAAGGTATGGGTGACACATCCTCTTCTTTACAGGCGGCAGCCTGGCAACTCCTGCAGAAAGGCCAGCAGAACCCCACTCACACCGGGCCACCCACAAAGCTGTGGCCCCTCACTCCCTCCCACCAGCACAGCCCCGAGACTGCTGACGGGGCAGAGAATATGGAGTCAGGCACAGCTTCAGGGGCTATTGCTGCCTGGAGCTCTGTTTATATTGACCTCAACGAGGCACACCTGGGGAGGGCGGGCCGGCAGGGTAAGGCTGCCCAGGTCAGCTAATCCACAACCCTCAGGGAATCACATTGTTGAAAATGGACCCCGCTAAGGCAGAAGAGAAGCCAAGGGAAAAAAGGACACAATGCCATTTGCAGCACCGTAGATGAGTCTAGAAGTAATCACGTGACTTGTAGTAAGTCAGAAAGTGAAAGACACATATCATATCATATCACTTATAGGTGTTACCTAAAAATGGATACCAGGGCAGATATTTCCACGGAGAAGGGCAATCACAGATTCATTAAACAAACTTATGGTTCACCAATGGAAAGGTGTGAGGATTGGTTTCATTACGATATCGGGGTTAACAGACATATACAAACACAGGTGACATATATAATCACCAAAGACCTACAGAATACCAAGAGAGGACTACTCAACATTCTGTCATAACGTACATGGGAAAAGGATCCCAAGAAGAACAGTCATATGTATATGTGTAAAAGAACCACATCTTCCACACCTACAACAAGCCAAACATTGTAATCAAAATGCTGTAATAAAAAATAAAAAAAATTAAATTAAAAACACGAACAAGAAGTAGTGAGACAAACGTGAGGGGCTTTCTCCTGGCACATTCCATTCTAAACTCCAATCTAGAACACCACTTCCACTGAGGCTCTCTTGCCCTAGTAACCAGATTTGGTAAGGGTGAACTGCTGCCACCTTGTGGCCGTTTCACACAACAGCAGCTTTAATCCCAACGCTAATGGCCAGTTGATATTCAAAATCATTGCAGGCCTGTAAATGACACCTGCCCTGAAAACAAATCCTGGGGTCACATATCGACCAAAAATTTCAAAGGACGTCCATATTTCAATATGACCGTTTCAAAAGGCATATTTTACGCACATTAGTGTTCTGCTTCTTTTCCTTTCTTTCCTTTTTTGTTAAAAAACACGGGAATGGAAAAAGGCATCCCTCAGAATGGGTGAAAATCGTTGCAGACGAATCAATGAACAGAGGTTTAATCTCCAAAATATATAAACAGCTCATGCAGCTTAATATTAAAAAAACAAACAACCCAAAAAAATGGGCAGAAGATCTAAAGAGACGTTTCTTCAAAGGAGACACAGAGATGGCCAAGACGCACATGAAAAGCTGCTCAACAGCACTAATTATTAGAGAAATGCAAATCAAAACTACAATGAGGTATCACCTCACACCTGTTAGAATCGACATCATCAGAAAATCTACAAACAACCAATTCTGGGGAGGGTGTGGACAAAAGGAGCCCTCTTCCACTATTGGTGGGAATGTAAATTGATACAGTCACTATGGAGAACAGTATGGAGTTTCCTTAAAAAAACTAGAAATAGAATTACCATCTGATCCAGCAATCCCACTTCTGGGCATATACCCAGAGAAAACCGTATTTCAAAAAGGCACATTCACCACAATGTTCGTTGCAGCACTATTTACAATAGCCAGGTAATGGAAGCAACCTAAATGCCCACAGACAGATGAATGGATAAAGATGTGGTACATATATAAAATGGAATATTACTCGGCCATAAAAAGGAATGAAACTGGGTCATTTGTAGAGACATCGATGGATCGAGAGACTGTCATACAGAATGAAGTAAGTCAGAAAGAGGAAAACAAATATTGTATATTAATGCATATATGTGGAGCCTAAAAATGGTACAGATGAACTGGTTTGCAGGGAAGAAATAGAGACACAGAGGTAGAGAACAAACGTATGGACACCAAGTGTGGGAAGCCATGGGGTGGTGGTGGTGGGATGAGTTGGGAGTTTGGGATTGACCTGTATACATGTATATGCATAAAATACATAACTAATAATAACGTGCTGTATAAAAAAATAAATAAAATTTCAAAATTTTAAAAAATAAAATTTAAAAATAAAACAGAAAAAAGTTCTTCCCGTCACACAGATGTATTTATAGGAATGAATTATTTCCATGCTTATATCTATAAATACATAAAAGAGGAATAACATCTAACTTGAAACATAAAAGAAACAAAAAGTGAACCCACGAGTTATACAGAGGAAAACCCTATCACGGCACTTGCTCCAGTGGTAAACAATTATGAAATTGGTCAGAGGTGGGGAACCATCTCCCATACAGCCAGCAACCCAACCCCCACGCAAGGAGCGTCCTCATTGCAAAGCTGGGGGACCGTGCCGAGGCATCTGTGAGTAAATGTGAGCTGAGCCCCAGGCCAGCTGCTGCTGAACTGTTCCCACCCTTTCCAGGTAAAACACCTGAATATGTACAAGGGCTTGAAAGCCGAGAGGAAGGACCGTGGAGCCACACCAGCGACAGCACGCAGGCCAACTTGGTGCCTGCAGGCCAGCCAGCGTGGTCCTGGACCCTGGCGCTCTTCCAGAAGCTTTCCATTGCCCTGCCTGAGATACCCCTCCTGTCCCGGCCCCCACTGCTTTTTTCCTTCCTCACCTCTGTCCGGAGAGAAATTCCAGCGGAAGGTATGGGTGACACATCCTCTTCTTTACAGGCGGCAGCCTGGCAACTCCTGCAGAAAGGCCAGCAGAACCCCACTCACACCGGGCCACCCACAAAGCTGTGGCCCCTCACTCCCTCCCACCAGCACAGCCCCGAGACTGCTGACGGGGCAGAGAATATGGAGTCAGGCACAGCTTCAGGGGCTATTGCTGCCTGGAGCTCTGTTTATATTGACCTCAACGAGGCACACCTGGGGAGGGCGGGCCGGCAGGGTAAGGCTGCCCAGGTCAGCTAATCCACAACCCTCAGGGAATCACATTGTTGAAAATGGACCCCGCTAAGGCAGAAGAGAAGCCAAGGGAAAAAAGGACACAATGCCATTTGCAGCACCGTAGATGAGTCTAGAAGTAATCACGTGACTTGTAGTAAGTCAGAAAGTGAAAGACACATATCATATCATATCACTTATAGGTGTTACCTAAAAATGGATACCAGGGCAGATATTTCCACGGAGAAGGGCAATCACAGATTCATTAAACAAACTTATGGTTCACCAATGGAAAGGTGTGAGGATTGGTTTCATTACGATATCGGGGTTAACAGACATATACAAACACAGGTGACATATATAATCACCAAAGACCTACAGAATACCAAGAGAGGACTACTCAACATTCTGTCATAACGTACATGGGAAAAGGATCCCAAGAAGAACAGTCATATGTATATGTGTAAAAGAACCACATCTTCCACACCTACAACAAGCCAAACATTGTAATCAAACTTGCTGTAATAAAAAATAAAAAAATTAAATTAAAAACACGAACAAGAAGTAGTGAGACAAACGTGAGGGGCTTTCTCCTGGCACATTCCATTCTAAACTCCAATCTAGAACACCACTTCCACTGAGGCTCTCTTGCCCTAGTAACCAGATTTGGTAAGGGTGAACTGCTGCCACCTTGTGGCCGTTTCACACAACAGCAGCTTTAATCCCAACGCTAATGGTCAGTTGATATTCAAAATCATTGCAGGCCTGTAAATGACACCTGCCCTGAAAACAAATCCTGGGGTCACATATCGACCAAAATATTCAAAGGACGTCCATATTTCAAAACGACCGTTTCAAAAGGCATATTTTACGCACATTAGTGTTCTGCTTCTTTTCCTTTCTTTCCTTTTTTGTTAAAAAACACGGGAATGGAAAAAGGCATCCCTCAGAATGGGTGAAAATCGTTGCAGACGAATCAATGGACAGAGGTTTAATCTCCAATATATATAAACAGCTCATGCAGCTTAATATTAAAAAAACAAACAACCCAAAAAAAATGGGCAGAAGATCTAAAGAGACGTTTCTTCAAAGGAGACACAGAGATGGCCAAGACGCACATGAAAAGCTGCTCAACAGCACTAATTATTAGAGAAATGCAAATCAAAACTACAATGAGGTATCACCTCACACCTGTTAGAATCGGCATCATCAGAAAATCTACAAACAACCAATTCTGGGGAGGGTGTGGACAAAAGGAACCCTCTTCCACTATTGGTGGGAATGTAAATTGATACAGTCCCTATGGAGAACAGTATGGAGTTTCCTTAAAAAAACTAGAAATAGAATTACCATCTGATCCAGCAATCCCACTTCTGGGCATATACCCAGAGAAAACCGTATTTCAAAAAGGCACCTTCACCACAATGTTCGTTGCAGCACTATTTACAATAGCCAGGTAATGGAAGCAACCTAAATGCCCACAGACAGATGAATGGATAAAGATGTGGTACATATATAAAATGGAATATTACTCGGCCATAAAAAGGAATGAAACTGGGTCATTTGTAGAGACATCGATGGATCGAGAGACTGTCATACAGAATGAAGTAAGTCAGAAAGAGGAAAACAAATATTGTATATTAATGCATATATGTGGAGCCTAAAAATGGTACAGATGAACTGGTTTGCAGGGAAGAAATAGAGACACAGAGGTAGAGAACAAACGTATGGACACCAAGTGTGGGAAGCCATGGGGTGGTGGTGGTGGGATGAGTTGGGAGTTTGGGATTGACCTGTATACATGTATATGCATAAAATACATAACTAATAATAACGTGCTGTATAAAAAAATAAATAAAATTTCAAAATTTTAAAAAATAAAATTTAAAAATAAAACAGAAAAAAGTTCTTCCCGTCACACAGATGTATTTATAGGAATGAATTATTTCCATGCTTATATCTATAAATACATAAAAGAGGAATAACATCTAACTTGAAACATAAAAGAAACAAAAAGTGAACCCACGAGTTATACAGAGGAAAACCCTATCACGGCACTTGCTCCAGTGGTAAACAATTCTGAAATTGGTCAGAGGTGGGGAACCATCTCCCATACAGCCAGCAACCCAACCCCCACGCAAGGAGCGTCCTCATTGCAAAGCTGGGGGACCGTGCCGAGGCATCTGTGAGTAAACGTGAGCTGAGCCCCAGGCCAGCTGCTGCTGAACTGTTCCCACCCTTTCCAGGTAAAACACCTGAATATGTACAAGGGCTTGAAAGCCTAGAGGAAGGACCGTGGAGCCACACCAGCGACAGCACGCAGGCCAACTTGGTGCCTGCAGGCCAGCCAGCGTGGTCCTGGACCCTGGCGCTCTTCCAGAAGCTTTCCATTGCCCTGCCTGAGATACCCCTCCTGTCCCGGCCCCCACTGCTTTTTTCCTTCCTCACCTCTGTCCGGAGAGAAATTCCAGCGGAAGGTATGGGTGACACATCCTCTTCTTTACAGGCGGCAGCCTGGCAGCTCCTGCAGAAAGGCCAGCAGAACCCCACTCACACCGGGCCACCCACAAAGCTGTGGCCCCTCACTCCCTCCCACCAGCACAGCCCCGAGACTGCTGACGGGGCAGAGAATATGGAGTCAGGCACAGCTTCAGGGGCTATTGCTGCCTGGAGCGCTGTTTATATTGACCTCAACGAGGCACACCTGGGGAGGGCGGGCCGGCAGGGTAAGGCTGCCCAGGTCAGCTAATCCACAACCCTCAGGGAATCACATTGTTGAAAATGGACCCCGCTAAGGCAGAAGAGAAGCCAAGGGAAAAAAGGACACAATGCCATTTGCAGCACCGTAGATGAGTCTAGAAGTAATCACGTGACTTGTAGTAAGTCAGAAAGTGAAAGACACATATCATATCATATCACTTATAGGTGTTACCTAAAAATGGATACCAGGGCAGATATTTCCACGGAGAAGGGCAATCACAGATTCATTAAACAAACTTATGGTTCACCAATGGAAAGGTGTGAGGATTGGTTTCATTACGATATCGGGGTTAACAGACATATACAAACACAGGTGACATATATAATCACCAAAGACCTACAGAATACCAAGAGAGGACTACTCAACATTCTGTCATAACGTACATGGGAAAAGGATCCCAAGAAGAACAGTCATCTGTATATGTGTAAAAGAACCACATCTTCCACACCTACAACAAGCCAAACATTGTAATCAAACTTGCTGTAATAAAAAATAAAAAAATTAAATTAAAAACACGAACAAGAAGTAGTGAGACAAACGTGAGGGGCTTTCTCCTGGCACATTCCATTCTAAACTCCAATCTAGAACACCACTTCCACTGAGGCTCTCTTGCCCTAGTAACCAGATTTGGTAAGGGTGAACTGCTGCCACCTTGTGGCCGTTTCACACAACAGCAGCTTTAATCCCAACGCTAATGGTCAGTTGATATTCAAAATCATTGCAGGCCTGTAAATGACACCTGCCCTGAAAACAAATCCTGGGGTCACATATCGACCAAAAAATTCAAAGGACGTCCATATTTCAAAACGACCGTTTCAAAAGGCATATTTTACGCACATTAGTGTTCTGCTTCTTTTCCTTTCTTTCCTTTTTTGTTAAAAAACACGGGAATGGAAAAAGGCATCCCTCAGAATGGGCGAAAATCGTTGCAGACGAATCAATGGACAGAGGTTTAATCTCCAATATATATAAACAGCTCATGCAGCTTAATATTAAAAAAACAAACAACCCAAAAAAAATGGGCAGAAGATCTAAAGAGACGTTTCTTCAAAGGAGACACAGAGATGGCCAAGACGCACATGAAAAGCTGCTCAACAGCACTAATTATTAGAGAAATGCAAATCAAAACTACAATGAGGTATCACCTCACACCTGTTAGAATCGGCATCATCAGAAAATCTACAAACAACCAATTCTGGGGAGGGTGTGGACAAAAGGAACCCTCTTCCACTATTGGTGGGAATGTAAATTGATACAGTCCCTATGGAGAACAGTATGGAGTTTCCTTAAAAAAACTAGAAATAGAATTACCATCTGATCCAGCAATCCCACTTCTGGGCATATACCCAGAGAAAACCGTATTTCAAAAAGGCACCTTCACCACAATGTTCGTTGCAGCACTATTTACAATAGCCAGGTAATGGAAGCCACCTAAATGCCCACAGACAGATGAATGGATAAAGATGTGGTACATATATAAAATGGAATATTACTCGGCCATAAAAAGGAATGAAACTGGGTCATTTGTAGAGACATCGATGGATCGAGAGACTGTCATACAGAATGAAGTAAGTCAGAAAGAGGAAAACAAATATTGTATATTAATGCATATATGTGGAGCCTAAAAATGGTACAGATGAACTGGTTTGCAGGGAAGAAATAGAGACACAGAGGTAGAGAACAAACGTATGGACACCAAGTGTGGGAAGCCATGGGGTGGTGGTGGTGGGATGAGTTGGGAGTTTGGGATTGACCTGTATACATGTATATGCATAAAATACATAACTAATAATAACGTGCTGTATAAAAAAATAAATAAAATTTCAAAATTTTAAAAAATAAAATTTAAAAATAAAACAGAAAAAAGTTCTTCCCGTCACACAGATGTATTTATAGGAATGAATTATTTCCATGCTTATATCTATAAATACATAAAAGAGGAATAACATCTAACTTGAAACATAAAAGAAACAAAAAGTGAACCCACGAGTTATACAGAGGAAAACCCTATCACGGCACTTGCTCCAGTGGTAAACAATTCTGAAATTGGTCAGAGGTGGGGAACCATCTCCCATACAGCCAGCAACCCAACCCCCACGCAAGGAGCGTCCTCATTGCAAAGCTGGGGGACCGTGCCGAGGCATCTGTGAGTAAACGTGAGCTGAGCCCCAGGCCAGCTGCTGCTGAACTGTTCCCACCCTTTCCAGGTAAAACACCTGAATATGTACAAGGGCTTGAAAGCCTAGAGGAAGGACCGTGGAGCCACACCAGCGACAGCACGCAGGCCAACTTGGTGCCTGCAGGCCAGCCAGCGTGGTCCTGGACCCTGGCGCTCTTCCAGAAGCTTTCCATTGCCCTGCCTGAGATACCCCTCCTGTCCCGGCCCCCACTGCTTTTTTCCTTCCTCACCTCTGTCCGGAGAGAAATTCCAGCGGAAGGTATGGGTGACACATCCTCTTCTTTACAGGCGGCAGCCTGGCAACTCCTGCAGAAAGGCCAGCAGAACCCCACTCACACCGGGCCACCCACAAAGCTGTGGCCCCTCACTCCCTCCCACCAGCACAGCCCCGAGACTGCTGACGGGGCAGAGAATATGGAGTCAGGCACAGCTTCAGGGGCTATTGCTGCCTGGAGCTCTGTTTATATTGACCTCAACGAGGCACACCTGGGGAGGGCGGGCCGGCAGGGTAAGGCTGCCCAGGTCAGCTAATCCACAACCCTCAGGGAATCACATTGTTGAAAATGGACCCCGCTAAGGCAGAAGAGAAGCCAAGGGAAAAAAGGACACAATGCCATTTGCAGCACCGTAGATGAGTCTAGAAGTAATCACGTGACTTGTAGTAAGTCAGAAAGTGAAAGACACATATCATATCATATCACTTATAGGTGTTACCTAAAAATGGATACCAGGGCAGATATTTCCACGGAGAAGGGCAATCACAGATTCATTAAACAAACTTATGGTTCACCAATGGAAAGGTGTGAGGATTGGTTTCATTACGATATCGGGGTTAACAGACATATACAAACACAGGTGACATATATAATCACCAAAGACCTACAGAATACCAAGAGAGGACTACTCAACATTCTGTCATAACGTACATGGGAAAAGGATCCCAAGAAGAACAGTCATCTGTATATGTGTAAAAGAACCACATCTTCCACACCTACAACAAGCCAAACATTGTAATCAAACTTGCTGTAATAAAAAATAAAAAAATTAAATTAAAAACACGAACAAGAAGTAGTGAGACAAACGTGAGGGGCTTTCTCCTGGCACATTCCATTCTAAACTCCAATCTAGAACACCACTTCCACTGAGGCTCTCTTGCCCTAGTAACCAGATTTGGTAAGGGTGAACTGCTGCCACCTTGTGGCCGTTTCACACAACAGCAGCTTTAATCCCAACGCTAATGGTCAGTTGATATTCAAAATCATTGCAGGCCTGTAAATGACACCTGCCCTGAAAACAAATCCTGGGGTCACATATCGACCAAAAAATTCAAAGGACGTCCATATTTCAAAACGACCGTTTCAAAAGGCATATTTTACGCACATTAGTGTTCTGCTTCTTTTCCTTTCTTTCCTTTTTTGTTAAAAAACACGGGAATGGAAAAAGGCATCCCTCAGAATGGGCGAAAATCGTTGCAGACGAATCAATGGACAGAGGTTTAATCTCCAATATATATAAACAGCTCATGCAGCTTAATATTAAAAAAACAAACAACCCAAAAAAAATGGGCAGAAGATCTAAAGAGACGTTTCTTCAAAGGAGACACAGAGATGGCCAAGACGCACATGAAAAGCTGCTCAACAGCACTAATTATTAGAGAAATGCAAATCAAAACTACAATGAGGTATCACCTCACACCTGTTAGAATCGGCATCATCAGAAAATCTACAAACAACCAATTCTGGGGAGGGTGTGGACAAAAGGAACCCTCTTCCACTATTGGTGGGAATGTAAATTGATACAGTCCCTATGGAGAACAGTATGGAGTTTCCTTAAAAAAACTAGAAATAGAATTACCATCTGATCCAGCAATCCCACTTCTGGGCATATACCCAGAGAAAACCGTATTTCAAAAAGGCACCTTCACCACAATGTTCGTTGCAGCACTATTTACAATAGCCAGGTAATGGAAGCAACCTAAATGCCCACAGACAGATGAATGGATAAAGATGTGGTACATATATAAAATGGAATATTACTCGGCCATAAAAAGGAATGAAACTGGGTCATTTGTAGAGACATCGATGGATCGAGAGACTGTCATACAGAATGAAGTAAGTCAGAAAGAGGAAAACAAATATTGTATATTAATGCATATATGTGGAGCCTAAAAATGGTACAGATGAACTGGTTTGCAGGGAAGAAATAGAGACACAGAGGTAGAGAACAAACGTATGGACACCAAGTGTGGGAAGCCATGGGGTGGTGGTGGTGGGATGAGTTGGGAGTTTGGGATTGACCTGTATACATGTATATGCATAAAATACATAACTAATAATAACGTGCTGTATAAAAAAATAAATAAAATTTCAAAATTTTAAAAAATAAAATTTAAAAATAAAACAGAAAAAAGTTCTTCCCGTCACACAGGTGTATTTATAGGAATGAATTATTTCCATGCTTATATCTATAAATACATAAAAGAGGAATAACATCTAACTTGAAACATAAAAGAAAAAAAAAGTGAACCCACGAGTTATACAGAGGAAAACCCTATCACGGCACTTGCTCCAGTGGTAAACAATTCTGAAATTGGTCAGAGGTGGGGAACCATCTCCCATACAGCCAGCAACCCAACCCCCACGCAAGGAGCGTCCTCATTGCAAAGCTGGGGGACCGTGCCGAGGCATCTGTGAGTAAACGTGAGCTGAGCCCCAGGCCAGCTGCTGCTGAACTGTTCCCACCCTTTCCAGGTAAAACACCTGAATATGTACAAGGGCTTGAAAGCCTAGAGGAAGGACCGTGGAGCCACACCAGCGACAGCACGCAGGCCAACTTGGTGCCTGCAGGCCAGCCAGCGTGGTCCTGGACCCTGGCGCTCTTCCAGAAGCTTTCCATTGCCCTGCCTGAGATACCCCTCCTGTCCCGGCCCCCACTGCTTTTTTCCTTCCTCACCTCTGTCCGGAGAGAAATTCCAGCGGAAGGTATGGGTGACACATCCTCTTCTTTACAGGCGGCAGCCTGGCAACTCCTGCAGAAAGGCCAGCAGAACCCCACTCACACCGGGCCACCCACAAAGCTGTGGCCCCTCACTCCCTCCCACCAGCACAGCCCCGAGACTGCTGACGGGGCAGAGAATATGGAGTCAGGCACAGCTTCAGGGGCTATTGCTGCCTGGACCTCTGTTTATATTGACCTCAACGAGGCACACCTGGGGAGGCCGGGCCGGCAGGGTAAGGCTGCCCAGGTCAGCTAATCCACAACCCTCAGGGAATCACATTGTTGAAAATGGACCCCGCTAAGGCAGAAGAGAAGCCAAGGGAAAAAAGGACACGATGCCATTTGCAGCACCGTAGATGAGTCTAGAAGTAATCATGTGACTTGTAGTAAGTCAGAAAGTGAAAGACACATATCATATCATATCACTTATAGGTGTTACCTAAAAATGGATACCAGGGCAGATATTTCCACGGAGAAGGGCAATCACAGATTCATTAAACAAACTTATGGTTCACCAATGGAAAGGTGTGAGGATTGGTTTCATTACGATATCGGGGTTAACAGACATATACAAACACAGGTGACATATATAATCACCAAAGACCTACAGAATACCAAGAGAGGACTACTCAACATTCTGTCATAACGTACATGGGAAAAGGATCCCAAGAAGAACAGTCATCTGTATATGTGTAAAAGAACCACATCTTCCACACCTACAACAAGCCAAACATTGTAATCAAACTTGCTGTAATAAAAAATAAAAAAAATTAAATTAAAAACACGAACAAGAAGTAGTGAGACAAACGTGAGGGGCTTTCTCCTGGCACATTCCATTCTAAACTCCAATCTAGAACACCACTTCCACTGAGGCTCTCTTGCCCTAGTAACCAGATTTGGTAAGGGTGAACTGCTGCCACCTTGTGGCCGTTTCACACAACAGCAGCTTTAATCCCAACGCTAATGGTCAGTTGATATTCAAAATCATTGCAGGCCTGTAAATGACACCTGCCCTGAAAACAAATCCTGGGGTCACATATCGACCAAAAAATTCAAAGGACGTCCATATTTCAAAACGACCGTTTCAAAAGGCATATTTTACGCACATTAGTGTTCTGCTTCTTTTCCTTTCTTTCCTTTTTTGTTAAAAAACACGGGAATGGAAAAAGGCATCCCTCAGAATGGGCGAAAATCGTTGCAGACGAATCAATGGACAGAGGTTTAATCTCCAATATATATAAACAGCTCATGCAGCTTAATATTAAAAAAACAAACAACCCAAAAAAAATGGGCAGAAGATCTAAAGAGACGTTTCTTCAAAGGAGACACAGAGATGGCCAAGACGCACATGAAAAGCTGCTCAACAGCACTAATTATTAGAGAAATGCAAATCAAAACTACAATGAGGTATCACCTCACACCTGTTAGAATCGGCATCATCAGAAAATCTACAAACAACCAATTCTGGGGAGGGTGTGGACAAAAGGAACCCTCTTCCACTATTGGTGGGAATGTAAATTGATACAGTCCCTATGGAGAACAGTATGGAGTTTCCTTAAAAAAACTAGAAATAGAATTACCATCTGATCCAGCAATCCCACTTCTGGGCATATACCCAGAGAAAACCGTATTTCAAAAAGGCACCTTCACCACAATGTTCGTTGCAGCACTATTTACAATAGCCAGGTAATGGAAGCAACCTAAATGCCCACAGACAGATGAATGGATAAAGATGTGGTACATATATAAAATGGAATATTACTCGGCCATAAAAAGGAATGAAACTGGGTCATTTGTAGAGACATCGATGGATCGAGAGACTGTCATACAGAATGAAGTAAGTCAGAAAGAGGAAAACAAATATTGTATATTAATGCATATATGTGGAGCCTAAAAATGGTACAGATGAACTGGTTTGCAGGGAAGAAATAGAGACACAGAGGTAGAGAACAAACGTATGGACACCAAGTGTGGGAAGCCATGGGGTGGTGGTGGTGGGATGAGTTGGGAGTTTGGGATTGACCTGTATACATGTATATGCATAAAATACATAACTAATAATAACGTGCTGTATAAAAAAATAAATAAAATTTCAAAATTTTAAAAAATAAAATTTAAAAATAAAACAGAAAAAAGTTCTTCCCGTCACACAGATGTATTTATAGGAATGAATTATTTCCATGCTTATATCTATAAATACATAAAAGAGGAATAACATCTAACTTGAAACATAAAAGAAACAAAAAGTGAACCCACGAGTTATACAGAGGAAAACCCTATCACGGCACTTGCTCCAGTGGTAAACAATTCTGAAATTGGTCAGAGGTGGGGAACCATCTCCCATACAGCCAGCAACCCAACCCCCACGCAAGGAGCGTCCTCATTGCAAAGCTGGGGGACCGTGCCGAGGCATCTGTGAGTAAACGTGAGCTGAGCCCCAGGCCAGCTGCTGCTGAACTCTTCCCACCCTTTCCAGGTAAAACACCTGAATATGTACAAGGGCTTGAAAGCCTAGAGGAAGGACCGTGGAGCCACACCAGCGACAGCACGCAGGCCAACTTGGTGCCTGCAGGCCAGCCAGCGTGGTCCTGGACCCTGGCGCTCTTCCAGAAGCTTTCCATTGCCCTGCCTGAGATACCCCTCCTGTCCCGGCCCCCACTGCTTTTTTCCTTCCTCACCTCTGTCCGGAGAGAAATTCCAGCGGAAGGTATGGGTGACACATCCTCTTCTTTACAGGCGGCAGCCTGGCAACTCCTGCAGAAAGGCCAGCAGAACCCCACTCACACCGGGCCACCCACAAAGCTGTGGCCCCTCACTCCCTCCCACCAGCACAGCCCCGAGACTGCTGACGGGGCAGAGAATATGGAGTCAGGCACAGCTTCAGGGGCTATTGCTGCCTGGACCTCTGTTTATATTGACCTCAACGAGGCACACCTGGGGAGGCCGGGCCGGCAGGGTAAGGCTGCCCAGGTCAGCTAATCCACAACCCTCAGGGAATCACATTGTTGAAAATGGACCCCGCTAAGGCAGAAGAGAAGCCAAGGGAAAAAAGGACACGATGCCATTTGCAGCACCGTAGATGAGTCTAGAAGTAATCATGTGACTTGTAGTAAGTCAGAAAGTGAAAGACACATATCATATCATATCACTTATAGGTGTTACCTAAAAATGGATACCAGGGCAGATATTTCCACGGAGAAGGGCAATCACAGATTCATTAAACAAACTTATGGTTCACCAATGGAAAGGTGTGAGGATTGGTTTCATTACGATATCGGGGTTAACAGACATATACAAACACAGGTGACATATATAATCACCAAAGACCTACAGAATACCAAGAGAGGACTACTCAACATTCTGTCATAACGTACATGGGAAAAGGATCCCAAGAAGAACAGTCATCTGTATATGTGTAAAAGAACCACATCTTCCACACCTACAACAAGCCAAACATTGTAATCAAACTTGCTGTAATAAAAAATAAAAAAAATTAAATTAAAAACACGAACAAGAAGTAGTGAGACAAACGTGAGGGGCTTTCTCCTGGCACATTCCATTCTAAACTCCAATCTAGAACACCACTTCCACTGAGGCTCTCTTGCCCTAGTAACCAGATTTGGTAAGGGTGAACTGCTGCCACCTTGTGGCCGTTTCACACAACAGCAGCTTTAATCCCAACGCTAATGGTCAGTTGATATTCAAAATCATTGCAGGCCTGTAAATGACACCTGCCCTGAAAACAAATCCTGGGGTCACATATCGACCAAAAAATTCAAAGGACGTCCATATTTCAAAACGACCATTTCAAAAGGCATATTTTACGCACATTAGTGTTCTGCTTCTTTTCCTTTCTTTCCTTTTTTGTTAAAAAACACGGGAATGGAAAAAGGCATCCCTCAGAATGGGCGAAAATCGTTGCAGACGAATCAATGGACAGAGGTTTAATCTCCAATATATATAAACAGCTCATGCAGCTTAATATTAAAAAAACAAACAACCCAAAAAAAATGGGCAGAAGATCTAAAGAGACGTTTCTTCAAAGGAGACACAGAGATGGCCAAGACGCACATGAAAAGCTGCTCAACAGCACTAATTATTAGAGAAATGCAAATCAAAACTACAATGAGGTATCACCTCACACCTGTTAGAATCGGCATCATCAGAAAATCTACAAACAACCAATTCTGGGGAGGGTGTGGACAAAAGGAACCCTCTTCCACTATTGGTGGGAATGTAAATTGATACAGTCCCTATGGAGAACAGTATGGAGTTTCCTTAAAAAAACTAGAAATAGAATTACCATCTGATCCAGCAATCCCACTTCTGGGCATATACCCAGAGAAAACCGTATTTCAAAAAGGCACCTTCACCACAATGTTCGTTGCAGCACTATTTACAATAGCCAGGTAATGGAAGCCACCTAAATGCCCACAGACAGATGAATGGATAAAGATGTGGTACATATATAAAATGGAATATTACTCGGCCATAAAAAGGAATGAAACTGGGTCATTTGTAGAGACATCGATGGATCGAGAGACTGTCATACAGAATGAAGTAAGTCAGAAAGAGGAAAACAAATATTGTATATTAATGCATATATGTGGAGCCTAAAAATGGTACAGATGAACTGGTTTGCAGGGAAGAAATAGAGACACAGAGGTAGAGAACAAACGTATGGACACCAAGTGTGGGAAGCCATGGGGTGGTGGTGGTGGGATGAGTTGGGAGTTTGGGATTGACCTGTATACATGTATATGCATAAAATACATAACTAATAATAACGTGCTGTATAAAAAAATAAATAAAATTTCAAAATTTTAAAAAATAAAATTTAAAAATAAAACAGAAAAAAGTTCTTCCCGTCACACAGATGTATTTATAGGAATGAATTATTTCCATGCTTATATCTATAAATACATAAAAGAGGAATAACATCTAACTTGAAACATAAAAGAAACAAAAAGTGAACCCACGAGTTATACAGAGGAAAAGCCTATCACGGCACTTGCTCCAGTGGTAAACAATTCTGAAATTGGTCAGAGGTGGGGAACCATCTCCCATACAGCCAGCAACCCAACCCCCACGCAAGGAGCGTCCTCATTGCAAAGCTGGGGGACCGTGCCGAGGCATCTGTGAGTAAACGTGAGCTGAGCCCCAGGCCAGCTGCTGCTGAACTGTTCCCACCCTTTCCAGGTAAAACACCTGAATATGTACAAGGGCTTGAAAGCCTAGAGGAAGGACCGTGGAGCCACACCAGCGACAGCACGCAGGCCAACTTGGTGCCTGCAGGCCAGCCAGCGTGGTCCTGGACCCTGGCGCTCTTCCAGAAGCTTTCCATTGCCCTGCCTGAGATACCCCTCCTGTCCCGGCCCCCACTGCTTTTTTCCTTCCTCACCTCTGTCCGGAGAGAAATTCCAGCGGAAGGTATGGGTGACACATCCTCTTCTTTACAGGCGGCAGCCTGGCAGCTCCTGCAGAAAGGCCAGCAGAACCCCACTCACACCGGGCCACCCACAAAGCTGTGGCCCCTCACTCCCTCCCACCAGCACAGCCCCGAGACTGCTGACGGGGCAGAGAATATGGAGTCAGGCACAGCTTCAGGGGCTATTGCTGCCTGGAGCGCTGTTTATATTGACCTCAACGAGGCACACCTGGGGAGGGCGGGCCGGCAGGGTAAGGCTGCCCAGGTCAGCTAATCCACAACCCTCAGGGAATCACATTGTTGAAAATGGACCCCGCTAAGGCAGAAGAGAAGCCAAGGGAAAAAAGGACACAATGCCATTTGCAGCACCGTAGATGAGTCTAGAAGTAATCACGTGACTTGTAGTAAGTCAGAAAGTGAAAGACACATATCATATCATATCACTTATAGGTGTTACCTAAAAATGGATACCAGGGCAGATATTTCCACGGAGAAGGGCAATCACAGATTCATTAAACAAACTTATGGTTCACCAATGGAAAGGTGTGAGGATTGGTTTCATTACGATATCGGGGTTAACAGACATATACAAACACAGGTGACATATATAATCACCAAAGACCTACAGAATACCAAGAGAGGACTACTCAACATTCTGTCATAACGTACATGGGAAAAGGATCCCAAGAAGAACAGTCATCTGTATATGTGTAAAAGAACCACATCTTCCACACCTACAACAAGCCAAACATTGTAATCAAACTTGCTGTAATAAAAAATAAAAAAAATTAAATTAAAAACACGAACAAGAAGTAGTGAGACAAACGTGAGGGGCTTTCTCCTGGCACATTCCATTCTAAACTCCAATCTAGAACACCACTTCCACTGAGGCTCTCTTGCCCTAGTAACCAGATTTGGTAAGGGTGAACTGCTGCCACCTTGTGGCCGTTTCACACAACAGCAGCTTTAATCCCAACGCTAATGGTCAGTTGATATTCAAAATCATTGCAGGCCTGTAAATGACACCTGCCCTGAAAACAAATCCTGGGGTCACATATCGACCAAAAATTTCAAAGGACGTCCATATTTCAAAACGACCGTTTCAAAAGGCATATTTTACGCACATTAGTGTTCTGCTTCTTTTCCTTTCTTTCCTTTTTTGTTAAAAAACACGGGAATGGAAAAAGGCATCCCTCAGAATGGGCGAAAATCGTTGCAGACGAATCAATGGACAGAGGTTTAATCTCCAATATATATAAACAGCTCATGCAGCTTAATATTAAAAAAACAAACAACCCAAAAAAAATGGGCAGAAGATCTAAAGAGACGTTTCTTCAAAGGAGACACAGAGATGGCCAAGACGCACATGAAAAGCTGCTCAACAGCACTAATTATTAGAGAAATGCAAATCAAAACTACAATGAGGTATCACCTCACACCTGTTAGAATCGGCATCATCAGAAAATCTACAAACAACCAATTCTGGGGAGGGTGTGGACAAAAGGAACCCTCTTCCACTATTGGTGGGAATGTAAATTGATACAGTCCCTATGGAGAACAGTATGGAGTTTCCTTAAAAAAACTAGAAATAGAATTACCATCTGATCCAGCAATCCCACTTCTGGGCATATACCCAGAGAAAACCGTATTTCAAAAAGGCACCTTCACCACAATGTTCGTTGCAGCACTATTTACAATAGCCAGGTAATGGAAGCCACCTAAATGCCCACAGACAGATGAATGGATAAAGATGTGGTACATATATAAAATGGAATATTACTCGGCCATAAAAAGGAATGAAACTGGGTCATTTGTAGAGACATCGATGGATCGAGAGACTGTCATACAGAATGAAGTAAGTCAGAAAGAGGAAAACAAATATTGTATATTAATGCATATATGTGGAGCCTAAAAATGGTACAGATGAACTGGTTTGCAGGGAAGAAATAGAGACACAGAGGTAGAGAACAAACGTATGGACACCAAGTGTGGGAAGCCATGGGGTGGTGGTGGTGGGATGAGTTGGGAGTTTGGGATTGACCTGTATACATGTATATGCATAAAATACATAACTAATAATAACGTGCTGTATAAAAAAATAAATAAAATTTCAAAATTTTAAAAAATAAAATTTAAAAATAAAACAGAAAAAAGTTCTTCCCGTCACACAGATGTATTTATAGGAATGAATTATTTCCATGCTTATATCTATAAATACATAAAAGAGGAATAACATCTAACTTGAAACATAAAAGAAACAAAAAGTGAACCCACGAGTTATACAGAGGAAAACCCTATCACGGCACTTGCTCCAGTGGTAAACAATTCTGAAATTGGTCAGAGGTGGGGAACCATCTCCCATACAGCCAGCAACCCAACCCCCACGCAAGGAGCGTCCTCATTGCAAAGCTGGGGGACCGTGCCGAGGCATCTGTGAGTAAACGTGAGCTGAGCCCCAGGCCAGCTGCTGCTGAACTGTTCCCACCCTTTCCAGGTAAAACACCTGAATATGTACAAGGGCTTGAAAGCCGAGAGGAAGGACCGTGGAGCCACACCAGCGACAGCACGCAGGCCAACTTGGTGCCTGCAGGCCAGCCAGCGTGGTCCTGGACCCTGGCGCTCTTCCAGAAGCTTTCCATTGCCCTGCCTGAGATACCCCTCCTGTCCCGGCCCCCACTGCTTTTTTCCTTCCTCACCTCTGTCCGGAGAGAAATTCTAGCGGAAGGTATGGGTGACACATCCTCTTCTTTACAGGCGGCAGCCTGGCAACTCCTGCAGAAAGGCCAGCAGAACCCCACTCACACCGGGCCACCCACAAAGCTGTGGCCCCTCACTCCCTCCCACCAGCACAGCCCCGAGACTGCTGACGGGGCAGAGAATATGGAGTCAGGCACAGCTTCAGGGGCTATTGCTGCCTGGAGCTCTGTTTATATTGACCTCAACGAGGCACACCTGGGGAGGGCGGGCCGGCAGGGTAAGGCTGCCCAGGTCAGCTAATCCACAACCCTCAGGGAATCACATTGTTGAAAATGGACCCCGCTAAGGCAGAAGAGAAGCCAAGGGAAAAAAGGACACAATGCCATTTGCAGCACCGTAGATGAGTCTAGAAGTAATCACGTGACTTGTAGTAAGTCAGAAAGTGAAAGACACATATCATATCATATCACTTATAGGTGTTACCTAAAAATGGATACCAGGGCAGATATTTCCACGGAGAAGGGCAATCACAGATTCATTAAACAAACTTATGGTTCACCAATGGAAAGGTGTGAGGATTGGTTTCATTACGATATCGGGGTTAACAGACATATACAAACACAGGTGACATATATAATCACCAAAGACCTACAGAATACCAAGAGAGGACTACTCAACATTCTGTCATAACGTACATGGGAAAAGGATCCCAAGAAGAACAGTCATCTGTATATGTGTAAAAGAACCACATCTTCCACACCTACAACAAGCCAAACATTGTAATCAAACTTGCTGTAATAAAAAATAAAAAAAATTAAATTAAAAACACGAACAAGAAGTAGTGAGACAAACGTGAGGGGCTTTCTCCTGGCACATTCCATTCTAAACTCCAATCTAGAACACCACTTCCACTGAGGCTCTCTTGCCCTAGTAACCAGATTTGGTAAGGGTGAACTGCTGCCACCTTGTGGCCGTTTCACACAACAGCAGCTTTAATCCCAACGCTAATGGTCAGTTGATATTCAAAATCATTGCAGGCCTGTAAATGACACCTGCCCTGAAAACAAATCCTGGGGTCACATATCGACCAAAAAATTCAAAGGACGTCCATATTTCAAAACGACCGTTTCAAAAGGCATATTTTACGCACATTAGTGTTCTGCTTCTTTTCCTTTCTTTCCTTTTTTGTTAAAAAACACGGGAATGGAAAAAGGCATCCCTCAGAATGGGCGAAAATCGTTGCAGACGAATCAATGGACAGAGGTTTAATCTCCAATATATATAAACAGCTCATGCAGCTTAATATTAAAAAAACAAACAACCCAAAAAAAATGGGCAGAAGATCTAAAGAGACGTTTCTTCAAAGGAGACACAGAGATGGCCAAGACGCACATGAAAAGCTGCTCAACAGCACTAATTATTAGAGAAATGCAAATCAAAACTACAATGAGGTATCACCTCACACCTGTTAGAATCGGCATCATCAGAAAATCTACAAACAACCAATTCTGGGGAGGGTGTGGACAAAAGGAACCCTCTTCCACTATTGGTGGGAATGTAAATTGATACAGTCCCTATGGAGAACAGTATGGAGTTTCCTTAAAAAAACTAGAAATAGAATTACCATCTGATCCAGCAATCCCACTTCTGGGCATATACCCAGAGAAAACCGTATTTCAAAAAGGCACCTTCACCACAATGTTCGTTGCAGCACTATTTACAATAGCCAGGTAATGGAAGCCACCTAAATGCCCACAGACAGATGAATGGATAAAGATGTGGTACATATATAAAATGGAATATTACTCGGCCATAAAAAGGAATGAAACTGGGTCATTTGTAGAGACATCGATGGATCGAGAGACTGTCATACAGAATGAAGTAAGTCAGAAAGAGGAAAACAAATATTGTATATTAATGCATATATGTGGAGCCTAAAAATGGTACAGATGAACTGGTTTGCAGGGAAGAAATAGAGACACAGAGGTAGAGAACAAACGTATGGACACCAAGTGTGGGAAGCCATGGGGTGGTGGTGGTGGGATGAGTTGGGAGTTTGGGATTGACCTGTATACATGTATATGCATAAAATACATAACTAATAATAACGTGCTGTATAAAAAAATAAATAAAATTTCAAAATTTTAAAAAATAAAATTTAAAAATAAAACAGAAAAAAGTTCTTCCCGTCACACAGATGTATTTATAGGAATGAATTATTTCCATGCTTATATCTATAAATACATAAAAGAGGAATAACATCTAACTTGAAACATAAAAGAAACAAAAAGTGAACCCACGAGTTATACAGAGGAAAAGCCTATCACGGCACTTGCTCCAGTGGTAAACAATTCTGAAATTGGTCAGAGGTGGGGAACCATCTCCCATACAGCCAGCAACCCAACCCCCACGCAAGGAGCGTCCTCATTGCAAAGCTGGGGGACCGTGCCGAGGCATCTGTGAGTAAACGTGAGCTGAGCCCCAGGCCAGCTGCTGCTGAACTGTTCCCACCCTTTCCAGGTAAAACACCTGAATATGTACAAGGGCTTGAAAGCCGAGAGGAAGGACCGTGGAGCCACACCAGCGACAGCACGCAGGCCAACTTGGTGCCTGCAGGCCAGCCAGCGTGGTCCTGGACCCTGGCGCTCTTCCAGAAGCTTTCCATTGCCCTGCCTGAGATACCCCTCCTGTCCCGGCCCCCACTGCTTTTTTCCTTCCTCACCTCTGTCCGGAGAGAAATTCCAGCGGAAGGTATGGGTGACACATCCTCTTCTTTACAGGCGGCAGCCTGGCAACTCCTGCAGAAAGGCCAGCAGAACCCCACTCACACCGGGCCACCCACAAAGCTGTGGCCCCTCACTCCCTCCCACCAGCACAGCCCCGAGACTGCTGACGGGGCAGAGAATATGGAGTCAGGCACAGCTTCAGGGGCTATTGCTGCCTGGAGCTCTGTTTATATTGACCTCAACGAGGCACACCTGGGGAGGGCGGGCCGGCAGGGTAAGGCTGCCCAGGTCAGCTAATCCACAACCCTCAGGGAATCACATTGTTGAAAATGGACCCCGCTAAGGCAGAAGAGAAGCCAAGGGAAAAAAGGACACAATGCCATTTGCAGCACCGTAGATGAGTCTAGAAGTAATCACGTGACTTGTAGTAAGTCAGAAAGTGAAAGACACATATCATATCATATCACTTATAGGTGTTACCTAAAAATGGATACCAGGGCAGATATTTCCACGGAGAAGGGCAATCACAGATTCATTAAACAAACTTATGGTTCACCAATGGAAAGGTGTGAGGATTGGTTTCATTACGATATCGGGGTTAACAGACATATACAAACACAGGTGACATATATAATCACCAAAGACCTACAGAATACCAAGAGAGGACTACTCAACATTCTGTCATAACGTACATGGGAAAAGGATCCCAAGAAGAACAGTCATCTGTATATGTGTAAAAGAACCACATCTTCCACACCTACAACAAGCCAAACATTGTAATCAAACTTGCTGTAATAAAAAATAAAAAAAATTAAATTAAAAACACGAACAAGAAGTAGTGAGACAAACGTGAGGGGCTTTCTCCTGGCACATTCCATTCTAAACTCCAATCTAGAACACCACTTCCACTGAGGCTCTCTTGCCCTAGTAACCAGATTTGGTAAGGGTGAACTGCTGCCACCTTGTGGCCGTTTCACACAACAGCAGCTTTAATCCCAACGCTAATGGTCAGTTGATATTCAAAATCATTGCAGGCCTGTAAATGACACCTGCCCTGAAAACAAATCCTGGGGTCACATATCGACCAAAAATTTCAAAGGACGTCCATATTTCAAAACGACCGTTTCAAAAGGCATATTTTACGCACATTAGTGTTCTGCTTCTTTTCCTTTCTTTCCTTTTTTGTTAAAAAACACGGGAATGGAAAAAGGCATCCCTCAGAATGGGCGAAAATCGTTGCAGACGAATCAATGGACAGAGGTTTAATCTCCAATATATATAAACAGCTCATGCAGCTTAATATTAAAAAAACAAACAACCCAAAAAAAATGGGCAGAAGATCTAAAGAGACGTTTCTTCAAAGGAGACACAGAGATGGCCAAGACGCACATGAAAAGCTGCTCAACAGCACTAATTATTAGAGAAATGCAAATCAAAACTACAATGAGGTATCACCTCACACCTGTTAGAATCGGCATCATCAGAAAATCTACAAACAACCAATTCTGGGGAGGGTGTGGACAAAAGGAACCCTCTTCCACTATTGGTGGGAATGTAAATTGATACAGTCCCTATGGAGAACAGTATGGAGTTTCCTTAAAAAAACTAGAAATAGAATTACCATCTGATCCAGCAATCCCACTTCTGGGCATATACCCAGAGAAAACCGTATTTCAAAAAGGCACCTTCACCACAATGTTCGTTGCAGCACTATTTACAATAGCCAGGTAATGGAAGCCACCTAAATGCCCACAGACAGATGAATGGATAAAGATGTGGTACATATATAAAATGGAATATTACTCGGCCATAAAAAGGAATGAAACTGGGTCATTTGTAGAGACATCGATGGATCGAGAGACTGTCATACAGAATGAAGTAAGTCAGAAAGAGGAAAACAAATATTGTATATTAATGCATATATGTGGAGCCTAAAAATGGTACAGATGAACTGGTTTGCAGGGAAGAAATAGAGACACAGAGGTAGAGAACAAACGTATGGACACCAAGTGTGGGAAGCCATGGGGTGGTGGTGGTGGGATGAGTTGGGAGTTTGGGATTGACCTGTATACATGTATATGCATAAAATACATAACTAATAATAACGTGCTGTATAAAAAAATAAATAAAATTTCAAAATTTTAAAAAATAAAATTTAAAAATAAAACAGAAAAAAGTTCTTCCCGTCACACAGATGTATTTATAGGAATGAATTATTTCCATGCTTATATCTATAAATACATAAAAGAGGAATAACATCTAACTTGAAACATAAAAGAAACAAAAAGTGAACCCACGAGTTATACAGAGGAAAAGCCTATCACGGCACTTGCTCCAGTGGTAAACAATTCTGAAATTGGTCAGAGGTGGGGAACCATCTCCCATACAGCCAGCAACCCAACCCCCACGCAAGGAGCGTCCTCATTGCAAAGCTGGGGGACCGTGCCGAGGCATCTGTGAGTAAACGTGAGCTGAGCCCCAGGCCAGCTGCTGCTGAACTGTTCCCACCCTTTCCAGGTAAAACACCTGAATATGTACAAGGGCTTGAAAGCCGAGAGGAAGGACCGTGGAGCCACACCAGCGACAGCACGCAGGCCAACTTGGTGCCTGCAGGCCAGCCAGCGTGGTCCTGGACCCTGGCGCTCTTCCAGAAGCTTTCCATTGCCCTGCCTGAGATACCCCTCCTGTCCCGGCCCCCACTGCTTTTTTCCTTCCTCACCTCTGTCCGGAGAGAAATTCTAGCGGAAGGTATGGGTGACACATCCTCTTCTTTACAGGCGGCAGCCTGGCAACTCCTGCAGAAAGGCCAGCAGAACCCCACTCACACCGGGCCACCCACAAAGCTGTGGCCCCTCACTCCCTCCCACCAGCACAGCCCCGAGACTGCTGACGGGGCAGAGAATATGGAGTCAGGCACAGCTTCAGGGGCTATTGCTGCCTGGAGCTCTGTTTATATTGACCTCAACGAGGCACACCTGGGGAGGGCGGGCCGGCAGGGTAAGGCTGCCCAGGTCAGCTAATCCACAACCCTCAGGGAATCACATTGTTGAAAATGGACCCCGCTAAGGCAGAAGAGAAGCCAAGGGAAAAAAGGACACAATGCCATTTGCAGCACCGTAGATGAGTCTAGAAGTAATCACGTGACTTGTAGTAAGTCAGAAAGTGAAAGACACATATCATATCATATCACTTATAGGTGTTACCTAAAAATGGATACCAGGGCAGATATTTCCACGGAGAAGGGCAATCACAGATTCATTAAACAAACTTATGGTTCACCAATGGAAAGGTGTGAGGATTGGTTTCATTACGATATCGGGGTTAACAGACATATACAAACACAGGTGACATATATAATCACCAAAGACCTACAGAATACCAAGAGAGGACTACTCAACATTCTGTCATAACGTACATGGGAAAAGGATCCCAAGAAGAACAGTCATCTGTATATGTGTAAAAGAACCACATCTTCCACACCTACAACAAGCCAAACATTGTAATCAAACTTGCTGTAATAAAAAATAAAAAAAATTAAATTAAAAACACGAACAAGAAGTAGTGAGACAAACGTGAGGGGCTTTCTCCTGGCACATTCCATTCTAAACTCCAATCTAGAACACCACTTCCACTGAGGCTCTCTTGCCCTAGTAACCAGATTTGGTAAGGGTGAACTGCTGCCACCTTGTGGCCGTTTCACACAACAGCAGCTTTAATCCCAACGCTAATGGTCAGTTGATATTCAAAATCATTGCAGGCCTGTAAATGACACCTGCCCTGAAAACAAATCCTGGGGTCACATATCGACCAAAAAATTCAAAGGACGTCCATATTTCAAAACGACCGTTTCAAAAGGCATATTTTACGCACATTAGTGTTCTGCTTCTTTTCCTTTCTTTCCTTTTTTGTTAAAAAACACGGGAATGGAAAAAGGCATCCCTCAGAATGGGCGAAAATCGTTGCAGACGAATCAATGGACAGAGGTTTAATCTCCAATATATATAAACAGCTCATGCAGCTTAATATTAAAAAAACAAACAACCCAAAAAAAATGGGCAGAAGATCTAAAGAGACGTTTCTTCAAAGGAGACACAGAGATGGCCAAGACGCACATGAAAAGCTGCTCAACAGCACTAATTATTAGAGAAATGCAAATCAAAACTACAATGAGGTATCACCTCACACCTGTTAGAATCGGCATCATCAGAAAATCTACAAACAACCAATTCTGGGGAGGGTGTGGACAAAAGGAACCCTCTTCCACTATTGGTGGGAATGTAAATTGATACAGTCCCTATGGAGAACAGTATGGAGTTTCCTTAAAAAAACTAGAAATAGAATTACCATCTGATCCAGCAATCCCACTTCTGGGCATATACCCAGAGAAAACCGTATTTCAAAAAGGCACCTTCACCACAATGTTCGTTGCAGCACTATTTACAATAGCCAGGTAATGGAAGCCACCTAAATGCCCACAGACAGATGAATGGATAAAGATGTGGTACATATATAAAATGGAATATTACTCGGCCATAAAAAGGAATGAAACTGGGTCATTTGTAGAGACATCGATGGATCGAGAGACTGTCATACAGAATGAAGTAAGTCAGAAAGAGGAAAACAAATATTGTATATTAATGCATATATGTGGAGCCTAAAAATGGTACAGATGAACTGGTTTGCAGGGAAGAAATAGAGACACAGAGGTAGAGAACAAACGTATGGACACCAAGTGTGGGAAGCCATGGGGTGGTGGTGGTGGGATGAGTTGGGAGTTTGGGATTGACCTGTATACATGTATATGCATAAAATACATAACTAATAATAACGTGCTGTATAAAAAAATAAATAAAATTTCAAAATTTTAAAAAATAAAATTTAAAAATAAAACAGAAAAAAGTTCTTCCCGTCACACAGATGTATTTATAGGAATGAATTATTTCCATGCTTATATCTATAAATACATAAAAGAGGAATAACATCTAACTTGAAACATAAAAGAAACAAAAAGTGAACCCACGAGTTATACAGAGGAAAAGCCTATCACGGCACTTGCTCCAGTGGTAAACAATTCTGAAATTGGTCAGAGGTGGGGAACCATCTCCCATACAGCCAGCAACCCAACCCCCACGCAAGGAGCGTCCTCATTGCAAAGCTGGGGGACCGTGCCGAGGCATCTGTGAGTAAACGTGAGCTGAGCCCCAGGCCAGCTGCTGCTGAACTGTTCCCACCCTTTCCAGGTAAAACACCTGAATATGTACAAGGGCTTGAAAGCCGAGAGGAAGGACCGTGGAGCCACACCAGCGACAGCACGCAGGCCAACTTGGTGCCTGCAGGCCAGCCAGCGTGGTCCTGGACCCTGGCGCTCTTCCAGAAGCTTTCCATTGCCCTGCCTGAGATACCCCTCCTGTCCCGGCCCCCACTGCTTTTTTCCTTCCTCACCTCTGTCCGGAGAGAAATTCCAGCGGAAGGTATGGGTGACACATCCTCTTCTTTACAGGCGGCAGCCTGGCAACTCCTGCAGAAAGGCCAGCAGAACCCCACTCACACCGGGCCACCCACAAAGCTGTGGCCCCTCACTCCCTCCCACCAGCACAGCCCCGAGACTGCTGACGGGGCAGAGAATATGGAGTCAGGCACAGCTTCAGGGGCTATTGCTGCCTGGACCTCTGTTTATATTGACCTCAACGAGGCACACCTGGGGAGGCCGGGCCGGCAGGGTAAGGCTGCCCAGGTCAGCTAATCCACAACCCTCAGGGAATCACATTGTTGAAAATGGACCCCGCTAAGGCAGAAGAGAAGCCAAGGGAAAAAAGGACACGATGCCATTTGCAGCACCGTAGATGAGTCTAGAAGTAATCATGTGACTTGTAGTAAGTCAGAAAGTGAAAGACACATATCATATCATATCACTTATAGGTGTTACCTAAAAATGGATACCAGGGCAGATATTTCCACGGAGAAGGGCAATCACAGATTCATTAAACAAACTTATGGTTCACCAATGGAAAGGTGTGAGGATTGGTTTCATTACGATATCGGGGTTAACAGACATATACAAACACAGGTGACATATATAATCACCAAAGACCTACAGAATACCAAGAGAGGACTACTCAACATTCTGTCATAACGTACATGGGAAAAGGATCCCAAGAAGAACAGTCATCTGTATATGTGTAAAAGAACCACATCTTCCACACCTACAACAAGCCAAACATTGTAATCAAACTTGCTGTAATAAAAAATAAAAAAAATTAAATTAAAAACACGAACAAGAAGTAGTGAGACAAACGTGAGGGGCTTTCTCCTGGCACATTCCATTCTAAACTCCAATCTAGAACACCACTTCCACTGAGGCTCTCTTGCCCTAGTAACCAGATTTGGTAAGGGTGAACTGCTGCCACCTTGTGGCCGTTTCACACAACAGCAGCTTTAATCCCAACGCTAATGGTCAGTTGATATTCAAAATCATTGCAGGCCTGTAAATGACACCTGCCCTGAAAACAAATCCTGGGGTCACATATCGACCAAAAAATTCAAAGGACGTCCATATTTCAAAACGACCGTTTCAAAAGGCATATTTTACGCACATTAGTGTTCTGCTTCTTTTCCTTTCTTTCCTTTTTTGTTAAAAAACACGGGAATGGAAAAAGGCATCCCTCAGAATGGGCGAAAATCGTTGCAGACGAATCAATGGACAGAGGTTTAATCTCCAATATATATAAACAGCTCATGCAGCTTAATATTAAAAAAACAAACAACCCAAAAAAAATGGGCAGAAGATCTAAAGAGACGTTTCTTCAAAGGAGACACAGAGATGGCCAAGACGCACATGAAAAGCTGCTCAACAGCACTAATTATTAGAGAAATGCAAATCAAAACTACAATGAGGTATCACCTCACACCTGTTAGAATCGGCATCATCAGAAAATCTACAAACAACCAATTCTGGGGAGGGTGTGGACAAAAGGAACCCTCTTCCACTATTGGTGGGAATGTAAATTGATACAGTCCCTATGGAGAACAGTATGGAGTTTCCTTAAAAAAACTAGAAATAGAATTACCATCTGATCCAGCAATCCCACTTCTGGGCATATACCCAGAGAAAACCGTATTTCAAAAAGGCACCTTCACCACAATGTTCGTTGCAGCACTATTTACAATAGCCAGGTAATGGAAGCCACCTAAATGCCCACAGACAGATGAATGGATAAAGATGTGGTACATATATAAAATGGAATATTACTCGGCCATAAAAAGGAATGAAACTGGGTCATTTGTAGAGACATCGATGGATCGAGAGACTGTCATACAGAATGAAGTAAGTCAGAAAGAGGAAAACAAATATTGTCTATTAATGCATATATGTGGAGCCTAAAAATGGTACAGATGAACTGGTTTGCAGGGAAGAAATAGAGACACAGAGGTAGAGAACAAACGTATGGACACCAAGTGTGGGAAGCCATGGGGTGGTGGTGGTGGGATGAGTTGGGAGTTTGGGATTGACCTGTATACATGTATATGCATAAAATACATAACTAATAATAACGTGCTGTATAAAAAAATAAATAAAATTTCAAAATTTTAAAAAATAAAATTTAAAAATAAAACAGAAAAAAGTTCTTCCCGTCACACAGATGTATTTATAGGAATGAATTATTTCCATGCTTATATCTATAAATACATAAAAGAGGAATAACATCTAACTTGAAACATAAAAGAAACAAAAAGTGAACCCACGAGTTATACAGAGGAAAAGCCTATCACGGCACTTGCTCCAGTGGTAAACAATTCTGAAATTGGTCAGAGGTGGGGAACCATCTCCCATACAGCCAGCAACCCAACCCCCACGCAAGGAGCGTCCTCATTGCAAAGCTGGGGGACCGTGCCGAGGCATCTGTGAGTAAACGTGAGCTGAGCCCCAGGCCAGCTGCTGCTGAACTGTTCCCACCCTTTCCAGGTAAAACACCTGAATATGTACAAGGGCTTGAAAGCCGAGAGGAAGGACCGTGGAGCCACACCAGCGACAGCACGCAGGCCAACTTGGTGCCTGCAGGCCAGCCAGCGTGGTCCTGGACCCTGGCGCTCTTCCAGAAGCTTTCCATTGCCCTGCCTGAGATACCCCTCCTGTCCCGGCCCCCACTGCTTTTTTCCTTCCTCACCTCTGTCCGGAGAGAAATTCCAGCGGAAGGTATGGGTGACACATCCTCTTCTTTACAGGCGGCAGCCTGGCAACTCCTGCAGAAAGGCCAGCAGAACCCCACTCACACCGGGCCACCCACAAAGCTGTGGCCCCTCACTCCCTCCCACCAGCACAGCCCCGAGACTGCTGACGGGGCAGAGAATATGGAGTCAGGCACAGCTTCAGGGGCTATTGCTGCCTGGAGCTCTGTTTATATTGACCTCAACGAGGCACACCTGGGGAGGGCGGGCCGGCAGGGTAAGGCTGCCCAGGTCAGCTAATCCACAACCCTCAGGGAATCACATTGTTGAAAATGGACCCCGCTAAGGCAGAAGAGAAGCCAAGGGAAAAAAGGACACAATGCCATTTGCAGCACCGTAGATGAGTCTAGAAGTAATCACGTGACTTGTAGTAAGTCAGAAAGTGAAAGACACATATCATATCATATCACTTATAGGTGTTACCTAAAAATGGATACCAGGGCAGATATTTCCACGGAGAAGGGCAATCACAGATTCATTAAACAAACTTATGGTTCACCAATGGAAAGGTGTGAGGATTGGTTTCATTACGATATCGGGGTTAACAGACATATACAAACACAGGTGACATATATAATCACCAAAGACCTACAGAATACCAAGAGAGGACTACTCAACATTCTGTCATAACGTACATGGGAAAAGGATCCCAAGAAGAACAGTCATCTGTATATGTGTAAAAGAACCACATCTTCCACACCTACAACAAGCCAAACATTGTAATCAAACTTGCTGTAATAAAAAATAAAAAAAATTAAATTAAAAACACGAACAAGAAGTAGTGAGACAAACGTGAGGGGCTTTCTCCTGGCACATTCCATTCTAAACTCCAATCTAGAACACCACTTCCACTGAGGCTCTCTTGCCCTAGTAACCAGATTTGGTAAGGGTGAACTGCTGCCACCTTGTGGCCGTTTCACACAACAGCAGCTTTAATCCCAACGCTAATGGTCAGTTGATATTCAAAATCATTGCAGGCCTGTAAATGACACCTGCCCTGAAAACAAATCCTGGGGTCACATATCGACCAAAAATTTCAAAGGACGTCCATATTTCAAAACGACCGTTTCAAAAGGCATATTTTACGCACATTAGTGTTCTGCTTCTTTTCCTTTCTTTCCTTTTTTGTTAAAAAACACGGGAATGGAAAAAGGCATCCCTCAGAATGGGCGAAAATCGTTGCAGACGAATCAATGGACAGAGGTTTAATCTCCAATATATATAAACAGCTCATGCAGCTTAATATTAAAAAAACAAACAACCCAAAAAAAATGGGCAGAAGATCTAAAGAGACGTTTCTTCAAAGGAGACACAGAGATGGCCAAGACGCACATGAAAAGCTGCTCAACAGCACTAATTATTAGAGAAATGCAAATCAAAACTACAATGAGGTATCACCTCACACCTGTTAGAATCGGCATCATCAGAAAATCTACAAACAACCAATTCTGGGGAGGGTGTGGACAAAAGGAACCCTCTTCCACTATTGGTGGGAATGTAAATTGATACAGTCCCTATGGAGAACAGTATGGAGTTTCCTTAAAAAAACTAGAAATAGAATTACCATCTGATCCAGCAATCCCACTTCTGGGCATATACCCAGAGAAAACCGTATTTCAAAAAGGCACCTTCACCACAATGTTCGTTGCAGCACTATTTACAATAGCCAGGTAATGGAAGCCACCTAAATGCCCACAGACAGATGAATGGATAAAGATGTGGTACATATATAAAATGGAATATTACTCGGCCATAAAAAGGAATGAAACTGGGTCATTTGTAGAGACATCGATGGATCGAGAGACTGTCATACAGAATGAAGTAAGTCAGAAAGAGGAAAACAAATATTGTATATTAATGCATATATGTGGAGCCTAAAAATGGTACAGATGAACTGGTTTGCAGGGAAGAAATAGAGACACAGAGGTAGAGAACAAACGTATGGACACCAAGTGTGGGAAGCCATGGGGTGGTGGTGGTGGGATGAGTTGGGAGTTTGGGATTGACCTGTATACATGTATATGCATAAAATACATAACTAATAATAACGTGCTGTATAAAAAAATAAATAAAATTTCAAAATTTTAAAAAATAAAATTTAAAAATAAAACAGAAAAAAGTTCTTCCCGTCACACAGATGTATTTATAGGAATGAATTATTTCCATGCTTATATCTATAAATACATAAAAGAGGAATAACATCTAACTTGAAACATAAAAGAAACAAAAAGTGAACCCACGAGTTATACAGAGGAAAAGCCTATCACGGCACTTGCTCCAGTGGTAAACAATTCTGAAATTGGTCAGAGGTGGGGAACCATCTCCCATACAGCCAGCAACCCAACCCCCACGCAAGGAGCGTCCTCATTGCAAAGCTGGGGGACCGTGCCGAGGCATCTGTGAGTAAACGTGAGCTGAGCCCCAGGCCAGCTGCTGCTGAACTGTTCCCACCCTTTCCAGGTAAAACACCTGAATATGTACAAGGGCTTGAAAGCCTAGAGGAAGGACCGTGGAGCCACACCAGCGACAGCACGCAGGCCAACTTGGTGCCTGCAGGCCAGCCAGCGTGGTCCTGGACCCTGGCGCTCTTCCAGAAGCTTTCCATTGCCCTGCCTGAGATACCCCTCCTGTCCCGGCCCCCACTGCTTTTTTCCTTCCTCACCTCTGTCCGGAGAGAAATTCCAGCGGAAGGTATGGGTGACACATCCTCTTCTTTACAGGCGGCAGCCTGGCAGCTCCTGCAGAAAGGCCAGCAGAACCCCACTCACACCGGGCCACCCACAAAGCTGTGGCCCCTCACTCCCTCCCACCAGCACAGCCCCGAGACTGCTGACAGGGCAGAGAATATGGAGTCAGGCACAGCTTCAGGGGCTATTGCTGCCTGGAGCTCTGTTTATATTGACCTCAACGAGGCACACCTGGGGAGGGCGGGCCGGCAGGGTAAGGCTGCCCAGGTCAGCTAATCCACAACCCTCAGGGAATCACATTGTTGAAAATGGACCCCGCTAAGGCAGAAGAGAAGCCAAGGGAAAAAAGGACACAATGCCATTTGCAGCACCGTAGATGAGTCTAGAAGTAATCACGTGACTTGTAGTAAGTCAGAAAGTGAAAGACACATATCATATCATATCACTTATAGGTGTTACCTAAAAATGGATACCAGGGCAGATATTTCCACGGAGAAGGGCAATCACAGATTCATTAAACAAACTTATGGTTCACCAATGGAAAGGTGTGAGGATTGGTTTCATTACGATATCGGGGTTAACAGACATATACAAACACAGGTGACATATATAATCACCAAAGACCTACAGAATACCAAGAGAGGACTACTCAACATTCTGTCATAACGTACATGGGAAAAGGATCCCAAGAAGAACAGTCATCTGTATATGTGTAAAGGAACCACATCTTCCACACCTACAACAAGCCAAACATTGTAATCAAACTTGCTGTAATAAAAAATAAAAAAATTAAATTAAAAACACGAACAAGAAGTAGTGAGACAAACGTGAGGGGCTTTCTCCTGGCACATTCCATTCTAAACTCCAATCTAGAACACCACTTCCACTGAGGCTCTCTTGCCCTAGTAACCAGATTTGGTAAGGGTGAACTGCTGCCACCTTGTGGCCGTTTCACACAACAGCAGCTTTAATCCCAACGCTAATGGTCAGTTGATATTCAAAATCATTGCAGGCCTGTAAATGACACCTGCCCTGAAAACAAATCCTGGGGTCACATATCGACCAAAAAATTCAAAGGACGTCCATATTTCAAAACGACCGTTTCAAAAGGCATATTTTACACACATTAGTGTTCTGCTTCTTTTCCTTTCTTTCCTTTTTTGTTAAAAAACACGGGAATGGAAAAAGGCATCCCTCAGAATGGGCGAAAATCATTGCAGACGAATCAATGGACAGAGGTTTATTCTCCAATATATATAAACAGCTCATGCAGCTTAATATTAAAAAAACAAACAACCCAAAAAAAATGGGCAGAAGATCTAAAGAGACGTTTCTTCAAAGGAGACACAGAGATGGCCAAGACGCACATGAAAAGCTGCTCAACAGCACTAATTATTAGAGAAATGCAAATCAAAACTACAATGAGGTATCACCTCACACCTGTTAGAATCGGCATCATCAGAAAATCTACAAACAACCAATTCTGGGGAGGGTGTGGACAAAAGGAACCCTCTTCCACTATTGGTGGGAATGTAAATTGATACAGTCCCTATGGAGAACAGTATGGAGTTTCCTTAAAAAAACTAGAAATAGAATTACCATCTGATCCAGCAATCCCACTTCTGGGCATATACCCAGAGAAAACCGTATTTCAAAAAGGCACCTTCACCACAATGTTCGTTGCAGCACTATTTACAATAGCCAGGTAATGGAAGCAACCTAAATGCCCACAGACAGATGAATGGATAAAGATGTGGTACATATATAAAATGGAATATTACTCGGCCATAAAAAGGAATGAAACTGGGTCATTTGTAGAGACATCGATGGATCGAGAGACTGTCATACAGAATGAAGTAAGTCAGAAAGAGGAAAGCAAATATTGTATATTAATGCATATATGTGGAGCCTAAAAATGGTACAGATGAACTGGTTTGCAGGGAAGAAATAGAGACACAGAGGTAGAGAACAAACGTATGGACACCAAGTGTGGGAAGCCATGGGGTGGTGGTGGTGGGATGAGTTGGGAGTTTGGGATTGACCTGTATACATGTATATGCATAAAATACATAACTAATAATAACGTGCTGTATAAAAAAATAAATAAAATTTCAAAATTTTAAAAAATAAAATTTAAAAATAAAACAGAAAAAAGTTCTTCCCGTCACACAGATGTATTTATAGGAATGAATTATTTCCATGCTTATATCTATAAATACATAAAAGAGGAATAACATCTAACTTGAAACATAAAAGAAACAAAAAGTGAACCCACGAGTTATACAGAGGAAAACCCTATCACGGCACTTGCTCCAGTGGTAAACAATTCTGAAATTGGTCAGAGGTGGGGAACCATCTCCCATACAGCCAGCAACCCAACCCCCACGCAAGGAGCGTCCTCATTGCAAAGCTGGGGGACCGTGCCGAGGCATCTGTGAGTAAACGTGAGCTGAGCCCCAGGCCAGCTGCTGCTGAACTCTTCCCACCCTTTCCAGGTAAAACACCTGAATATGTACAAGGGCTTGAAAGCCTAGAGGAAGGACCGTGGAGCCACACCAGCGACAGCACGCAGGCCAACTTGGTGCCTGCAGGCCAGCCAGCGTGGTCCTGGACCCTGGCGCTCTTCCAGAAGCTTTCCATTGCCCTGCCTGAGATACCCCTCCTGTCCCGGCCCCCACTGCTTTTTTCCTTCCTCACCTCTGTCCGGAGAGAAATTCCAGCGGAAGGTATGGGTGACACATCCTCTTCTTTACAGGCGGCAGCCTGGCAACTCCTGCAGAAAGGCCAGCAGAACCCCACTCACACCGGGCCACCCACAAAGCTGTGGCCCCTCACTCCCTCCCACCAGCACAGCCCCGAGACTGCTGACGGGGCAGAGAATATGGAGTCAGGCACAGCTTCAGGGGCTATTGCTGCCTGGAGCTCTGTTTATATTGACCTCAACGAGGCACACCTGGGGAGGGCGGGCCGGCAGGGTAAGGCTGCCCAGGTCAGCTAATCCACAACCCTCAGGGAATCACATTGTTGAAAATGGACCCCGCTAAGGCAGAAGAGAAGCCAAGGGAAAAAAGGACACAATGCCATTTGCAGCACCGTAGATGAGTCTAGAAGTAATCATGTGACTTGTAGTAAGTCAGAAAGTGAAAGACACATATCATATCATATCACTTATAGGTGTTACCTAAAAATGGATACCAGGGCAGATATTTCCACGGAGAAGGGCAATCACAGATTCATTAAACAAACTTATGGTTCACCAATGGAAAGGTGTGAGGATTGGTTTCATTACGATATCGGGGTTAACAGACATATACAAACACAGGTGACATATATAATCACCAAAGACCTACAGAATACCAAGAGAGGACTACTCAACATTCTGTCATAACGTACATGGGAAAAGGATCCCAAGAAGAACAGTCATCTGTATATGTGTAAAAGAACCACATCTTCCACACCTACAACAAGCCAAACATTGTAATCAAACTTGCTGTAATAAAAAATAAAAAAAATTAAATTAAAAACACGAACAAGAAGTAGTGAGACAAACGTGAGGGGCTTTCTCCTGGCACATTCCATTCTAAACTCCAATCTAGAACACCACTTCCACTGAGGCTCTCTTGCCCTAGTAACCAGATTTGGTAAGGGTGAACTGCTGCCACCTTGTGGCCGTTTCACACAACAGCAGCTTTAATCCCAACGCTAATGGTCAGTTGATATTCAAAATCATTGCAGGCCTGTAAATGACACCTGCCCTGAAAACAAATCCTGGGGTCACATATCGACCAAAAAATTCAAAGGACGTCCATATTTCAAAACGACCGTTTCAAAAGGCATATTTTACGCACATTAGTGTTCTGCTTCTTTTCCTTTCTTTCCTTTTTTGTTAAAAAACACGGGAATGGAAAAAGGCATCCCTCAGAATGGGCGAAAATCGTTGCAGACGAATCAATGGACAGAGGTTTAATCTCCAATATATATAAACAGCTCATGCAGCTTAATATTAAAAAAACAAACAACCCCAAAAAAATGGGCAGAAGATCTAAAGAGACGTTTCTTCAAAGGAGACACAGAGATGGCCAAGACGCACATGAAAAGCTGCTCAACAGCACTAATTATTAGAGAAATGCAAATCAAAACTACAATGAGGTATCACCTCACACCTGTTAGAATCGGCATCATCAGAAAATCTACAAACAACCAATTCTGGGGAGGGTGTGGACAAAAGGAACCCTCTTCCACTATTGGTGGGAATGTAAATTGATACAGTCCCTATGGAGAACAGTATGGAGTTTCCTTAAAAAAACTAGAAATAGAATTACCATCTGATCCAGCAATCCCACTTCTGGGCATATACCCAGAGAAAACCGTATTTCAAAAAGGCACCTTCACCACAATGTTCGTTGCAGCACTATTTACAATAGCCAGGTAATGGAAGCAACCTAAATGCCCACAGACAGATGAATGGATAAAGATGTGGTACATATATAAAATGGAATATTACTCGGCCATAAAAAGGAATGAAACTGGGTCATTTGTAGAGACATCGATGGATCGAGAGACTGTCATACAGAATGAAGTAAGTCAGAAAGAGGAAAACAAATATTGTATATTAATGCATATATGTGGAGCCTAAAAATGGTACAGATGAACTGGTTTGCAGGGAAGAAATAGAGACACAGAGGTAGAGAACAAAAGTATGGACACCAAGTGTGGGAAGCCATGGGGTGGTGGTGGTGGGATGAGTTGGGAGTTTGGGATTGACCTGTATACATGTATATGCATAAAATACATAACTAATAATAACGTGCTGTATAAAAAAATAAATAAAATTTCAAAATTTTAAAAAATAAAATTTAAAAATAAAACAGAAAAAAGTTCTTCCCGTCACACAGATGTATTTATAGGAATGAATTATTTCCATGCTTATATCTATAAATACATAAAAGAGGAATAACATCTAACTTGAAACATAAAAGAAACAAAAAGTGAACCCACGAGTTATACAGAGGAAAACCCTATCACGGCACTTGCTCCAGTGGTAAACAATTCTGAAATTGGTCAGAGGTGGGGAACCATCTCCCATACAGCCAGCAACCCAACCCCCACGCAAGGAGCGTCCTCATTGCAAAGCTGGGGGACCGTGCCGAGGCATCTGTGAGTAAACGTGAGCTGAGCCCCAGGCCAGCTGCTGCTGAACTCTTCCCACCCTTTCCAGGTAAAACACCTGAATATGTACAAGGGCTTGAAAGCCTAGAGGAAGGACCGTGGAGCCACACCAGCGACAGCACGCAGGCCAACTTGGTGCCTGCAGGCCAGCCAGCGTGGTCCTGGACCCTGGCGCTCTTCCAGAAGCTTTCCATTGCCCTGCCTGAGATACCCCTCCTGTCCCGGCCCCCACTGCTTTTTTCCTTCCTCACCTCTGTCCGGAGAGAAATTCCAGCGGAAGGTATGGGTGACACATCCTCTTCTTTACAGGCGGCAGCCTGGCAACTCCTGCAGAAAGGCCAGCAGAACCCCACTCACACCGGGCCACCCACAAAGCTGTGGCCCCTCACTCCCTCCCACCAGCACAGCCCCGAGACTGCTGACGGGGCAGAGAATATGGAGTCAGGCACAGCTTCAGGGGCTATTGCTGCCTGGAGCTCTGTTTATATTGACCTCAACGAGGCACACCTGGGGAGGGCGGGCCGGCAGGGTAAGGCTGCCCAGGTCAGCTAATCCACAACCCTCAGGGAATCACATTGTTGAAAATGGACCCCGCTAAGGCAGAAGAGAAGCCAAGGGAAAAAAGGACACAATGCCATTTGCAGCACCGTAGATGAGTCTAGAAGTAATCATGTGACTTGTAGTAAGTCAGAAAGTGAAAGACACATATCATATCATATCACTTATAGGTGTTACCTAAAAATGGATACCAGGGCAGATATTTCCACGGAGAAGGGCAATCACAGATTCATTAAACAAACTTATGGTTCACCAATGGAAAGGTGTGAGGATTGGTTTCATTACGATATCGGGGTTAACAGACATATACAAACACAGGTGACATATATAATCACCAAAGACCTACAGAATACCAAGAGAGGACTACTCAACATTCTGTCATAACGTACATGGGAAAAGGATCCCAAGAAGAACAGTCATCTGTATATGTGTAAAAGAACCACATCTTCCACACCTACAACAAGCCAAACATTGTAATCAAACTTGCTGTAATAAAAAATAAAAAAAATTAAATTAAAAACACGAACAAGAAGTAGTGAGACAAACGTGAGGGGCTTTCTCCTGGTACATTCCATTCTAAACTCCAATCTAGAACACCACTTCCACTGAGGCTCTCTTGCCCTAGTAACCAGATTTGGTAAGGGTGAACTGCTGCCACCTTGTGGCCGTTTCACACAACAGCAGCTTTAATCCCAACGCTAATGGTCAGTTGATATTCAAAATCATTGCAGGCCTGTAAATGACACCTGCCCTGAAAACAAATCCTGGGGTCACATATCGACCAAAAATTTCAAAGGACGTCCATATTTCAAAACGACCGTTTCAAAAGGCATATTTTACGCACATTAGTGTTCTGCTTCTTTTCCTTTCTTTCCTTTTTTGTTAAAAAACACGGGAATGGAAAAAGGCATCCCTCAGAATGGGCGAAAATCGTTGCAGACGAATCAATGGACAGAGGTTTAATCTCCAATATATATAAACAGCTCATGCAGCTTAATATTAAAAAAACAAACAACCCAAAAAAAATGGGCAGAAGATCTAAAGAGACGTTTCTTCAAAGGAGACACAGAGATGGCCAAGACGCACATGAAAAGCTGCTCAACAGCACTAATTATTAGAGAAATGCAAATCAAAACTACAATGAGGTATCACCTCACACCTGTTAGAATCGGCATCATCAGAAAATCTACAAACAACCAATTCTGGGGAGGGTGTGGACAAAAGGAGCCCTCTTCCACTATTGGTGGGAATGTAAATTGATACAGTCCCTATGGAGAACAGTATGGAGTTTCCTTAAAAAAATTAGAAATAGAATTACCATCTGATCCAGCAATCCCACTTCTGGGCATATACCCAGAGAAAACCGTATTTCAAAAAGGCACCTTCACCACAATGTTCGTTGCAGCACTATTTACAATAGCCAGGTAATGGAAGCAACCTAAATGCCCACAGACAGATGAATGGATAAAGATGTGGTACATATATAAAATGGAATATTACTCGGCCATAAAAAGGAATGAAACTGGGTCATTTGTAGAGACATCGATGGATCGAGAGACTGTCATACAGAATGAAGTAAGTCAGAAAGAGGAAAACAAATATTGTCTATTAATGCATATATGTGGAGCCTAAAAATGGTACAGATGAACTGGTTTGCAGGGAAGAAATAGAGACACAGAGGTAGAGAACAAACGTATGGACACCAAGTGTGGGAAGCCATGGGGTGGTGGTGGTGGGATGAGTTGGGAGTTTGGGATTGACCTGTATACATGTATATGCATAAAATACATAACTAATAATAACGTGCTGTATAAAAAAATAAATCAAATTTCAAAATTTTAAAAAATAAAATTTAAAAATAAAACAGAAAAAATTTCTTCCCGTCACACAGATGTATTTATAGGAATGAATTATTTCCATGCTTATATCTATAAATACATAAAAGAGGAATAACATCTAACTTGAAACATAAAAGAAACAAAAAGTGAACCCACGAGTTATACAGAGGAAAACCCTATCACGGCACTTGCTCCAGTGGTAAACAATTCTGAAATTGGTCAGAGGTGGGGAACCATCTCCCATACAGCCAGCAACCCAACCCCCACGCAAGGAGCGTCCTCATTGCAAAGCTGGGGGACCGTGCTGAGGCATCTGAGAGTAAACGTCAGCTGAGCCCCAGGCCAGCTGCTGCTGAACTGTTCCCACCCTTTCCAGGTAAAACACCTGAATATGTACAAGGGCTTGAAAGCCTAGAGGAAGGACCGTGGAGCCACACCAGCGACAGCACGCAGGCCAACTTGGTGCCTGCAGGCCAGCCAGCGTGGTCCTGGACCCTGGCGCTCTTCCAGAAGCTTTCCATTGCCCTGCCTGAGATACCCCTCCTGTCCCGGCCCCCACTGCTTTTTTCCTTCCTCACCTCTGTCCGGAGAGAAATTCCAGCGGAAGGTATGGGTGACACATCCTCTTCTTTACAGGCGGCAGCCTGGCAACTCCTGCAGAAAGGCCAGCAGAACCCCACTCACACCGGGCCACCCACAAAGCTGTGGCCCCTCACTCCCTCCCACCAGCACAGCCCCGAGACTGCTGACAGGGCAGAGAATATGGAGTCAGGCACAGCTTCAGGGGCTATTGCTGCCTGGAGCTCTGTTTATATTGACCTCAACGAGGCACACCTGGGGAGGGCGGGCCGGCAGGGTAAGGCTGCCCAGGTCAGCTAATCCACAACCCTCAGGGAATCACATTGTTGAAAATGGACCCCGCTAAGGCAGAAGAGAAGCCAAGGGAAAAAAGGACACAATGCCATTTGCAGCACCGTAGATGAGTCTAGAAGTAATCACGTGACTTGTAGTAAGTCAGAAAGTGAAAGACACATATCATATCATATCACTTATAGGTGTTACCTAAAAATGGATACCAGGGCAGATATTTCCACGGAGAAGGGCAATCACAGATTCATTAAACAAACTTATGGTTCACCAATGGAAAGGTGTGAGGATTGGTTTCATTACGATATCGGGGTTAACAGACATATACAAACACAGGTGACATATATAATCACCAAAGACCTACAGAATACCAAGAGAGGACTACTCAACATTCTGTCATAACGTACATGGGAAAAGGATCCCAAGAAGAACAGTCATCTGTATATGTGTAAAGGAACCACATCTTCCACACCTACAACAAGCCAAACATTGTAATCAAACTTGCTGTAATAAAAAATAAAAAAATTAAATTAAAAACACGAACAAGAAGTAGTGAGACAAACGTGAGGGGCTTTCTCCTGGCACATTCCATTCTAAACTCCAATCTAGAACACCACTTCCACTGAGGCTCTCTTGCCCTAGTAACCAGATTTGGTAAGGGTGAACTGCTGCCACCTTGTGGCCGTTTCACACAACAGCAGCTTTAATCCCAACGCTAATGGTCAGTTGATATTCAAATTCATTGCAGGCCTGTAAATGACACCTGCCCTGAAAACAAATCCTGGGGTCACATATCGACCAAAAAATTCAAAGGACGTCCATATTTCAAAACGACCGTTTCAAAAGGCATATTTTACACACATTAGTGTTCTGCTTCTTTTCCTTTCTTTCCTTTTTTGTTAAAAAACACGGGAATGGAAAAAGGCATCCCTCAGAATGGGCGAAAATCATTGCAGACGAATCAATGGACAGAGGTTTAATCTCCAATATATATAAACAGCTCATGCAGCTTAATATTAAAAAAACAAACAACCCAAAAAAAATGGGCAGAAGATCTAAAGAGACGTTTCTTCAAAGGAGACACAGAGATGGCCAAGACGCACATGAAAAGCTGCTCAACAGCACTAATTATTAGAGAAATGCAAATCAAAACTACAATGAGGTATCACCTCACACCTGTTAGAATCGGCATCATCAGAAAATCTACAAACAACCAATTCTGGGGAGGGTGTGGACAAAAGGAACCCTCTTCCACTATTGGTGGGAATGTAAATTGATACAGTCCCTATGGAGAACAGTATGGAGTTTCCTTAAAAAAACTAGAAATAGAATTACCATCTGATCCAGCAATCCCACTTCTGGGCATATACCCAGAGAAAACCGTATTTCAAAAAGGCACCTTCACCACAATGTTCGTTGCAGCACTATTTACAATAGCCAGGTAATGGAAGCAACCTAAATGCCCACAGACAGATGAATGGATAAAGATGTGGTACATATATAAAATGGAATATTACTCGGCCATAAAAAGGAATGAAACTGGGTCATTTGTAGAGACATCGATGGATCGAGAGACTGTCATACAGAATGAAGTAAGTCAGAAAGAGGAAAGCAAATATTGTATATTAATGCATATATGTGGAGCCTAAAAATGGTACAGATGAACTGGTTTGCAGGGAAGAAATAGAGACACAGAGGTAGAGAACAAACGTATGGACACCAAGTGTGGGAAGCCATGGGGTGGTGGTGGTGGGATGAGTTGGGAGTTTGGGATTGACCTGTATACATGTATATGCATAAAATACATAACTAATAATAACGTGCTGTATAAAAAAATAAATAAAATTTCAAAATTTTAAAAAATAAAATTTAAAAATAAAACAGAAAAAAGTTCTTCCCGTCACACAGATGTATTTATAGGAATGAATTATTTCCATGCTTATATCTATAAATACATAAAAGAGGAATAACATCTAACTTGAAACATAAAAGAAACAAAAAGTGAACCCACGAGTTATACAGAGGAAAACCCTATCACGGCACTTGCTCCAGTGGTAAACAATTCTGAAATTGGTCAGAGGTGGGGAACCATCTCCCATACAGCCAGCAACCCAACCCCCACGCAAGGAGCGTCCTCATTGCAAAGCTGGGGGACCGTGCCGAGGCATCTGTGAGTAAACGTGAGCTGAGCCCCAGGCCAGCTGCTGCTGAACTCTTCCCACCCTTTCCAGGTAAAACACCTGAATATGTACAAGGGCTTGAAAGCCTAGAGGAAGGACCGTGGAGCCACACCAGCGACAGCACGCAGGCCAACTTGGTGCCTGCAGGCCAGCCAGCGTGGTCCTGGACCCTGGCGCTCTTCCAGAAGCTTTCCATTGCCCTGCCTGAGATACCCCTCCTGTCCCGGCCCCCACTGCTTTTTTCCTTCCTCACCTCTGTCCGGAGAGAAATTCCAGCGGAAGGTATGGGTGACACATCCTCTTCTTTACAGGCGGCAGCCTGGCAACTCCTGCAGAAAGGCCAGCAGAACCCCACTCACACCGGGCCACCCACAAAGCTGTGGCCCCTCACTCCCTCCCACCAGCACAGCCCCGAGACTGCTGACGGGGCAGAGAATATGGAGTCAGGCACAGCTTCAGGGGCTATTGCTGCCTGGAGCTCTGTTTATATTGACCTCAACGAGGCACACCTGGGGAGGGCGGGCCGGCAGGGTAAGGCTGCCCAGGTCAGCTAATCCACAACCCTCAGGGAATCACATTGTTGAAAATGGACCCCGCTAAGGCAGAAGAGAAGCCAAGGGAAAAAAGGACACAATGCCATTTGCAGCACCGTAGATGAATCTAGAAATAATCATGTGACTTGTAGTAAGTCAGAAAGTGAAAGACACATATCATATCATATCACTTATAGGTGTTACCTAAAAATGGATACCAGGGCAGATATTTCCACGGAGAAGGGCAATCACAGATTCATTAAACAAACTTATGGTTCACCAATGGAAAGGTGTGAGGATTGGTTTCATTACGATATCGGGGTTAACAGACATATACAAACACAGGTGACATATATAATCACCAAAGACCTACAGAATACCAAGAGAGGACTACTCAACATTCTGTCATAACGTACATGGGAAAAGGATCCCAAGAAGAACAGTCATCTGTATATGTGTAAAAGAACCACATCTTCCACACCTACAACAAGCCAAACATTGTAATCAAACTTGCTGTAATAAAAAATAAAAAAAATTAAATTAAAAACACGAACAAGAAGTAGTGAGACAAACGTGAGGGGCTTTCTCCTGGCACATTCCATTCTAAACTCCAATCTAGAACACCACTTCCACTGAGGCTCTCTTGCCCTAGTAACCAGATTTGGTAAGGGTGAACTGCTGCCACCTTGTGGCCGTTTCACACAACAGCAGCTTTAATCCCAACGCTAATGGTCAGTTGATATTCAAAATCATTGCAGGCCTGTAAATGACACCTGCCCTGAAAACAAATCCTGGGGTCACATATCGACCAAAAAATTCAAAGGACGTCCATATTTCAAAACGACCGTTTCAAAAGGCATATTTTACGCACATTAGTGTTCTGCTTCTTTTCCTTTCTTTCCTTTTTTGTTAAAAAACACGGGAATGGAAAAAGGCATCCCTCAGAATGGGCGAAAATCGTTGCAGACGAATCAATGGACAGAGGTTTAATCTCCAATATATATAAACAGCTCATGCAGCTTAATATTTAAAAAACAAACAACCCCAAAAAAATGGGCAGAAGATCTAAAGAGACGTTTCTTCAAAGGAGACACAGAGATGGCCAAGACGCACATGAAAAGCTGCTCAACAGCACTAATTATTAGAGAAATGCAAATCAAAACTACAATGAGGTATCACCTCACACCTGTTAGAATCGGCATCATCAGAAAATCTACAAACAACCAATTCTGGGGAGGGTGTGGACAAAAGGAACCCTCTTCCACTATTGGTGGGAATGTAAATTGATACAGTCCCTATGGAGAACAGTATGGAGTTTCCTTAAAAAAACTAGAAATAGAATTACCATCTGATCCAGCAATCCCACTTCTGGGCATATACCCAGAGAAAACCGTATTTCAAAAAGGCACCTTCACCACAATGTTCGTTGCAGCACTATTTACAATAGCCAGGTAATGGAAGCAACCTAAATGCCCACAGACAGATGAATGGATAAAGATGTGGTACATATATAAAATGGAATATTACTCGGCCATAAAAAGGAATGAAACTGGGTCATTTGTAGAGACATCGATGGATCGAGAGACTGTCATACAGAATGAAGTAAGTCAGAAAGAGGAAAACAAATATTGTCTATTAATGCATATATGTGGAGCCTAAAAATGGTACAGATGAACTGGTTTGCAGGGAAGAAATAGAGACACAGAGGTAGAGAACAAACGTATGGACACCAAGTGTGGGAAGCCATGGGGTGGTGGTGGTGGGATGAGTTGGGAGTTTGGGATTGACCTGTATACATGTATATGCATAAAATACATAACTAATAATAACGTGCTGTATAAAAAAATAAATAAAATTTCAAAATTTTAAAAAATAAAATTTAAAAATAAAACAGAAAAAAGTTCTTCCCGTCACACAGATGTATTTATAGGAATGAATTATTTCCATGCTTATATCTATAAATACATAAAAGAGGAATAACATCTAACTTGAAACATAAAAGAAACAAAAAGTGAACCCACGAGTTATACAGAGGAAAACCCTATCACGGCACTTGCTCCAGTGGTAAACAATTCTGAAATTGGTCAGAGGTGGGGAACCATCTCCCATACAGCCAGCAACCCAACCCCCACGCAAGGAGCGTCCTCATTGCAAAGCTGGGGGACCGTGCCGAGGCATCTGTGAGTAAACGTGAGCTGAGCCCCAGGCCAGCTGCTGCTGAACTGTTCCCACCCTTTCCAGGTAAAACACCTGAATATGTACAAGGGCTTGAAAGCCTAGAGGAAGGACCGTGGAGCCACACCAGCGACAGCACGCAGGCCAACTTGGTGCCTGCAGGCCAGCCAGCGTGGTCCTGGACCCTGGCGCTCTTCCAGAAGCTTTCCATTGCCCTGCCTGAGATACCCCTCCTGTCCCGGCCCCCACTGCTTTTTTCCTTCCTCACCTCTGTCCGGAGAGAAATTCCAGCGGAAGGTATGGGTGACACATCCTCTTCTTTACAGGCGGCAGCCTGGCAACTCCTGCAGAAAGGCCAGCAGAACCCCACTCACACCGGGCCACCCACAAAGCTGTGGCCCCTCACTCCCTCCCACCAGCACAGCCCCGAGACTGCTGACGGGGCAGAGAATATGGAGTCAGGCACAGCTTCAGGGGCTATTGCTGCCTGGAGCTCTGTTTATATTGACCTCAACGAGTCACACCTGGGGAGGGCGGGCCGGCAGGGTAAGGCTGCCCAGGTCAGCTAATCCACAACCCTCAGGGAATCACATTGTTGAAAATGGACCCCGCTAAGGCAGAAGAGAAGCCAAGGGAAAAAAGGACACAATGCCATTTGCAGCACCGTAGATGAGTCTAGAAGTAATCACGTGACTTGTAGTAAGTCAGAAAGTGAAAGACACATATCATATCATATCACTTATAGGTGTTACCTAAAAATGGATACCAGGGCAGATATTTCCACGGAGAAGGGCAATCACAGATTCATTAAACAAACTTATGGTTCACCAATGGAAAGGTGTGAGGATTGGTTTCATTACGATATCGGGGTTAACAGACATATACAAACACAGGTGACATATATAATCACCAAAGACCTACAGAATACCAAGAGAGGACTACTCAACATTCTGTCATAACGTACATGGGAAAAGGATCCCAAGAAGAACAGTCATCTGTATATGTGTAAAAGAACCACATCTTCCACACCTACAACAAGCCAAACATTGTAATCAAACTTGCTGTAATAAAAAATAAAAAAAATTAAATTAAAAACACGAACAAGAAGTAGTGAGACAAACGTGAGGGGCTTTCTCCTGGCACATTCCATTCTAAACTCCAATCTAGAACACCACTTCCCCTGAGGCTCTCTTGCCCTAGTAACCAGATTTGGTAAGGGTGAACTGCTGCCACCTTGTGGCCGTTTCACACAACAGCAGCTTTAATCCCAACGCTAATGGTCAGTTGATATTCAAAATCATTGCAGGCCTGTAAATGACACCTGCCCTGAAAACAAATCCTGGGGTCACATATCGACCAAAAATTTCAAAGGACGTCCATATTTCAAAACGACCGTTTCAAAAGGCATATTTTACGCACATTAGTGTTCTGCTTCTTTTCCTTTCTTTCCTTTTTTGTTAAAAAACACGGGAATGGAAAAAGGCATCCCTCAGAATGGGCGAAAATCGTTGCAGACGAATCAATGGACAGAGGTTTAATCTCCAATATATATAAACAGCTCATGCAGCTTAATATTAAAAAAACAAACAACCCAAAAAAAATGGGCAGAAGATCTAAAGAGACGTTTCTTCAAAGGAGACACAGAGATGGCCAAGACGCACATGAAAAGCTGCTCAACAGCACTAATTATTAGAGAAATGCAAATCAAAACTACAATGAGGTATCACCTCACACCTGTTAGAATCGGCATCATCAGAAAATCTACAAACAACCAATTCTGGGGAGGGTGTGGACAAAAGGAGCCCTCTTCCACTATTGGTGGGAATGTAAATTGATACAGTCCCTATGGAGAACAGTATGGAGTTTCCTTAAAAAAACTAGAAATAGAATTACCATCTGATCCAGCAATCCCACTTCTGGGCATATACCCAGAGAAAACCGTATTTCAAAAAGGCACATTCACCACAATGTTCGTTGCAGCACTATTTACAATAGCCAGGTAATGGAAGCAACCTAAATGCCCACAGACAGATGAATGGATAAAGATGTGGTACATATATAAAATGGAATATTACTCGGCCATAAAAAGGAATGAAACTGGGTCATTTGTAGAGACATCGATGGATCGAGAGACTGTCATACAGAATGAAGTAAGTCAGAAAGAGGAAAACAAATATTGTCTATTAATGCATATATGTGGAGCCTAAAAATGGTACAGATGAACTGGTTTGCAGGGAAGAAATAGAGACACAGAGGTAGAGAACAAACGTATGGACACCAAGTGTGGGAAGCCATGGGGTGGTGGTGGTGGGATGAGTTGGGAGTTTGGGATTGACCTGTATACATGTATATGCATAAAATACATAACTAATAATAACGTGCTGTATAAAAAAATAAATAAAATTTCAAAATTTTAAAAAATAAAATTTAAAAATAAAACAGAAAAAAGTTCTTCCCGTCACACAGATGTATTTATAGGAATGAATTATTTCCATGCTTATATCTATAAATACATAAAAGAGGAATAACATCTAACTTGAAACATAAAAGAAACAAAAAGTGAACCCACGAGTTATACAGAGGAAAACCCTATCACGGCACTTGCTCCAGTGGTAAACAATTCTGAAATTGGTCAGAGGTGGGGAACCATCTCCCATACAGCCAGCAACCCAACCCCCACGCAAGGAGCGTCCTCATTGCAAAGCTGGGGGACCGTGCCGAGGCATCTGTGAGTAAACGTGAGCTGAGCCCCAGGCCAGCTGCTGCTGAACTGTTCCCACCCTTTCCAGGTAAAACACCTGAATATGTACAAGGGCTTGAAAGCCTAGAGGAAGGACCGTGGAGCCACACCAGCGACAGCACGCAGGCCAACTTGGTGCCTGCAGGCCAGCCAGCGTGGTCCTGGACCCTGGCGCTCTTCCAGAAGCTTTCCATTGCCCTGCCTGAGATACCCCTCCTGTCCCGGCCCCCACTGCTTTTTTCCTTCCTCACCTCTGTCCGGAGAGAAATTCCAGCGGAAGGTATGGGTGACACATCCTCTTCTTTACAGGCGGCAGCCTGGCAACTCCTGCAGAAAGGCCAGCAGAACCCCACTCACACCGGGCCACCCACAAAGCTGTGGCCCCTCACTCCCTCCCACCAGCACAGCCCCGAGACTGCTGACGGGGCAGAGAATATGGAGTCAGGCACAGCTTCAGGGGCTATTGCTGCCTGGAGCTCTGTTTATATTGACCTCAACGAGTCACACCTGGGGAGGGCGGGCCGGCAGGGTAAGGCTGCCCAGGTCAGCTAATCCACAACCCTCAGGGAATCACATTGTTGAAAATGGACCCCGCTAAGGCAGAAGAGAAGCCAAGGGAAAAAAGGACACAATGCCATTTGCAGCACCGTAGATGAGTCTAGAAGTAATCACGTGACTTGTAGTAAGTCAGAAAGTGAAAGACACATATCATATCATATCACTTATAGGTGTTACCTAAAAATGGATACCAGGGCAGATATTTCCACGGAGAAGGGCAATCACAGATTCATTAAACAAACTTATGGTTCACCAATGGAAAGGTGTGAGGATTGGTTTCATTACGATATCGGGGTTAACAGACATATACAAACACAGGTGACATATATAATCACCAAAGACCTACAGAATACCAAGAGAGGACTACTCAACATTCTGTCATAACGTACATGGGAAAAGGATCCCAAGAAGAACAGTCATCTGTATATGTGTAAAAGAACCACATCTTCCACACCTACAACAAGCCAAACATTGTAATCAAACTTGCTGTAATAAAAAATAAAAAAAATTAAATTAAAAACACGAACAAGAAGTAGTGAGACAAACGTGAGGGGCTTTCTCCTGGCACATTCCATTCTAAACTCCAATCTAGAACACCACTTCCCCTGAGGCTCTCTTGCCCTAGTAACCAGATTTGGTAAGGGTGAACTGCTGCCACCTTGTGGCCGTTTCACACAACAGCAGCTTTAATCCCAACGCTAATGGTCAGTTGATATTCAAAATCATTGCAGGCCTGTAAATGACACCTGCCCTGAAAACAAATCCTGGGGTCACATATCGACCAAAAATTTCAAAGGACGTCCATATTTCAAAACGACCGTTTCAAAAGGCATATTTTACGCACATTAGTGTTCTGCTTCTTTTCCTTTCTTTCCTTTTTTGTTAAAAAACACGGGAATGGAAAAAGGCATCCCTCAGAATGGGCGAAAATCGTTGCAGACGAATCAATGGACAGAGGTTTAATCTCCAATATATATAAACAGCTCATGCAGCTTAATATTAAAAAAACAAACAACCCAAAAAAAATGGGCAGAAGATCTAAAGAGACGTTTCTTCAAAGGAGACACAGAGATGGCCAAGACGCACATGAAAAGCTGCTCAACAGCACTAATTATTAGAGAAATGCAAATCAAAACTACAATGAGGTATCACCTCACACCTGTTAGAATCGGCATCATCAGAAAATCTACAAACAACCAATTCTGGGGAGGGTGTGGACAAAAGGAGCCCTCTTCCACTATTGGTGGGAATGTAAATTGATACAGTCCCTATGGAGAACAGTATGGAGTTTCCTTAAAAAAACTAGAAATAGAATTACCATCTGATCCAGCAATCCCACTTCTGGGCATATACCCAGAGAAAACCGTATTTCAAAAAGGCACATTCACCACAATGTTCGTTGCAGCACTATTTACAATAGCCAGGTAATGGAAGCCACCTAAATGCCCACAGACAGATGAATGGATAAAGATGTGGTACATATATAAAATGGAATATTACTCGGCCATAAAAAGGAATGAAACTGGGTCATTTGTAGAGACATCGATGGATCGAGAGACTGTCATACAGAATGAAGTAAGTCAGAAAGAGGAAAACAAATATTGTATATTAATGCATATATGTGGAGCCTAAAAATGGTACAGATGAACTGGTTTGCAGGGAAGAAATAGAGACACAGAGGTAGAGAACAAACGTATGGACACCAAGTGTGGGAAGCCATGGGGTGGTGGTGGTGGGATGAGTTGGGAGTTTGGGATTGACCTGTATACATGTATATGCATAAAATACATAACTAATAATAACGTGCTGTATAAAAAAATAAATAAAATTTCAAAATTTTAAAAAATAAAATTTAAAAATAAAACAGAAAAAAGTTCTTCCCGTCACACAGATGTATTTATAGGAATGAATTATTTCCATGCTTATATCTATAAATACATAAAAGAGGAATAACATCTAACTTGAAACATAAAAGAAACAAAAAGTGAACCCACGAGTTATACAGAGGAAAACCCTATCACGGCACTTGCTCCAGTGGTAAACAATTCTGAAATTGGTCAGAGGTGGGGAACCATCTCCCATACAGCCAGCAACCCAACCCCCACGCAAGGAGCGTCCTCATTGCAAAGCTGGGGGACCGTGCCGAGGCATCTGTGAGTAAACGTGAGCTGAGCCCCAGGCCAGCTGCTGCTGAACTGTTCCCACCCTTTCCAGGTAAAACACCTGAATATGTACAAGGGCTTGAAAGCCTAGAGGAAGGACCGTGGAGCCACACCAGCGACAGCACGCAGGCCAACTTGGTGCCTGCAGGCCAGCCAGCGTGGTCCTGGACCCTGGCACTCTTCCAGAAGCTTTCCATTGCCCTGCCTGAGATACCCCTCCTGTCCCGGCCCCCACTGCTTTTTTCCTTCCTCACCTCTGTCCGGAGAGAAATTCCAGCGGAAGGTATGGGTGACACATCCTCTTCTTTACAGGCGGCAGCCTGGCAACTCCTGCAGAAAGGCCAGCAGAACCCCACTCACACCGGGCCACCCACAAAGCTGTGGCCCCTCACTCCCTCCCACCAGCACAGCCCCGAGACTGCTGACGGGGCAGAGAATATGGAGTCAGGCACAGCTTCAGGGGCTATTGCTGCCTGGAGCTCTGTTTATATTGACCTCAACGAGTCACACCTGGGGAGGGCGGGCCGGCAGGGTAAGGCTGCCCAGGTCAGCTAATCCACAACCCTCAGGGAATCACATTGTTGAAAATGGACCCCGCTAAGGCAGAAGAGAAGCCAAGGGAAAAAAGGACACAATGCCATTTGCAGCACCGTAGATGAGTCTAGAAGTAATCACGTGACTTGTAGTAAGTCAGAAAGTGAAAGACACATATCATATCATATCACTTATAGGTGTTACCTAAAAATGGATACCAGGGCAGATATTTCCACGGAGAAGGGCAATCACAGATTCATTAAACAAACTTATGGTTCACCAATGGAAAGGTGTGAGGATTGGTTTCATTACGATATCGGGGTTAACAGACATATACAAACACAGGTGACATATATAATCACCAAAGACCTACAGAATACCAAGAGAGGACTACTCAACATTCTGTCATAACGTACATGGGAAAAGGATCCCAAGAAGAACAGTCATCTGTATATGTGTAAAAGAACCACATCTTCCACACCTACAACAAGCCAAACATTGTAATCAAACTTGCTGTAATAAAAAATAAAAAAAATTAAATTAAAAACACGAACAAGAAGTAGTGAGACAAACGTGAGGGGCTTTCTCCTGGCACATTCCATTCTAAACTCCAATCTAGAACACCACTTCCCCTGAGGCTCTCTTGCCCTAGTAACCAGATTTGGTAAGGGTGAACTGCTGCCACCTTGTGGCCGTTTCACACAACAGCAGCTTTAATCCCAACGCTAATGGTCAGTTGATATTCAAAATCATTGCAGGCCTGTAAATGACACCTGCCCTGAAAACAAATCCTGGGGTCACATATCGACCAAAAATTTCAAAGGACGTCCATATTTCAAAACGACCGTTTCAAAAGGCATATTTTACGCACATTAGTGTTCTGCTTCTTTTCCTTTCTTTCCTTTTTTGTTAAAAAACACGGGAATGGAAAAAGGCATCCCTCAGAATGGGCGAAAATCGTTGCAGACGAATCAATGGACAGAGGTTTAATCTCCAATATATATAAACAGCTCATGCAGCTTAATATTAAAAAAACAAACAACCCAAAAAAAATGGGCAGAAGATCTAAAGAGACGTTTCTTCAAAGGAGACACAGAGATGGCCAAGACGCACATGAAAAGCTGCTCAACAGCACTAATTATTAGAGAAATGCAAATCAAAACTACAATGAGGTATCACCTCACACCTGTTAGAATCGGCATCATCAGAAAATCTACAAACAACCAATTCTGGGGAGGGTGTGGACAAAAGGAGCCCTCTTCCACTATTGGTGGGAATGTAAATTGATACAGTCCCTATGGAGAACAGTATGGAGTTTCCTTAAAAAAACTAGAAATAGAATTACCATCTGATCCAGCAATCCCACTTCTGGACATATACCCAGAGAAAACCGTATTTCAAAAAGGCACATTCACCACAATGTTCGTTGCAGCACTATTTACAATAGCCAGGTAATGGAAGCAACCTAAATGCCCACAGACAGATGAATGGATAAAGATGTGGTACATATATAAAATGGAATATTACTCGGCCATAAAAAGGAATGAAACTGGGTCATTTGTAGAGACATCGATGGATCGAGAGACTGTCATACAGAATGAAGTAAGTCAGAAAGAGGAAAACAAATATTGTATATTAATGCATATATGTGGAGCCTAAAAATGGTACAGATGAACTGGTTTGCAGGGAAGAAATAGAGACACAGAGGTAGAGAACAAACGTATGGACACCAAGTGTGGGAAGCCATGGGGTGGTGGTGGTGGGATGAGTTGGGAGTTTGGGATTGACCTGTATACATGTATATGCATAAAATACATAACTAATAATAAAGTGCTGTATAAAAAAATAAATCAAATTTCAAAATTTTAAAAAATAAAATTTAAAAATAAAACAGAAAAAAGTTCTTCCCGTCACACAGATGTATTTATAGGAATGAATTATTTCCATGCTTATATCTATAAATACATAAAAGAGGAATAACATCTAACTTGAAACATAAAAGAAAAAAAAAGCGAACCCACGAGTTATACAGAGGAAAACCCTATCACGGCACTTGCTCCAGTGGTAAACAATTCTGAAATTGGTCAGAGGTGGGGAACCATCTCCCATACAGCCAGCAACCCAACCCCCACGCAAGGAGCGTCCTCTTTGCAAAGCTTGGAGACCGTGCCGAGGCATCTGTGAGTAAACGTGAGCTGAGCCCCAGGCCAGCTGCTGCTGAACTGTTCCCACCCTTTCCAGGTAAAACACCTGAATATGTACAAGGGCTTGAAAGCCTAGAGGAAGGACCGTGGAGCCACACCAGCGACAGCACGCAGGCCAACTTGGTGCCTGCAGGCCAGCCAGCGTGGTCCTGGACCCTGGCTCTCTTCCAGAAGCTTTCCATTGCCCTGCCTGAGATACCCCTCCTGTCCCGGCCCCCACTGCTTTTTTCCTTCCTCACCTCTGTCCGGAGAGAAATTCCAGCGGAAGGTATGGGTGACACATCCTCTTCTTTACAGGCGGCAGCCTGGCAACTCCTGCAGAAAGGCCAGCAGAACCCCACTCACACCGGGCCACCCACAAAGCTGTGGCCCCTCACTCCCTCCCACCAGCACAGCCCCGAGACTGCTGACGGGGCAGAGAATATGGAGTCAGGCACAGCTTCAGGGGCTATTGCTGCCTGGAGCTCTGTTTATATTGACCTCAACGAGGCACACCTGGGGAGGGCGGGCCGGCAGGGTAAGGCTGCCCAGGTCAGCTAATCCACAACCCTCAGGGAATCACATTGTTGAAAATGGACCCCGCTAAGGCAGAAGAGAAGCCAAGGGGAAAAAGGACACAATGCCATTTGCAGCACCGTAGATGAGTCTAGAAGTAATCACGTGACTTGTAGTAAGTCAGAAAGTGAAAGACACATATCATATCATATCACTTATAGGTGTTACCTAAAAATGGATACCAGGGCAGATATTTCCACGGAGAAGGGCAATCACAGATTCATTAAACAAACTTATGGTTCACCAATGGAAAGGTGTGAGGATTGGTTTCATTACGATATCGGGGTTAACAGACATATACAAACACAGGTGACATATATAATCACCAAAGACCTACAGAATACCAAGAGAGGACTACTCAACATTCTGTCATAACGTACATGGGAAAAGGATCCCAAGAAGAACAGTCATCTGTATATGTGTAAAAGAACCACATCTTCCACACCTACAACAAGCCAAACATTGTAATCAAACTTGCTGTAATAAAAAATAAAAAAAATTAAATTAAAAACACGAACAAGAAGTAGTGAGACAAACGTGAGGGGCTTTCTCCTGGCACATTCCATTCTAAACTCCAATCTAGAACACCACTTCCACTGAGGCTCTCTTGCCCTAGTAACCAGATTTGGTAAGGGTGAACTGCTGCCACCTTGTGGCCGTTTCACACAACAGCAGCTTTAATCCCAACGCTAATGGTCAGTTGATATTCAAAATCATTGCAGGCCTGTAAATGACACCTGCCCTGAAAACAAATCCTGGGGTCACATATCGACCAAAAAATTCAAAGGACGTCCATATTTCAAAACGACCGTTTCAAAAGGCATATTTTACGCACATTAGTGTTCTGCTTCTTTTCCTTTCTTTCCTTTTTTGTTAAAAAACACGGGAATGGAAAAAGGCATCCCTCAGAATGGGCGAAAATCGTTGCAGACGAATCAATGGACAGAGGTTTAATCTCCAATATATATAAACAGCTCATGCAGCTTAATATTAAAAAAACAAACAACCCCAAAAAAATGGGCAGAAGATCTAAAGAGACGTTTCTTCAAAGGAGACACAGAGATGGCCAAGACGCACATGAAAAGCTGCTCAACAGCACTAATTATTAGAGAAATGCAAATCAAAACTACAATGAGGTATCACCTCACACCTGTTAGAATCGGCATCATCAGAAAATCTACAAACAACCAATTCTGGGGAGGGTGTGGACAAAAGGAACCCTCTTCCACTATTGGTGGGAATGTAAATTGATACAGTCCCTATGGAGAACAGTATGGAGTTTCCTTAAAAAAACTAGAAATAGAATTACCATCTGATCCAGCAATCCCACTTCTGGGCATATACCCAGAGAAAACCGTATTTCAAAAAGGCACCTTCACCACAATGTTCGTTGCAGCACTATTTACAATAGCCAGGTAATGGAAGCAACCTAAATGCCCACAGACAGATGAATGGATAAAGATGTGGTACATATATAAAATGGAATATTACTCGGCCATAAAAAGGAATGAAACTGGGTCATTTGTAGAGACATCGATGGATCGAGAGACTGTCATACAGAATGAAGTAAGTCAGAAAGAGGAAAACAAATATTGTCTATTAATGCATATATGTGGAGCCTAAAAATGGTACAGATGAACTGGTTTGCAGGGAAGAAATAGAGACACAGAGGTAGAGAACAAACGTATGGACACCAAGTGTGGGAAGCCATGGGGTGGTGGTGGTGGGATGAGTTGGGAGTTTGGGATTGACCTGTATACATGTATATGCATAAAATACATAACTAATAATAACGTGCTGTATAAAAAAATAAATAAAATTTCAAAATTTTAAAAAATAAAATTTAAAAATAAAACAGAAAAAAGTTCTTCCCGTCACACAGATGTATTTATAGGAATGAATTATTTCCATGCTTATATCTATAAATACATAAAAGAGGAATAACATCTAACTTGAAACATAAAAGAAACAAAAAGTGAACCCACGAGTTATACAGAGGAAAACCCTATCACGGCACTTGCTCCAGTGGTAAACAATTCTGAAATTGGTCAGAGGTGGGGAACCATCTCCCATACAGCCAGCAACCCAACCCCCACGCAAGGAGCGTCCTCATTGCAAAGCTGGGGGACCGTGCCGAGGCATCTGTGAGTAAACGTGAGCTGAGCCCCAGGCCAGCTGCTGCTGAACTGTTCCCACCCTTTCCAGGTAAAACACCTGAATATGTACAAGGGCTTGAAAGCCTAGAGGAAGGACCGTGGAGCCACACCAGCGACAGCACGCAGGCCAACTTGGTGCCTGCAGGCCAGCCAGCGTGGTCCTGGACCCTGGCGCTCTTCCAGAAGCTTTCCATTGCCCTGCCTGAGATACCCCTCCTGTCCCGGCCCCCACTGCTTTTTTCCTTCCTCACCTCTGTCCGGAGAGAAATTCCAGCGGAAGGTATGGGTGACACATCCTCTTCTTTACAGGCGGCAGCCTGGCAACTCCTGCAGAAAGGCCAGCAGAACCCCACTCACACCGGGCCACCCACAAAGCTGTGGCCCCTCACTCCCTCCCACCAGCACAGCCCCGAGACTGCTGACGGGGCAGAGAATATGGAGTCAGGCACAGCTTCAGGGGCTATTGCTGCCTGGAGCGCTGTTTATATTGACCTCAACGAGGCACACCTGGGGAGGGCGGGCCGGCAGGGTAAGGCTGCCCAGGTCAGCTAATCCACAACCCTCAGGGAATCACATTGTTGAAAATGGACCCCGCTAAGGCAGAAGAGAAGCCAAGGGAAAAAAGGACACAATGCCATTTGCAGCACCGTAGATGAGTCTAGAAGTAATCACGTGACTTGTAGTAAGTCAGAAAGTGAAAGACACATATCATATCATATCACTTATAGGTGTTACCTAAAAATGGATACCAGGGCAGATATTTCCACGGAGAAGGGCAATCACAGATTCATTAAACAAACTTATGGTTCACCAATGGAAAGGTGTGAGGATTGGTTTCATTACGATATCGGGGTTAACAGACATATACAAACACAGGTGACATATATAATCACCAAAGACCTACAGAATACCAAGAGAGGACTACTCAACATTCTGTCATAACGTACATGGGAAAAGGATCCCAAGAAGAACAGTCATCTGTATATGTGTAAAAGAACCACATCTTCCACACCTACAACAAGCCAAACATTGTAATCAAACTTGCTGTAATAAAAAATAAAAAAAATTAAATTAAAAACACGAACAAGAAGTAGTGAGACAAACGTGAGGGGCTTTCTCCTGGCACATTCCATTCTAAACTCCAATCTAGAACACCACTTCCCCTGAGGCTCTCTTGCCCTAGTAACCAGATTTGGTAAGGGTGAACTGCTGCCACCTTGTGGCCGTTTCACACAACAGCAGCTTTAATCCCAACGCTAATGGTCAGTTGATATTCAAAATCATTGCAGGCCTGTAAATGACACCTGCCCTGAAAACAAATCCTGGGGTCACATATCGACCAAAAATTTCAAAGGACGTCCATATTTCAAAACGACCGTTTCAAAAGGCATATTTTACGCACATTAGTGTTCTGCTTCTTTTCCTTTCTTTCCTTTTTTGTTAAAAAACACGGGAATGGAAAAAGGCATCCCTCAGAATGGGCGAAAATCGTTGCAGACGAATCAATGGACAGAGGTTTAATCTCCAATATATATAAACAGCTCATGCAGCTTAATATTAAAAAAACAAACAACCCAAAAAAAATGGGCAGAAGATCTAAAGAGACGTTTCTTCAAAGGAGACACAGAGATGGCCAAGACGCACATGAAAAGCTGCTCAACAGCACTAATTATTAGAGAAATGCAAATCAAAACTACAATGAGGTATCACCTCACACCTGTTAGAATCGGCATCATCAGAAAATCTACAAACAACCAATTCTGGGGAGGGTGTGGACAAAAGGAGCCCTCTTCCACTATTGGTGGGAATGTAAATTGATACAGTCCCTATGGAGAACAGTATGGAGTTTCCTTAAAAAAACTAGAAATAGAATTACCATCTGATCCAGCAATCCCACTTCTGGGCATATACCCAGAGAAAACCGTATTTCAAAAAGGCACATTCACCACAATGTTCGTTGCAGCACTATTTACAATAGCCAGGTAATGGAAGCAACCTAAATGCCCACAGACAGATGAATGGATAAAGATGTGGTACATATATAAAATGGAATATTACTCGGCCATAAAAAGGAATGAAACTGGGTCATTTGTAGAGACATCGATGGATCGAGAGACTGTCATACAGAATGAAGTAAGTCAGAAAGAGGAAAACAAATATTGTATATTAATGCATATATGTGGAGCCTAAAAATGGTACAGATGAACTGGTTTGCAGGGAAGAAATAGAGACACAGAGGTAGAGAACAAACGTATGGACACCAAGTGTGGGAAGCCATGGGGTGGTGGTGGTGGGATGAGTTGGGAGTTTGGGATTGACCTGTATACATGTATATGCATAAAATACATAACTAATAATAACGTGCTGTATAAAAAAATAAATAAAATTTCAAAATTTTAAAAAATAAAATTTAAAAATAAAACAGAAAAAAGTTCTTCCCGTCACACAGATGTATTTATAGGAATGAATTATTTCCATGCTTATATCTATAAATACATAAAAGAGGAATAACATCTAACTTGAAACATAAAAGAAACAAAAAGTGAACCCACGAGTTATACAGAGGAAAAGCCTATCACGGCACTTGCTCCAGTGGTAAACAATTCTGAAATTGGTCAGAGGTGGGGAACCATCTCCCATACAGCCAGCAACCCAACCCCCACGCAAGGAGCGTCCTCATTGCAAAGCTGGGGGACCGTGCCGAGGCATCTGTGAGTAAACGTGAGCTGAGCCCCAGGCCAGCTGCTGCTGAACTGTTCCCACCCTTTCCAGGTAAAACACCTGAATATGTACAAGGGCTTGAAAGCCTAGAGGAAGGACCGTGGAGCCACACCAGCGACAGCACGCAGGCCAACTTGGTGCCTGCAGGCCAGCCAGCGTGGTCCTGGACCCTGGCACTCTTCCAGAAGCTTTCCATTGCCCTGCCTGAGATACCCCTCCTGTCCCGGCCCCCACTGCTTTTTTCCTTCCTCACCTCTGTCCGGAGAGAAATTCCAGCGGAAGGTATGGGTGACACATCCTCTTCTTTACAGGCGGCAGCCTGGCAACTCCTGCAGAAAGGCCAGCAGAACCCCACTCACACCGGGCCACCCACAAAGCTGTGGCCCCTCACTCCCTCCCACCAGCACAGCCCCGAGACTGCTGACGGGGCAGAGAATATGGAGTCAGGCACAGCTTCAGGGGCTATTGCTGCCTGGAGCTCTGTTTATATTGACCTCAACGAGGCACACCTGGGGAGGGCGGGCCGGCAGGGTAAGGCTGCCCAGGTCAGCTAATCCACAACCCTCAGGGAATCACATTGTTGAAAATGGACCCCGCTAAGGCAGAAGAGAAGCCAAGGGAAAAAAGGACACAATGCCATTTGCAGCACCGTAGATGAGTCTAGAAGTAATCACGTGACTTGTAGTAAGTCAGAAAGTGAAAGACACATATCATATCATATCACTTATAGGTGTTACCTAAAAATGGATACCAGGGCAGATATTTCCACGGAGAAGGGCAATCACAGATTCATTAAACAAACTTATGGTTCACCAATGGAAAGGTGTGAGGATTGGTTTCATTACGATATCGGGGTTAACAGACATATACAAACACAGGTGACATATATAATCACCAAAGACCTACAGAATACCAAGAGAGGACTACTCAACATTCTGTCATAACGTACATGGGAAAAGGATCCCAAGAAGAACAGTCATCTGTATATGTGTAAAAGAACCACATCTTCCACACCTACAACAAGCCAAACATTGTAATCAAACTTGCTGTAATAAAAAATAAAAAAAATTAAATTAAAAACACGAACAAGAAGTAGTGAGACAAACGTGAGGGGCTTTCTCCTGGCACATTCCATTCTAAACTCCAATCTAGAACACCACTTCCACTGAGGCTCTCTTGCCCTAGTAACCAGATTTGGTAAGGGTGAACTGCTGCCACCTTGTGGCCGTTTCACACAACAGCAGCTTTAATCCCAACGCTAATGGTCAGTTGATATTCAAAATCATTGCAGGCCTGTAAATGACACCTGCCCTGAAAACAAATCCTGGGGTCACATATCGACCAAAAATTTCAAAGGACGTCCATATTTCAAAACGACCGTTTCAAAAGGCATATTTTACGCACATTAGTGTTCTGCTTCTTTTCCTTTCTTTCCTTTTTTGTTAAAAAACACGGGAATGGAAAAAGGCATCCCTCAGAATGGGCGAAAATCGTTGCAGACGAATCAATGGACAGAGGTTTAATCTCCAATATATATAAACAGCTCATGCAGCTTAATATTAAAAAAACAAACAACCCAAAAAAAATGGGCAGAAGATCTAAAGAGACGTTTCTTCAAAGGAGACACAGAGATGGCCAAGACGCACATGAAAAGCTGCTCAACAGCACTAATTATTAGAGAAATGCAAATCAAAACTACAATGAGGTATCACCTCACACCTGTTAGAATCGGCATCATCAGAAAATCTACAAACAACCAATTCTGGGGAGGGTGTGGACAAAAGGAGCCCTCTTCCACTATTGGTGGGAATGTAAATTGATACAGTCCCTATGGAGAACAGTATGGAGTTTCCTTAAAAAAACTAGAAATAGAATTACCATCTGATCCAGCAATCCCACTTCTGGGCATATACCCAAAGAAAACCGTATTTCAAAAAGGCACATTCACCACAATGTTCGTTGCAGCACTATTTACAATAGCCAGGTAATGGAAGCAACCTAAATGCCCACAGACAGATGAATGGATAAAGATGTGGTACATATATAAAATGGAATATTACTCGGCCATAAAAAGGAATGAAACTGGGTCATTTGTAGAGACATCGATGGATCGAGAGACTGTCATACAGAATGAAGTAAGTCAGAAAGAGGAAAACAAATATTGTCTATTAATGCATATATGTGGAGCCTAAAAATGGTACAGATGAACTGGTTTGCAGGGAAGAAATAGAGACACAGAGGTAGAGAACAAACGTATGGACACCAAGTGTGGGAAGCCATGGGGTGGTGGTGGTGGGATGAGTTGGGAGTTTGGGATTGACCTGTATACATGTATATGCATAAAATACATAACTAATAATAACGTGCTGTATAAAAAAATAAATCAAATTTCAAAATTTTAAAAAATAAAATTTAAAAATAAAACAGAAAAAAGTTCTTCCCGTCACACAGATGTATTTATAGGAATGAATTATTTCCATGCTTATATCTATAAATACATAAAAGAGGAATAACATCTAACTTGAAACATAAAAGAAAAAAAAAGTGAACCCACGAGTTATACAGAGGAAAACCCTATCACGGCACTTGCTCCAGTGGTAAACAATTCTGAAATTGGTCAGAGGTGGGGAACCATCTCCCATACAGCCAGCAACCCAACCCCCACGCAAGGAGCGTCCTCATTGCAAAGCTGGGGGACCGTGCCGAGGCATCTGTGAGTAAACGTGAGCTGAGCCCCAGGCCAGCTGCTGCTGAACTCTTCCCACCCTTTCCAGGTAAAACACCTGAATATGTACAAGGGCTTGAAAGCCTAGAGGAAGGACCGTGGAGCCACACCAGCGACAGCACGCAGGCCAACTTGGTGCCTGCAGGCCAGCCAGCGTGGTCCTGGACCCTGGCGCTCTTCCAGAAGCTTTCCATTGCCCTGCCTGAGATACCCCTCCTGTCCCGGCCCCCACTGCTTTTTTCCTTCCTCACCTCTGTCCGGAGAGAAATTCCAGCGGAAGGTATGGGTGACACATCCTCTTCTTTACAGGCGGCAGCCTGGCAACTCCTGCAGAAAGGCCAGCAGAACCCCACTCACACCGGGCCACCCACAAAGCTGTGGCCCCTCACTCCCTCCCACCAGCACAGCCCCGAGACTGCTGACGGGGCAGAGAATATGGAGTCAGGCACAGCTTCAGGGGCTATTGCTGCCTGGAGCTCTGTTTATATTGACCTCAACGAGGCACACCTGGGGAGGGCGGGCCGGCAGGGTAAGGCTGCCCAGGTCAGCTAATCCACAACCCTCAGGGAATCACATTGTTGAAAATGGACCCCGCTAAGGCAGAAGAGAAGCCAAGGGAAAAAAGGACACAATGCCATTTGCAGCACCGTAGATGAGTCTAGAAGTAATCACGTGACTTGTAGTAAGTCAGAAAGTGAAAGACACATATCATATCATATCACTTATAGGTGTTACCTAAAAATGGATACCAGGGCAGATATTTCCACGGAGAAGGGCAATCACAGATTCATTAAACAAACTTATGGTTCACCAATGGAAAGGAGTGAGGATTGGTTTCATTACGATATTGGGGTTAACAGACATATACAAACACAGGTGACATATATAATCACCAAAGACCTACAGAATACCAAGAGAGGACTACTCAATATTCTGTCATAATGTACATGGGAAAAGGATCCCAAGAAGAACAGTCATCTGTATATGTGTAAAAGAACCACATCTTCCACACCTACAACAAGCCAAACATTGTAATCAAACTTGCTGTAATAAAAAATAAAAAAAAATAAATTAAAAACACGAACAAGAAGTAGTGAGACAAACGTGAGGGGCTTTCTCCTGGCACATTCCATTCTAAACTCCAATCTAGAACACCACTTCCACTGAGGCTCTCTTGCCCTAGTAACCAGATTTGGTAAGGGTGAACTGCTGCCACCTTGTGGCCGTTTCACACAACAGCAGCTTTAATCCCAACGCTAATGGTCAGTTGATATTCAAAATCATTGCAGGCCTGTAAATGACACCTGCCCTGAAAACAAATCCTGGGGTCACATATCGACCAAAAATTTCAAAGGACGTCCATATTTCAAAACGACCGTTTCAAAAGGCATATTTTACGCACATTAGTGTTCTGCTTCTTTTCCTTTCTTTCCTTTTTTGTTAAAAAACACGGGAATGGAAAAAGGCATCCCTCAGAATGGGCGAAAATCGTTGCAGACGAATCAATGGACAGAGGTTTAATCTCCAATATATATAAACAGCTCATGCAGCTTAATATTAAAAAAACAAACAACCCAAAAAAAATGGGCAGAAGATCTAAAGAGACGTTTCTTCAAAGGAGACACAGAGATGGCCAAGACGCACATGAAAAGCTGCTCAACAGCACTAATTATTAGAGAAATGCAAATCAAAACTACAATGAGGTATCACCTCACACCTGTTAGAATCGGCATCATCAGAAAATCTACAAACAACCAATTCTGGGGAGGGTGTGGACAAAAGGAGCCCTCTTCCACTATTGGTGGGAATGTAAATTGATACAGTCCCTATGGAGAACAGTATGGAGTTTCCTTAAAAAAATTAGAAATAGAATTACCATCTGATCCAGCAATCCCACTTCTGGGCATATACCCAGAGAAAACCGTATTTCAAAAAGGCACATTCACCACAATGTTCGTTGCAGCACTATTTACAATAGCCAGGTAATGGAAGCAACCTAAATGCCCACAGACAGATGAATGGATAAAGATGTGGTACATATATAAAATGGAATATGACTCGGCCATAAAAAGGAATGAAACTGGGTCATTTGTAGAGACATCGATGGATCGAGAGACTGTCATACAGAATGAAGTAAGTCAGAAAGAGGAAAACAAATATTGTATATTAATGCATATATGTGGAGCCTAAAAATGGTACAGATGAACTGGTTTGCAGGGAAGAAATAGAGACACAGAGGTAGAGAACAAACGTATGGACACCAAGTGTGGGAAGCCATGGGGTGGTGGTGGTGGGATGAGTTGGGAGTTTGGGATTGACCTGTATACATGTATATGCATAAAATACATAACTAATAATAACGTGCTGTATAAAAAAATAAATAAAATTTCAAAATTTTAAAAAATAAAATTTAAAAATAAAACAGAAAAAATTTCTTCCCATCACACAGATGTATTTATAGGAATGAATTATTTCCATGCTTATATCTATAAATACATAAAAGAGGAATAACATCTAACTTGAAACATAAAAGAAAAAAAACGTGAACCCACGAGTTATACAGAGGCAAACCCTATCACGGCACTTGCTCCAGTGGTAAACAATTCTGAAATTGGTCAGAGGTGGGGAACCATCTCCCATACAGCCAGCAACCGAACCCCCACGCAAGGAGCGTCCTCATTGCAAAGCTGGGGGACCGTGCCGAGGCATCTGTGAGTAAACGTGAGCTGAGCCCCAGGCCAGCTGCTGCTGAACTGTTCCCACCCTTTCCAGGTAAAACACCTGAATATGTACAAGGGCTTGAAAGCCTAGAGGAAGGACCGTGGAGCCACACCAGCGACAGCACGCAGGCCAACTTGGTGCCTGCAGGCCAGCCAGCGTGGTCCTGGACCCTGGCGCTCTTCCAGAAGCTTTCCATTGCCCTGCCTGAGATACCCCTCCTGTCCCGGCCCCCACTGCTTTTTTCCTTCCTCACCTCTGTCCGGAGAGAAATTCCAGCGGAAGGTATGGGTGACACATCCTCTTCTTTACAGGCGGCAGCCTGGCAACTCCTGCAGAAAGGCCAGCAGAACCCCACTCACACCGGGCCACCCACAAAGCTGTGGCCCCTCACTCCCTCCCACCAGCACAGCCCCGAGACTGCTGACGGGGCAGAGAATATGGAGTCAGGCACAGCTTCAGGGGCTATTGCTGCCTGGAGCGCTGTTTATATTGACCTCAATGAGGCACACCTGGGGAGGGCGGGCCGGCAGGGTAAGGCTGCCCAGGTCAGCTAATCCACAACCCTCAGGGAATCACATTGTTGAAAATGGACCCCGCTAAGGCAGAAGAGAAGCCAAGGGAAAAAAGGACACAATGCCATTTGCAGCACCGTAGATGAGTCTAGAAGTAATCACGTGACTTGTAGTAAGTCAGAAAGTGAAAGACACATATCATATCATATCACTTATAGGTGTTACCTAAAAATGGATACCAGGGCAGATATTTCCACGGAGAAGGGCAATCACAGATTCATTAAACAAACTTATGGTTCACCAATGGAAAGGTGTGAGGATTGGTTTCATTACGATATCGGGGTTAACAGACATATACAAACACAGGTGACATATATAATCACCAAAGACCTACAGAATACCAAGAGAGGACTACTCAACATTCTGTCATAACGTACATGGGAAAAGGATCCCAAGAAGAACAGTCATCTGTATATGTGTAAAAGAACCACATCTTCCACACCTACAACAAGCCAAACATTGTAATCAAACATGCTGTAATAAAAAATAAAAAAAATTAAATTAAAAACACGAACAAGAAGTAGTGAGACAAACGTGAGGGGCTTTCTCCTGGCACATTCCATTCTAAACTCCAATCTAGAACACCACTTCCACTGAGGCTCTCTTGCCCTAGTAACCAGATTTGGTAAGGGTGAACTGCTGCCACCTTGTGGCCGTTTCACACAACAGCAGCTTTAATCCCAACGCTAATGGTCAGTTGATATTCAAAATCATTGCAGGCCTGTAAATGACACCTGCCCTGAAAACAAATCCTGGGGTCACATATCGACCAAAAATTTCAAAGGACGTCCATATTTCAAAACGACCGTTTCAAAAGGCATATTTTACGCACATTAGTGTTCTGCTTCTTTTCCTTTCTTTCCTTTTTTGTTAAAAAACAAGGGAATGGAAAAAGGCATCCCTCAGAATGGGCGAAAATCGTTGCAGACGAATCAATGGACAGAGGTTTAATCTCCAATATATATAAACAGCTCATGCAGCTTAATATTAAGAAAACAAACAACCCAAAAAAAATGGGCAGAAGATCTAAAGAGGCGTTTCTTCAAAGGAGACACAGAGATGGCCAAGACGCACATGAAAAGCTGCTCAACAGCACTAATTATTAGAGAAATGCAAATCAAAACTACAATGAGGTATCACCTCACACCTGTTAGAATCGGCATCATCAGAAAATCTACAAACAACCAATTCTGGGGAGGGTGTGGACAAAAGGAGCCTTCTTCCACTATTGGTGGGAATGTAAATTGATACAGTCCCTATGGAGAACAGTATGGAGTTTCCTTAAAAAAACTAGAAATAGAATTACCATCTGATCCAGCAATCCCACTTCTGGGCATATACCCAGAGAAAACCGTATTTCAAAAAGGCACATTCACCACAATGTTCGTTGCAGCACTATTTACAATAGCCAGGTAATGGAAGCCACCTAAATGCCCACAGACAGATGAATGGATAAAGATGTGGTACATATATAAAATGGAATATTACTCGGCCATAAAAAGGAATGAAACTGGGTCGTTTGTAGAGACATCGATGGATCGAGAGACTGTCATACAGAATGAAGTAAGTCAGAAAGAGGAAAACAAATATTGTATAATAATGCATATATGTGGAGCCTAAAAATGGTACAGATGAACTGGTTTGCAGGGAAGAAATAGAGACACAGAGGTAGAGAACAAACGTATGGACACCAAGTGTGGGAAGCCATGGGGTGGTGGTGGTGGGATGAGTTGGGAGTTTGGGATTGACCTGTATACATGTATATGCATAAAATACATAACTAATAATAACGTGCTGTATAAAAAAATAAATAAAATTTCAAAATTTTAAAAAATAAAATTTAAAAATAAAACAGAAAAAAGTTCTTCCCGTCACACAGATGTATTTATAGGAATGAATTATTTCCATGCTTATATCTATAAATACATAAAAGAGGAATAACATCTAAATTGAAACATAAAAGAAAAAAAAAGTGAACCCACGAGTTATACAGAGGAAAACCCTATCACGGCACTTGCTCCAGTGGTAAACAATTCTGAAATTGGTCAGAGGTGGGGAACCATCTCCCATACAGCCAGCAACCCAACCCCCACGCAAGGAGCGTCCTCATTGCAAAGCTGGGGGACCGTGCCGAGGCATCTGTGAGTAAACGTGAGCTGAGCCCCAGGCCAGCTGCTGCTGAACTGTTCCCACCCTTTCCAGGTAAAACACCTGAATATGTACAAGGGCTTGAAAGCCTAGAGGAAGGACCGTGGAGCCACACCAGCGACAGCACGCAGGCCAACTTGGTGCCTGCAGGCCAGCCAGCGTGGTCCTGGACCCTGGCTCTCTTCCAGAAGCTTTCCATTGCCCTGCCTGAGATACCCCTCCTGTCCCGGCCCCCACTGCTTTTTTCCTTCCTCACCTCTGTCCGGAGAGAAATTCCAGCGGAAGGTATGGGTGACACATCCTCTTCTTTACAGGCGGCAGCCTGGCAACTCCTGCAGAAAGGCCAGCAGAACCCCACTCACACCGGGCCACCCACAAAGCTGTGGCCCCTCACTCCCTCCCACCAGCACAGCCCCGAGACTGCTGACGGGGCAGAGAATATGGAGTCAGGCACAGCTTCAGGGGCTATTGCTGCCTGGAGCTCTGTTTATATTGACCTCAACGAGGCACACCTGGGGAGGGCGGGCCGGCAGGGTAAGGCTGCCCAGGTCAGCTAATCCACAACCCTCAGGGAATCACATTGTTGAAAATGGACCCCGCTAAGGCAGAAGAGAAGCCAAGGGAAAAAAGGACACGATGCCATTTGCAGCACCGTAGATGAGTCTAGAAGTAATCACGTGACTTGTAGTAAGTCAGAAAGTGAAAGACACATATCATATCATATCACTTATAGGTGTTACCTAAAAATGGATACCAGGGCAGATATTTCCACGGACAAGGGCAATCACAGATTCATTAAACAAACTTATGGTTCACCAATGGAAAGGTGTGAGGATTGGTTTCATTACGATATCGGGGTTAACAGACATATACAAACACAGGTGACATATATAATCACCAAAGACCTACAGAATACCAAGAGAGGACTACTCAACATTCTGTCATAACGTACATGGGAAAAGGATCCCAAGAAGAACAGTCATCTGTATATGTGTAAAAGAACCACATCTTCCACACCTACAACAAGCCAAACATTGTAATCAAACTTGCTGTAATAAAAAATAAAAAAATTAAATTAAAAACATGAACAAGAAGTAGTGAGACAAACGTGAGGGGCTTTCTCCTGGCACATTCCATTCTAAACTCCAATCTAGAACACGACTTCCACTGAGGCTCCCTTGCCCTAGTAACCAGATTTCGTAAGGGTGAACTGCTGCCACCTTGTGGCCGTTTCACACAACAGCAGCTTTAATCCCAACGCTAATGGTCAGTTGATATTCAAAATCATTGCAGGCCTGTAAATGACACCTGCCCTGAAAACAAATCCTGGGGTCACATATCGACCAAAAATTTCAAAGGACGTCCATATTTCAAAACGACCGTTTCAAAAGGCATATTTTACGCACATTAGTGTTCTGCTTCTTTTCCTTTCTTTCCTTTTTTGTTAAAAAACACGGGAATGGAAAAAGGCATCCCTCAGAATGGCCGAAAATCATTGCAGACGAATCAATGGACAGAGGTTTAATCTCCAATATATATAAACAGCTCATGCAGCTTAATATTAAAAAAACAAACAACCCAAAAAAAATGGGCAGAAGATCTAAAGAGACGTTTCTTCAAAGGAGACACAGAGATGGCCAAGACGCACATGAAAAGCTGCTCAACAGCACTAATTATTAGAGAAATGCAAATCAAAACTACAATGAGGTATCACCTCACACCTGTTAGAATCGGCATCATCAGAAAATCTACAAACAACCAATTCTGGGGAGGGTGTGGACAAAAGGAACCCTCTTCCACTATTGGTGGGAATGTAAATTGATACAGTCCCTATGGAGAACAGTATGGAGTTTCCTTAAAAAAATTAGAAATAGAATTACCATCTGATCCAGCAATCCCACTTCTGGGCATATACCCAGAGAAAACCGTATTTCAAAAAGGCACATTCACCACAATGTTCGTTGCAGCACTATTTACAATAGCCAGGTAATGGAAGCAACCTAAATGCCCACAGACAGATGAATGGATAAAGATGTGGTACATATATAAAATGGAATATTACTCGGCCATAAAAAGGAATGAAACTGGGTCATTTGTAGAGACATCGATGGATCGAGAGACTGTCATACAGAATGAAGTAAGTCAGAAAGAGGAAAACAAATATTGTATATTAATGCATATATGTGGAGCCTAAAAGTGGTACAGATGAACTGGTTTGCAGGGAAGAAATAGAGACACAGAGGTAGAGAACAAACGTATGGACACCAAGTGTGGGAAGCCATGGGGTGGTGGTGGTGGGATGAGTTGGGAGTTTGGGATTGACCTGTATACATGTATATGCATAAAATACATAACTAATAATAACGTGCTGTATAAAAAAATAAATAAAATTTCAAAATTTTAAAAAATAAAATTTAAAAATAAAACAGAAAAAAGTTCTTCCCGTCACACAGATGTATTTATAGGAATGAATTATTTCCATGCTTATATCTATAAATACATAAAAGAGGAATAACATCTAACTTGAAACATAAAAGAAAAAAAAGTGAACCCACGAGTTATACAGAGGAAAACCCTATCACGGCACTTGCTCCAGTGGTAAACAATTCTGAAATTGGTCAGAGGTGGGGAACCATCTCCCATACAGCCAGCAACCCAACCCCCACGCAAGGAGCGTCCTCATTGCAAAGCTGGGTGACCGTGCCGAGGCATCTGTGAGTAAACGTGAGCTGAGCCCCAGGCCAGCTGCTGCTGAACTGTGCCCACCCTTTCCAGGTAAAACACCTGAATATGTACAAGGGCTTGAAAGCCTAGAGGAAGGACCGTGGAGCCACACCAGCGACAGCACGCAGGCCAACTTGGTGCCTGCAGGCCAGCCAGCGTGGTCCTGGACCCTGGCGCTCTTCCAGAAGCTTTCCATTGCCCTGCCTGAGATACCCCTCCTGTCCCGGCCCCCACTGCTTTTTTCCTTCCTCACCTCTGTCCGGAGAGAAATTCCAGCGGAAGGTATGGGTGACACATCCTCTTCTTTACAGGCGGCAGCCTGGCAACTCCTGCAGAAAGGCCAGCAGAACCCCACTCACACCGGGCCACCCACAAAGCTGTGGCCCCTCACTCCCTCCCACCAGCACAGCCCCGAGACTGCTGACGGGGCAGAGAATATGGAGTCAGGCACAGCTTCAGGGGCTATTGCTGCCTGGAGCTCTGTTTATATTGACCTCAACGAGGCACACCTGGGGAGGGCGGGCCGGCAGGGTAAGGCTGCCCAGGTCAGCTAATCCACAACCCTCAGGGAATCACATTGTTGAAAATGGACCCCGCTAAGGCAGAAGAGAAGCCAAGGGAAAAAAGGACACAATGCCATTTGCAGCACCGTAGATGAGTCTAGAAGTAATCACGTGACTTGTAGTAAGTCAGAAAGTGAAAGACACATATCATATCATATCACTTATAGGTGTTACCTAAAAATGGATACCAGGGCAGATATTTCCACGGACAAGGGCAATCACAGATTCATTAAACAAACTTATGGTTCACCAATGGAAAGGTGTGAGGATTGGTTTCATTACGATATCGGGGTTAACAGACATATACAAACACAGGTGACATATATAATCACCAAAGACCTACAGAATACCAAGAGAGGACTACTCAACATTCTGTCATAACGTACATGGGAAAAGGATCCCAAGAAGAACAGTCATCTGTATATGTGTAAAAGAACCACATCTTCCACACCTATAACAAGCCAAACATTGTAATCAAAATGCTGTAATAAAAAATAAAAACTTAAATTAAAAACACGAACAAGAAGTAGTGAGACAAACGTGAGGGGCTTTCTCCTGGTACATTCCATTCTAAACTCCAATCTAGAACACCACTTCCACTGAGGCTCTCTTGCCCTAGTAACCAGATTTGGTAAGGGTGAACTGCTGCCACCTTGTGGCCGTTTCACACAACAGCAGCTTTAATCCCAACGCTAATGGTCAGTTGATATTCAAAATCATTGCAGGCCTGTAAATGACACCTGCCCTGAAAACAAATCCTGGGGTCACATATCGACCAAAAAATACAAAGGACGTCCATATTTCAAAACGACCGTTTCAAAAGGCATATTTTACGCACATTAGTGTTCTGCTTCTTTTCCTTTCTTTCCTTTTTTGTTAAAAAACACGGGAATGGAAAAAGGCATCCCTCAGAATGGGCGAAAATCGTTGCAGACGAATCAATGGACAGAGGTTTAATCTCCAATATATATAAACAGCTCATGCAGCTTAATATTAAAAAAACAAACAACCCAAAAAAAATGAGCAGAAGATCTAAAGAGACGTTTCTTCAAAGGAGACACAGAGATGGCCAAGACGCACATGAAAAGCTGCTCAACAGCACTAATTATTAGAGAAATGCAAATCAAAACTACAATGAGGTATCACCTCACACCTGTTAGAATCGGCATCATCAGAAAATCTACAAACAACCAATTCTGGGGAGGGTGTGGACAAAAGGAGCCCTCTTCCACTATTGGTGGGAATGTAAATTGATACAGTCCCTATGGAGAACAGTATGGAGTTTCCTTAAAAAAATTAGAAATAGAATTACCATCTGATCCAGCAATCCCACTTCTGGGCATATACCCAGAGAAAACCGTATTTCAAAAAGGCACATTCACCACAATGTTCGTTGCAGCACTATTTACAATAGCCAGGTAATGGAAGCAACCTAAATGCCCACAGACAGATGAATGGATAAAGATGTGGTACATATATAAAATGGAATATTACTCGGCCATAAAAAGGAATGAAACTGGGTCATCTGTAGAGACATCGATGGATCGAGAGACTGTCATACAGAATGAAGTAAGTCAGAAAGAGGAAAACAAATATTGTATATTAATGCATATATGTGGAGCCTAAAAATGGTACAGATGAACTGGTTTGCAGGGAAGAAATAGAGACACAGAGGTAGAGAACAAACGTATGGACACCAAGTGTGGGAAGCCATGGGGTGGTGGTGGTGGGATGAGTTGGGAGTTTGGGATTGACCTGTATACATGTATATGCATAAAATACATAACTAATAATAACGTGCTGTATAAAAAAATAAATAAAATTTCAAAATTTTAAAAAATAAAATTTAAAAATAAAACAGAAAAAAGTTCTTCCCGTCACACAGATGTATTTATAGGAATGAATTATTTCCATGCTTATATCTATAAATACATAAAAGAGGAATAACATCTAACTTGAAACATAAAAGAAAAAAAAGTGAACCCACGAGTTATACAGAGGAAAACCCTATCACGGCACTTGCTCCAGTGGTAAACAATTCTGAAATTGGTCAGAGGTGGGGAACCATCTCCCATACAGCCAGCAACCCAACCCCCACGCAAGGAGCGTCCTCATTGCAAAGCTGGGTGACCGTGCCGAGGCATCTGTGAGTAAACGTGAGCTGAGCCCCAGGCCAGCTGCTGCTGAACTGTGCCCACCCTTTCCAGGTAAAACACCTGAATATGTACAAGGGCTTGAAAGCCTAGAGGAAGGACCGTGGAGCCACACCAGCGACAGCACGCAGGCCAACTTGGTGCCTGCAGGCCAGCCAGCGTGGTCCTGGACCCTGGCGCTCTTCCAGAAGCTTTCCATTGCCCTGCCTGAGATACCCCTCCTGTCCCGGCCCCCACTGCTTTTTTCCTTCCTCACCTCTGTCCGGAGAGAAATTCCAGCGGAAGGTATGGGTGACACATCCTCTTCTTTACAGGCGGCAGCCTGGCAACTCCTGCAGAAAGGCCAGCAGAACCCCACTCACACCGGGCCACCCACAAAGCTGTGGCCCCTCACTCCCTCCCACCAGCACAGCCCCGAGACTGCTGACGGGGCAGAGAATATGGAGTCAGGCACAGCTTCAGGGGCTATTGCTGCCTGGAGCTCTGTTTATATTGACCTCAACGAGGCACACCTGGGGAGGGCGGGCCGGCAGGGTAAGGCTGCCCAGGTCAGCTAATCCACAACCCTCAGGGAATCACATTGTTGAAAATGGACCCCGCTAAGGCAGAAGAGAAGCCAAGGGAAAAAAGGACACAATGCCATTTGCAGCACCGTAGATGAGTCTAGAAGTAATCACGTGACTTGTAGTAAGTCAGAAAGTGAAAGACACATATCATATCATATCACTTATAGGTGTTACCTAAAAATGGATACCAGGGCAGATATTTCCACGGAGAAGGGCAATCACAGATTCATTAAACAAACTTATGGTTCACCAATGGAAAGGTGTGAGGATTGGTTTCATTACGATATCGGGGTTAACAGACATATACAAACACAGGTGACATATATAATCACCAAAGACCTACAGAATACCAAGAGAGGACTACTCAACATTCTGTCATAACGTACATGGGAAAAGGATCCCAAGAAGAACAGTCATCTGTATATGTGTAAAGGAACCACATCTTCCACACCTACAACAAGCCAAACATTGTAATCAAACTTGCTGTAATAAAAAATAAAAAAATTAAATTAAAAACACGAACAAGAAGTAGTGAGACAAACGTGAGGGGCTTTCTCCTGGCACATTCCATTCTAAACTCCAATCTAGAACACCACTTCCACTGAGGCTCTCTTGCCCTAGTAACCAGATTTGGTAAGGGTGAACTGCTGCCACCTTGTGGCCGTTTCACACAACAGCAGCTTTAATCCCAACGCTAAAGGTCAGTTGATATTCAAAATCATTGCAGGCCTGTAAATGACACCTGCCCTGAAAACAAATCCTGGGGTCACATATCGACCAAAAATTTCAAAGGACGTCCATATTTCAAAACCACCGTTTCAAAAGGCATATTTTACGCACATTAGTGTTCTGCTTCTTTTCCTTTCTTTCCTTTTTTGTTAAAAAACACGGGAATGGAAAAAGGCATCCCTCAGAATGGGCGAAAATCGTTGCAGACGAATCAATGGACAGAGGTTTAATCTCCAATATATATAAACAGCTCATGCAGCTTAATATTAAAAAAACAAACAACCCAAAAAAAATGGGCAGAAGATCTAAAGAGACGTTTCTTCAAAGGAGACACAGAGATGGCCAAGACGCACATGAAAAGCTGCTCAACAGCACTAATTATTAGAGAAATGCAAATCAAAACTACAATGAGGTATCACCTCACACCTGTTAGAATCGGCATCATCAGAAAATCTACAAACAACCAATTCTGGGGAGGGTGTGGACAAAAGGAGCCCTCTTCCACTATTGGTGGGAATGTAAATTGATACAGTCCCTATGGAGAACAGTATGGAGTTTCCTTAAAAAAATTAGAAATAGAATTACCGTCTGATCCAGCAATCCCACTTCTGGGCATATACCCAGAGAAAACCGTATTTCAAAAAGGCACATTCACCACAATGTTCGTTGCAGCACTATTTACAATAGCCAGGTAATGGAAGCAACCTAAATGCCCACAGACAGATGAATGGATAAAGATGTGGTACATATATAAAATGGAATATGACTCGGCCATAAAAAGGAATGAAACTGGGTCCTTTGTAGAGACATCGATGGATCGAGAGACTGTCATACAGAATGAAGTAAGTCAGAAAGAGGAAAACAAATATTGTATATTAATGCATATATGTGGAGCCTAAAAGTGGTACAGATGAACTGGTTTGCAGGGAAGAAATAGAGACACAGAGGTAGAGAACAAACGTATGGACACCAAGTGTGGGAAGCCATGGGGTGGTGGTGGTGGGATGAGTTGGGAGTTTGGGATTGACCTGTATACATGTATATGCATAAAATACATAACTAATAATAACGTGCTGTATAAAAAAATAAATAAAATTTCAAAATTTTAAAAAATAAAATTTAAAAATAAAACAGAAAAAAGTTCTTCCCGTCACACAGATGTATTTATAGGAATGAATTATTTCCATGCTTATATCTATAAATACATAAAAGAGGAATAACATCTAACTTGAAACCGAAAAGAAAAAAAAAGTGAACCCACGAGTTATACAGAGGAAAACCCTATCACGGCACTTGCTCCAGTGGTAAACAATTCTGAAATTGGTCAGAGGTGGGGAACCATGTCCCATACAGCCAGCAACCCAACCCCCACGCAAGGAGCGTCCTCATTGCAAAGCTGGGGGACCGTGCCGAGGCATCTGTGAGTAAACGTGAGCTGAGCCCCAGGCCAGCTGCTGCTGAACTGTTCCCACCCTTTCCAGGTAAAACACCTGAATAGGTACAAGGGCTTGAAAGCCTAGAGGAAGGACCATGGAGCCACACCAGCGACAGCACGCAGGCCAACTTGGTGCCTGCAGGCCAGCCAGCGTGGTCCTGGACCCTGGCGCTCTTCCAGAAGCTTTCCATTGCCCTGCCTGAGATACCCCTCCTGTCCCGGCCCCCACTGCTTTTTTCCTTCCTCACCTCTGTCCGGAGAGAAATTCCAGCGGAAGGTATGGGTGACACATCCTCTTCTTTACAGGCGGCAGCCTGGCAACTCCTGCAGAAAGGCCAGCAGAACCCCACTCACACCGGGCCACCCACAAAGCTGTGGCCCCTCACTCCCTCCCACCAGCACAGCCCCGAGACTGCTGACGGGGCAGAGAATATGGAGTCAGGCACAGCTTCAGGGGCTATTGCTGCCTGGAGCTCTGTTTATATTGACCTCAACGAGGCACACCTGGGGAGGGCGGGCCGGCAGGGTAAGGCTGCCCAGGTCAGCTAATCCACAACCCTCAGGGAATCACATTGTTGAAAATGGACCCCGCTAAGGCAGAAGAGAAGCCAAGGGAAAAAAGGACACAATGCCATTTGCAGCACCGTAGATGAGTCTAGAAGTAATCACGTGACTTGTAGTAAGTCAGAAAGTGAAAGACACATATCATATCATATCACTTATAGGTGTTACCTAAAAATGGATACCAGGGCAGATATTTCCACGGAGAAGGGCAATCACAGATTCATTAAACAAACTTATGGTTCACCAATGGAAAGGTGTGAGGATTGGTTTCATTACGATATCGGGGTTAACAGACATATACAAACACAGGTGACATATATAATCACCAAAGACCTACAGAATACCAAGAGAGGACTACTCAACATTCTGTCATAACGTACATGGGAAAAGGATCCCAAGAAGAACAGTCATCTGTATATGTGTAAAAGAACCACATCTTCCACACCTACAACAAGCCAAACATTGTAATCAAAATGCTGTAATAAAAAATAAAAAAATTAAATTAAAAACACGAACAAGAAGTAATGAGACAAACGTGAGGGGCTTTCTCCTGGCACATTCCATTCTAAACTCCAATCTAGAACACCACTTCCACTGAGGCTCTCTTGCCCTAGTAACCAGATTTGGTAAGGGTGAACTGCTGCCACCTTGTGGCCGTTTCACACAACAGCAGCTTTAATCCCAACGCTAAAGGTCAGTTGATATTCAAAATCATTGCAGGCCTGTAAATGACACCTGCCCTGAAAACAAATCCTGGGGTCACATATCGACCAAAAATTTCAAAGGACGTCCATATTTCAAAACGACCGTTTCAAAAGGCATATTTTACGCACATTAGTGTTCTGCTTCTTTTCCTTTCTTTCCTTTTTTGTTAAAAAACACGGGAATGGAAAAAGGCATCCCTCAGAATGGGCGAAAATCGTTGCAGACGAATCAATGGACAGAGGTTTAATCTCCAATATATATAAACAGCTCATGCAGCTTAATATTAAAAAAACAAACAACCCAAAAAAAATGGGCAGAAGATCTAAAGAGACGTTTCTTCAAAGGAGACACAGAGATGGCCAAGACGCACATGAAAAGCTGCTCAACAGCACTAATTATTAGAGAAATGCAAATCAAAACTACAATGAGGTATCACCTCACACCTGTTAGAATCGGCATCATCAGAAAATCTACAAACAACCAATTCTGGGGAGGGTGTGGACAAAAGGAGCCCTCTTCCACTATTGGTGGGAATGTAAATTGATACAGTCCCTATGGAGAACAGTATGGAGTTTCCTTAAAAAAATTAGAAATAGAATTACCGTCTGATCCAGCAATCCCACTTCTGGGCATATACCCAGAGAAAACCGTATTTCAAAAAGGCACATTCACCACAATGTTCGTTGCAGCACTATTTACAATAGCCAGGTAATGGAAGCAACCTAAATGCCCACAGACAGATGAATGGATAAAGATGTGGTACATATATAAAATGGAATATGACTCGGCCATAAAAAGGAATGAAACTGGGTCATTTGTAGAGACATCGATGGATCGAGAGACTGTCATACAGAATGAAGTAAGTCAGAAAGAGGAAAACAAATATTGTATATTAATGCATATATGTGGAGCCTAAAAATGGTACAGATGAACTGGTTTGCAGGGAAGAAATAGAGACACAGAGGTAGAGAACAAACGTATGGACACCAAGTGTGGGAAGCCATGGGGTGGTGGTGGTGGGATGAGTTGGGAGTTTGGGATTGACCTGTATACATGTATATGCATAAAATACATAACTAATAATAACGTGCTGTATAAAAAAATAAATAAAATTTCAAAATTTTAAAAAATAAAATTTAAAAATAAAACAGAAAAAAGTTCTTCCCGTCACACAGATGTATTTATAGGAATGAATTATTTCCATGCTTATATCTATAAATACATAAAAGAGGAATAACATCTAACTTGAAACCGAAAAGAAAAAAAAAGTGAACCCACGAGTTATACAGAGGAAAACCCTATCACGGCACTTGCTCCAGTGGTAAACAATTCTGAAATTGGTCAGAGGTGGGGAACCATCTCCCATACAGCCAGCAACCCAACCCCCACGCAAGGAGCGTCCTCATTGCAAAGCTGGGGGACCGTGCCGAGGCATCTGTGAGTAAACGTGAGCTGAGCCCCAGGCCAGCTGCTGCTGAACTGTTCCCACCCTTTCCAGGTAAAACACCTGAATAGGTACAAGGGCTTGAAAGCCTAGAGGAAGGACCATGGAGCCACACCAGCGACAGCACGCAGGCCAACTTGGTGCCTGCAGGCCAGCCAGCGTGGTCCTGGACCCTGGCGCTCTTCCAGAAGCTTTCCATTGCCCTGCCTGAGATACCCCTCCTGTCCCGGCCCCCACTGCTTTTTTCCTTCCTCACCTCTGTCCGGAGAGAAATTCCAGCGGAAGGTATGGGTGACACATCCTCTTCTTTACAGGCGGCAGCCTGGCAACTCCTGCAGAAAGGCCAGCAGAACCCCACTCACACCGGGCCACCCACAAAGCTGTGGCCCCTCACTCCCTCCCACCAGCACAGCCCCGAGACTGCTGACGGGGCAGAGAATATGGAGTCAGGCACAGCTTCAGGGGCTATTGCTGCCTGGAGCTCTGTTTATATTGACCTCAACGAGGCACACCTGGGGAGGGCGGGCCGGCAGGGTAAGGCTGCCCAGGTCAGCTAATCCACAACCCTCAGGGAATCACATTGTTGAAAATGGACCCCGCTAAGGCAGAAGAGAAGCCAAGGGAAAAAAGGACACAATGCCATTTGCAGCACCGTAGATGAGTCTAGAAGTAATCACGTGACTTGTAGTAAGTCAGAAAGTGAAAGACACATATCATATCATATCACTTATAGGTGTTACCTAAAAATGGATACCAGGGCAGATATTTCCACGGAGAAGGGCAATCACAGATTCATTAAACAAACTTATGGTTCACCAATGGAAAGGTGTGAGGATTGGTTTCATTACGATATCGGGGTTAACAGACATATACAAACACAGGTGACATATATAATCACCAAAGACCTACAGAATACCAAGAGAGGACTACTCAACATTCTGTCATAACGTACATGGGAAAAGGATCCCAAGAAGAACAGTCATCTGTATATGTGTAAAAGAACCACATCTTCCACACCTACAACAAGCCAAACATTGTAATCAAAATGCTGTAATAAAAAATAAAAAAATTAAATTAAAAACACGAACAAGAAGTAATGAGACAAACGTGAGGGGCTTTCTCCTGGCACATTCCATTCTAAACTCCAATCTAGAACACCACTTCCACTGAGGCTCTCTTGCCCTAGTAACCAGATTTGGTAAGGGTGAACTGCTGCCACCTTGTGGCCGTTTCACACAACAGCAGCTTTAATCCCAACGCTAATGGTCAGTTGATATTCAAAATCATTGCAGGCCTGTAAATGACACCTGCCCTGAAAACAATCCTGGGGTCACATATCGACCAAAAATTTCAAAGGACGTCCATATTTCAAAACGACCGTTTCAAAAGGCATATTTTACGCACATTAGTGTTCTGCTTCTTTTCCTTTCTTTCCTTTTTTGTTAAAAAACACGGGAATGGAAAAAGGCATCCCTCAGAATGGGCGAAAATCGTTGCAGACGAATCAACGGACAGAGGTTTAATCTCCAATATATATAAACAGCTCATGCAGCTTAATATTAAAAAAACAAACAACCCCCAAAAAATGGGCAGAAGATCTAAAGAGACGTTTCTTCAAAGGAGACACAGAGATGGCCAAGACGCACATGAAAAGCTGCTCAACAGCACTAATTATTAGAGAAATGCAAATCAAAACTACAATGAGGTATCACCTCACACCTGTTAGAATCGGCATCATCAGAAAATCTACAAACAACCAATTCTGGGGAGGGTGTGGACAAAAGGAGCCCTCTTCCACTATTGGTGGGAATGTAAATTGATACAGTCCCTATGGAGAACAGTATGGAGTTTCCTTAAAAAAATTAGAAATAGAATTACCATCTGATCCAGCAATCCCACTTCTGGGCATATACCCAGAGAAAACCGTATTTCAAAAAGGCACATTCACCACAATGTTCGTTGCAGCACTATTTACAATAGCCAGGTAATGGAAGCAACCTAAATGCCCACAGACAGATGAATGGATAAAGATGTGGTACATATATAAAATGGAATATGACTCGGCCATAAAAAGGAATGAAACTGGGTCATTTGTAGAGACATCGATGGATCGAGAGACTGTCATACAGAATGAAGTAAGTCAGAAAGAGGAAAACAAATATTGTATATTAATGCATATATGTGGAGCCTAAAAATGGTACAGATGAACTGGTTTGCAGGGAAGAAATAGAGACACAGAGGTAGAGAACAAACGTATGGACACCAAGTGTGGGAAGCCATGGGGTGGTGGTGGTGGGATGAGTTGGGAGTTTGGGATTGACCTGTATACATGTATATGCATAAAATACATAACTAATAATAACGTGCTGTATAAAAAAATAAATAAAATTTCAAAATTTTAAAAAATAAAATTTAAAAATAAAACAGAAAAAAGTTCTTCCCGTCACACAGATGTATTTATAGGAATGAATTATTTCCATGCTTATATCTATAAATACATAAAAGAGGAATAACATCTAACTTGAAACCGAAAAGAAAAAAAAAGTGAACCCACGAGTTATACAGAGGAAAACCCTATCACGGCACTTGCTCCAGTGGTAAACAATTCTGAAATTGGTCAGAGGTGGGGAACCATGTCCCATACAGCCAGCAACCCAACCCCCACGCAAGGAGCGTCCTCATTGCAAAGCTGGGGGACCGTGCCGAGGCATCTGTGAGTAAACGTGAGCTGAGCCCCAGGCCAGCTGCTGCTGAACTGTTCCCACCCTTTCCAGGTAAAACACCTGAATAGGTACAAGGGCTTGAAAGCCTAGAGGAAGGACCATGGAGCCACACCAGCGACAGCACGCAGGCCAACTTGGTGCCTGCAGGCCAGCCAGCGTGGTCCTGGACCCTGGCGCTCTTCCAGAAGCTTTCCATTGCCCTGCCTGAGATACCCCTCCTGTCCCGGCCCCCACTGCTTTTTTCCTTCCTCACCTCTGTCCGGAGAGAAATTCCAGCGGAAGGTATGGGTGACACATCCTCTTCTTTACAGGCGGCAGCCTGGCAACTCCTGCAGAAAGGCCAGCAGAACCCCACTCACACCGGGCCACCCACAAAGCTGTGGCCCCTCACTCCCTCCCACCAGCACAGCCCCGAGACTGCTGACGGGGCAGAGAATATGGAGTCAGGCACAGCTTCAGGGGCTATTGCTGCCTGGAGCTCTGTTTATATTGACCTCAACGAGGCACACCTGGGGAGGGCGGGCCGGCAGGGTAAGGCTGCCCAGGTCAGCTAATCCACAACCCTCAGGGAATCACATTGTTGAAAATGGACCCCGCTAAGGCAGAAGAGAAGCCAAGGGAAAAAAGGACACAATGCCATTTGCAGCACCGTAGATGAGTCTAGAAGTAATCACGTGACTTGTAGTAAGTCAGAAAGTGAAAGACACATATCATATCATATCACTTATAGGTGTTACCTAAAAATGGATACCAGGGCAGATATTTCCACGGAGAAGGGCAATCACAGATTCATTAAACAAACTTATGGTTCACCAATGGAAAGGTGTGAGGATTGGTTTCATTACGATATCGGGGTTAACAGACATATACAAACACAGGTGACATATATAATCACCAAAGACCTACAGAATACCAAGAGAGGACTACTCAACATTCTGTCATAACGTACATGGGAAAAGGATCCCAAGAAGAACAGTCATCTGTATATGTGTAAAAGAACCACATCTTCCACACCTACAACAAGCCAAACATTGTAATCAAAATGCTGTAATAAAAAATAAAAAAATTAAATTAAAAACACGAACAAGAAGTAATGAGACAAACGTGAGGGGCTTTCTCCTGGCACATTCCATTCTAAACTCCAATCTAGAACACCACTTCCACTGAGGCTCTCTTGCCCTAGTAACCAGATTTGGTAAGGGTGAACTGCTGCCACCTTGTGGCCGTTTCACACAACAGCAGCTTTAATCCCAACGCTAAAGGTCAGTTGATATTCAAAATCATTGCAGGCCTGTAAATGACACCTGCCCTGAAAACAAATCCTGGGGTCACATATCGACCAAAAATTTCAAAGGACGTCCATATTTCAAAACGACCGTTTCAAAAGGCATATTTTACGCACATTAGTGTTCTGCTTCTTTTCCTTTCTTTCCTTTTTTGTTAAAAAACACGGGAATGGAAAAAGGCATCCCTCAGAATGGGCGAAAATCGTTGCAGACGAATCAATGGACAGAGGTTTAATCTCCAATATATATAAACAGCTCATGCAGCTTAATATTAAAAAAACAAACAACCCAAAAAAAATGGGCAGAAGATCTAAAGAGACGTTTCTTCAAAGGAGACACAGAGATGGCCAAGACGCACATGAAAAGCTGCTCAACAGCACTAATTATTAGAGAAATGCAAATCAAAACTACAATGAGGTATCACCTCACACCTGTTAGAATCGGCATCATCAGAAAATCTACAAACAACCAATTCTGGGGAGGGTGTGGACTAAAGGAGCCCTCTTCCACTATTGGTGGGAATGTAAATTGATACAGTCCCTATGGAGAACAGTATGGAGTTTCCTTAAAAAAATTAGAAATAGAATTACCGTCTGATCCAGCAATCCCACTTCTGGGCATATACCCAGAGAAAACCGTATTTCAAAAAGGCACATTCACCACAATGTTCGTTGCAGCACTATTTACAATAGCCAGGTAATGGAAGCAACCTAAATGCCCACAGACAGATGAATGGATAAAGATGTGGTACATATATAAAATGGAATATGACTCGGCCATAAAAAGGAATGAAACTGGGTCATTTGTAGAGACATCGATGGATCGAGAGACTGTCATACAGAATGAAGTAAGTCAGAAAGAGGAAAACAAATATTGTATATTAATGCATATATGTGGAGCCTAAAAATGGTACAGATGAACTGGTTTGCAGGGAAGAAATAGAGACACAGAGGTAGAGAACAAACGTATGGACACCAAGTGTGGGAAGCCATGGGGTGGTGGTGGTGGGATGAGTTGGGAGTTTGGGATTGACCTGTATACATGTATATGCATAAAATACATAACTAATAATAACGTGCTGTATAAAAAAATAAATAAAATTTCAAAATTTTAAAAAATAAAATTTAAAAATAAAACAGAAAAAAGTTCTTCCCGTCACACAGATGTATTTATAGGAATGAATTATTTCCATGCTTATATCTATAAATACATAAAAGAGGAATAACATCTAACTTGAAACCGAAAAGAAAAAAAAAGTGAACCCACGAGTTATACAGAGGAAAACCCTATCACGGCACTTGCTCCAGTGGTAAACAATTCTGAAATTGGTCAGAGGTGGGGAACCATCTCCCATACAGCCAGCAACCCAACCCCCACGCAAGGAGCGTCCTCATTGCAAAGCTGGGGGACCGTGCCGAGGCATCTGTGAGTAAACGTGAGCTGAGCCCCAGGCCAGCTGCTGCTGAACTGTTCCCACCCTTTCCAGGTAAAACACCTGAATAGGTACAAGGGCTTGAAAGCCTAGAGGAAGGACCATGGAGCCACACCAGCGACAGCACGCAGGCCAACTTGGTGCCTGCAGGCCAGCCAGCGTGGTCCTGGACCCTGGCGCTCTTCCAGAAGCTTTCCATTGCCCTGCCTGAGATACCCCTCCTGTCCCGGCCCCCACTGCTTTTTTCCTTCCTCACCTCTGTCCGGAGAGAAATTCCAGCGGAAGGTATGGGTGACACATCCTCTTCTTTACAGGCGGCAGCCTGGCAACTCCTGCAGAAAGGCCAGCAGAACCCCACTCACACCGGGCCACCCACAAAGCTGTGGCCCCTCACTCCCTCCCACCAGCACAGCCCCGAGACTGCTGACGGGGCAGAGAATATGGAGTCAGGCACAGCTTCAGGGGCTATTGCTGCCTGGAGCTCTGTTTATATTGACCTCAACGAGGCACACCTGGGGAGGGCGGGCCGGCAGGGTAAGGCTGCCCAGGTCAGCTAATCCACAACCCTCAGGGAATCACATTGTTGAAAATGGACCCCGCTAAGGCAGAAGAGAAGCCAAGGGAAAAAAGGACACAATGCCATTTGCAGCACCGTAGATGAGTCTAGAAGTAATCACGTGACTTGTAGTAAGTCAGAAAGTGAAAGACACATATCATATCATATCACTTATAGGTGTTACCTAAAAATGGATACCAGGGCAGATATTTCCACGGAGAAGGGCAATCACAGATTCATTAAACAAACTTATGGTTCACCAATGGAAAGGTGTGAGGATTGGTTTCATTACGATATCGGGGTTAACAGACATATACAAACACAGGTGACATATATAATCACCAAAGACCTACAGAATACCAAGAGAGGACTACTCAACATTCTGTCATAACGTACATGGGAAAAGGATCCCAAGAAGAACAGTCATCTGTATATGTGTAAAAGAACCACATCTTCCACACCTACAACAAGCCAAACATTGTAATCAAAATGCTGTAATAAAAAATAAAAAAATTAAATTAAAAACACGAACAAGAAGTAATGAGACAAACGTGAGGGGCTTTCTCCTGGCACATTCCATTCTAAACTCCAATCTAGAACACCACTTCCACTGAGGCTCTCTTGCCCTAGTAACCAGATTTGGTAAGGGTGAACTGCTGCCACCTTGTGGCCGTTTCACACAACAGCAGCTTTAATCCCAACGCTAATGGTCAGTTGATATTCAAAATCATTGCAGGCCTGTAAATGACACCTGCCCTGAAAACAATCCTGGGGTCACATATCGACCAAAAATTTCAAAGGACGTCCATATTTCAAAACGACCGTTTCAAAAGGCATATTTTACGCACATTAGTGTTCTGCTTCTTTTCCTTTCTTTCCTTTTTTGTTAAAAAACACGGGAATGGAAAAAGGCATCCCTCAGAATGGGCGAAAATCGTTGCAGACGAATCAACGGACAGAGGTTTAATCTCCAATATATATAAACAGCTCATGCAGCTTAATATTAAAAAAACAAACAACCCCCAAAAAATGGGCAGAAGATCTAAAGAGACGTTTCTTCAAAGGAGACACAGAGATGGCCAAGACGCACATGAAAAGCTGCTCAACAGCACTAATTATTAGAGAAATGCAAATCAAAACTACAATGAGGTATCACCTCACACCTGTTAGAATCGGCATCATCAGAAAATCTACAAACAACCAATTCTGGGGAGGGTGTGGACAAAAGGAGCCCTCTTCCACTATTGGTGGGAATGTAAATTGATACAGTCCCTATGGAGAACAGTATGGAGTTTCCTTAAAAAAATTAGAAATAGAATTACCATCTGATCCAGCAATCCCACTTCTGGGCATATACCCAGAGAAAACCGTATTTCAAAAAGGCACATTCACCACAATGTTCGTTGCAGCACTATTTACAATAGCCAGGTAATGGAAGCAACCTAAATGCCCACAGACAGATGAATGGATAAAGATGTGGTACATATATAAAATGGAATATGACTCGGCCATAAAAAGGAATGAAACTGGGTCATTTGTAGAGACATCGATGGATCGAGAGACTGTCATACAGAATGAAGTAAGTCAGAAAGAGGAAAACAAATATTGTATATTAATGCATATATGTGGAGCCTAAAAATGGTACAGATGAACTGGTTTGCAGGGAAGAAATAGAGACACAGAGGTAGAGAACAAACGTATGGACACCAAGTGTGGGAAGCCATGGGGTGGTGGTGGTGGGATGAGTTGGGAGTTTGGGATTGACCTGTATACATGTATATGCATAAAATACATAACTAATAATAACGTGCTGTATAAAAAAATAAATCAAATTTCAAAATTTTAAAAAATAAAATTTAAAAATAAAACAGAAAAAATTTCTTCCCGTCACACAGATGTATTTATAGGAATGAATTATTTCCATGCTTATATCTATAAATACATAAAAGAGGAATAACATCTAACTTGAAACCTAAAAGAAAAAAAAAGTGAACCCACGAGTTATACAGAGGAAAACCCTATCACGGCACTTGCTCCAGTGGTAAACAATTCTGAAATTGGTCAGAGGTGGGGAACCATCTCCCATACAGCCAGCAACCCAACCCCCACGCAAGGAGCGTCCTCATTGCAAAGCTGGGGGACCGTGCCGAGGCATCTGTGAGTAAACGTGAGCTGAGCCCCAGGCCAGCTGCTGCTGAACTGTTCCCACCCTTTCCAGGTAAAACACCTGAATAGGTACAAGGGCTTGAAAGCCTAGAGGAAGGACCATGGAGCCACACCAGCGACAGCACGCAGGCCAACTTGGTGCCTGCAGGCCAGCCAGCGTGGTCCTGGACCCTGGCGCTCTTCCAGAAGCTTTCCATTGCCCTGCCTGAGATACCCCTCCTGTCCCGGCCCCCACTGCTTTTTTCCTTCCTCACCTCTGTCCGGAGAGAAATTCCAGCGGAAGGTATGGGTGACACATCCTCTTCTTTACAGGCGGCAGCCTGGCAACTCCTGCAGAAAGGCCAGCAGAACCCCACTCACACCGGGCCACCCACAAAGCTGTGGCCCCTCACTCCCTCCCACCAGCACAGCCCCGAGACTGCTGACGGGGCAGAGAATATGGAGTCAGGCACAGCTTCAGGGGCTATTGCTGCCTGGAGCTCTGTTTATATTGACCTCAACGAGGCACACCTGGGGAGGGCGGGCCGGCAGGGTAAGGCTGCCCAGGTCAGCTAATCCACAACCCTCAGGGAATCACATTGTTGAAAATGGACCCCGCTAAGGCAGAAGAGAAGCCAAGGGAAAAAAGGACACAATGCCATTTGCAGCACCGTAGATGAGTCTAGAAGTAATCACGTGACTTGTAGTAAGTCAGAAAGTGAAAGACACATATCATATCATATCACTTATAGGTGTTACCTAAAAATGGATACCAGGGCAGATATTTCCACGGAGAAGGGCAATCACAGATTCATTAAACAAACTTATGGTTCACCAATGGAAAGGTGTGAGGATTGGTTTCATTACGATATCGGGGTTAACAGACATATACAAACACAGGTGACATATATAATCACCAAAGACCTACAGAATACCAAGAGAGGACTACTCAACATTCTGTCATAACGTACATGGGAAAAGGATCCCAAGAAGAACAGTCATCTGTATATGTGTAAAAGAACCACATCTTCCACACCTACAACAAGCCAAACATTGTAATCAAAATGCTGTAATAAAAAATAAAAAAATTAAATTAAAAACACGAACAAGAAGTAATGAGACAAACGTGAGGGGCTTTCTCCTGGCACATTCCATTCTAAACTCCAATCTAGAACACCACTTCCACTGAGGCTCTCTTGCCCTAGTAACCAGATTTGGTAAGGGTGAACTGCTGCCACCTTGTGGCCGTTTCACACAACAGCAGCTTTAATCCCAACGCTAATGGTCAGTTGATATTCAAAATCATTGCAGGCCTGTAAATGACACCTGCCCTGAAAACAAATCCTGGGGTCACATATCGACCAAAAATTTCAAAGGACGTCCATATTTCAAAACGACCGTTTCAAAAGGCATATTTTACGCACATTAGTGTTCTGCTTCTTTTCCTTTCTTTCCTTTTTTGTTAAAAAACACGGGAATGGAAAAAGGCATCCCTCAGAATGGGCGAAAATCGTTGCAGACGAATCAATGGACAGAGGTTTAATCTCCAATATATATAAACAGCTCATGCAGCTTAATATTAAAAAAACAAACAACCCAAAAAAAATGGGCAGAAGATCTAAAGAGACGTTTCTTCAAAGGAGACACAGAGATGGCCAAGACGCACATGAAAAGCTGCTCAACAGCACTAATTATTAGAGAAATGCAAATCAAAACTACAATGAGGTATCACCTCACACCTGTTAGAATCGGCATCATCAGAAAATCTACAAACAACCAATTCTGGGGAGGGTGTGGACAAAAGGAACCCTCTTCCACTATTGGTGGGAATGTAAATTGATACAGTCCCTATGGAGAACAGTATGGAGTTTCCTTAAAAAAATTAGAAATAGAATTACCATCTGATCCAGCAATCCCACTTCTGGGCATATACCCAGAGAAAACCGTATTTCAAAAAGGCACATTCACCACAATGTTCGTTGCAGCACTATTTACAATAGCCAGGTAATGGAAGCAACCTAAATGCCCACAGACAGATGAATGGATAAAGATGTGGTACATATATAAAATGGAATATTACTCGGCCATAAAAAGGAATGAAACTGGGTCATTTGTAGAGACATCGATGGATCGAGAGACTGTCATACAGAATGAAGTAAGTCAGAAAGAGGAAAACAAATATTGTATATTAATGCATATATGTGGAGCCTAAAAATGGTACAGATGAACTGGTTTGCAGGGAAGAAATAGAGACACAGAGGTAGAGAACAAACGTATGGACACCAAGTGTGGGAAGCCATGGGGTGGTGGTGGTGGGATGAGTTGGGAGTTTGGGATTGACCTGTATACATGTATATGCATAAAATACATAACTAATAATAACGTGCTGTATAAAAAAATAAATAAAATTTCAAAATTTTAAAAAATAAAATTTAAAAATAAAACAGAAAAAAGTTCTTCCCGTCACACAGATGTATTTATAGGAATGAATTATTTCCATGCTTATATCTATAAATACATAAAAGAGGAATAACATCTAACTTGAAACCTAAAAGAAAAAAAAAGTGAACCCACGAGTTATACAGAGGAAAACCCTATCACGGCACTTGCTCCAGTGGTAAACAATTCTGAAATTGGTCAGAGGTGGGGAACCATCTCCCATACAGCCAGCAACCCAACCCCCACGCAAGGAGCGTCCTCATTGCAAAGCTGGGGGACCGTGCCGAGGCATCTGTGAGTAAACGTGAGCTGAGCCCCAGGCCAGCTGCTGCTGAACTGTTCCCAACCTTTCCAGGTAAAACACCTGAATAGGTACAAGGGCTTGAAAGCCTAGAGGAAGGACCATGGAGCCACACCAGCGACAGCACGCAGGCCAACTTGGTGCCTGCAGGCCAGCCAGCGTGGTCCTGGACCCTGGCGCTCTTCCAGAAGCTTTCCATTGCCCTGCCTGAGATACCCCTCCTGTCCCGGCCCCCACTGCTTTTTTCCTTCCTCACCTCTGTCCGGAGAGAAATTCCAGCGGAAGGTATGGGTGACACATCCTCTTCTTTACAGGCGGCAGCCTGGCAACTCCTGCAGAAAGGCCAGCAGAACCCCACTCACACCGGGCCACCCACAAAGCTGTGGCCCCTCACTCCCTCCCACCAGCACAGCCCCGAGACTGCTGACGGGGCAGAGAATATGGAGTCAGGCACAGCTTCAGGGGCTATTGCTGCCTGGAGCTCTGTTTATATTGACCTCAACGAGTCACACCTGGGGAGGGCGGGCCGGCAGGGTAAGGCTGCCCAGGTCAGCTAATCCACAACCCTCAGGGAATCACATTGTTGAAAATGGACCCCGCTAAGGCAGAAGAGAAGCCAAGGGAAAAAAGGACACAATGCCATTTGCAGCACCGTAGATGAGTCTAGAATTAATCACGTGACTTGTAGTAAGTCAGAAAGTGAAAGACACATATCATATCATATCACTTATAGGTGTTACCTAAAAATGGATACCAGGGCAGATATTTCCACGGAGAAGAGCAATCACAGATTCATTAAACAAACTTATGGTTCACCAATGGAAAGGTGTGAGGATTGGTTTCATTACGATATCGGGGTTAACAGACATATACAAACACAGGTGACATATATAATCACCAAAGACCTACAGAATACCAAGAGAGGACTACTCAACATTCTGTCATAACGTACATGGGAAAAGGATCCCAAGAAGAACAGTCATCTGTATATGTGTAAAAGAACCACATCTTCCACACCTACAACAAGCCAAACATTGTAATCAAACTTGCTGTAATAAAAAATAAAAAAAATTAAATTAAAAACACGAACAAGAAGTAGTGAGACAAACGTGAGGGGCTTTCTCCTGGCACATTCCATTCTAAACTCCAATCTAGAACACCACTTCCACTGAGGCTCTCTTGCCCTAGTAACCAGATTTGGTAAGGGTGAACTGCTGCCACCTTGTGGCCGTTTCACACAACAGCAGCTTTAATCCCAAAGCTAATGGTCAGTTGATATTCAAAATCATTGCAGGCCTGTAAATGACACCTGCCCTGAAAACAAATCCTGGGGTCACATATCGACCAAAAAATTCAAAGGACGTCCATATTTCAAAACGACCGTTTCAAAAGGCATATTTTACGCACATTAGTGTTCTGCTTCTTTTCCTTTCTTTCCTTTTTTGTTAAAAAACACGGGAATGGAAAAAGGCATCCCTCAGAATGGGCGAAAATCGTTGCAGATGAATCAATGGACAGAGGTTTAATCTCCAATATATATAAACATCTCATGCAGCTTAATATTAAAAAAACAAACAACCCAAAAAAAATGGGCAGAAGATCTAAAGAGACGTTTCTTCAAAGGAGACACAGAGATGGCCAAGACGCACATGAAAAGCTGCTCAACAGCACTAATTATTAGAGAAATGCAAATCAAAACTACAATGAGGTATCACCTCACACCTGTTAGAATCGGCATCATCAGAAAATCTACAAACAACCAATTCTGGGGAGGGTGTGGACAAAAGGAACCCTCTTCCACTATTGGTGGGAATGTAAATTGATACAGTCCCTATGGAGAACAGTATGGAGTTTCCTTAAAAAAATTAGAAATAGAATTACCATCTGATCCAGCAATCCCACTTCTGGGCATATACCCAGAGAAAACCGTATTTCAAAAAGGCACATTCACCACAATGTTCGTTGCAGCACTATTTACAATAGCCAGGTAATGGAAGCAACCTAAATGCCCACAGACAGATGAATGGATAAAGATGTGGTACATATATAAAATGGAATATTACTCGGCCATAAAAAGGAATGAAACTGGGTCATTTGTAGAGACATCGATGGATCGAGAGACTGTCATACAGAATGAAGTAAGTCAGAAAGAGGAAAACAAATATTGTATATTAATGCATATATGTGGAGCCTAAAAATGGTACAGATGAACTGGTTTGCAGGGAAGAAATAGAGACACAGAGGTAGAGAACAAACGTATGGACACCAAGTGTGGGAAGCCATGGGGTGGTGGTGGTGGGATGAGTTGGGAGTTTGGGATTGACCTGTATACATGTATATGCATAAAATACATAACTAATAATAACGTGCTGTATAAAAAAATAAATAAAATTTCAAAATTTTAAAAAATAATATTTAAAAATAAAACAGAAAAAAGTTCTTCCCGTCACACAGATGTATTTATAGGAATGAATTATTTCCATGCTTATATCTATAAATACATAAAAGAGGAATAACATCTAACTTGAAACATAAAAGAAAAAAAAAGTGAACCCACGAGTTATACAGAGGAAAACCCTATCACGGCACTTGCTCCAGTGGTAAACAATTCTGAAATTGGTCAGAGGTGGGGAACCATCTCCCATACAGCCAGCAACCCAACCCCCACGCAAGGAGCGTCCTCATTGCAAAGCTGGGGGACCGTGCCGAGGCATCTGTGAGTAAACGTGAGCTGAGCCCCAGGCCAGCTGCTGCTGAACTGTTCCCACCCTTTCCAGGTAAAACACCTGAATAGGTACAAGGGCTTGAAAGCCTAGAGGAAGGACCATGGAGCCACACCAGCGACAGCACGCAGGCCAACTTGGTGCCTGCAGGCCAGCCAGCGAGGTCCTGGACCCTGGCGCTCTTCCAGAAGCTTTCCATTGCCCTGCCTGAGATACCCCTCGTGTCCCGGCCCCCACTGCTTTTTTCCTTCCTCACCTCTGTCCGGAGAGAAATTCCAGCGGAAGGTATGGGTGACACATCCTCTTCTTTACAGGCGGCAGCCTGGCAACTCCTGCAGAAAGGCCAGCAGAACCCCACTCACACCGGGCCACCCACAAAGCTGTGGCCCCTCACTCCCTCCCACCAGCACAGCCCCGAGACTGCTGACGGGGCAGAGAATATAGAGTCAGGCACAGCTTCAGGGGCTATTGCTGCCTGGAGCTCTGTTTATATTGACCTCAACGAGGCACACCTGGGGAGGGCGGGCCGGCAGGGTAAGGCTGCCCAGGTCAGCTAATCCACAACCCTCAGGGAATCACATTGTTGAAAATGGACCCCGCTAAGGCAGAAGAGAAGCCAAGGGAAAAAAGGACACAATGCCATTTGCAGCACCGTAGATGAGTCTAGAAGTAATCACGTGACTTGTAGTAAGTCAGAAAGTGAAAGACACATATCATATCATATCACTTATAGGTGTTACCTAAAAATGGATACCAGGGCAGATATTTCCACGGAGAAGGGCAATCACAGATTCATTAAACAAACTTATGGTTCACCAATGGAAAGGTGTGAGGATTGGTTTCATTACGATATCGGGGTTAACAGACATATACAAACACAGGTGACATATATAATCACCAAAGACCTACAGAATACCAAGAGAGGACTACTCAACATTCTGTCATAACGTACATGGGAAAAGGATCCCAAGAAGAACAGTCATCTGTATATGTGTAAAAGAACCACATCTTCCACACCTACAACAAGCCAAACATTGTAATCAAAATGCTGTAATAAAAAATAAAAAAATTAAATTAAAAACACGAACAAGAAGTAATGAGACAAACGTGAGGGGCTTTCTCCTGGCACATTCCATTCTAAACTCCAATCTAGAACACCACTTCCACTGAGGCTCTCTTGCCCTAGTAACCAGATTTGGTAAGGGTGAACTGCTGCCACCTTGTGGCCGTTTCACACAACAGCAGCTTTAATCCCAACGCTAATGGTCAGTTGATATTCAAAATCATTGCAGGCCTGTAAATGACACCTGCCCTGAAAACAAATCCTGGGGTCACATATCGACCAAAAATTTCAAAGGACGTCCATATTTCAAAACCACCATTTCAAAAGGCATATTTTACGCACATTAGTGTTCTGCTTCTTTTCCTTTCTTTCCTTTTTTGTTAAAAAACACGGGAATGGAAAAAGGCATCCCTCAGAATGGGCGAAAATCGTTGCAGACGAATCAATGGACAGAGGTTTAATCTCCAATATATATAAACAGCTCATGCAGCTTAATATTAAAAAAACAAACAACCCAAAAAAAATGGGCAGAAGATCTAAAGAGACGTTTCTTCAAAGGAGACACAGAGATGGCCAAGACGCACATGAAAAGCTGCTCAACAGCACTAATTATTAGAGAAATGCAAATCAAAACTACAATGAGGTATCACCTCACACCTGTTAGAATCGGCATCATCAGAAAATCTACAAACAACCAATTCTGGGGAGGGTGTGGACAAAAGGAACCCTCTTCCACTATTGGTGGGAATGTAAATTGATACAGTCCCTATGGAGAACAGTATGGAGTTTCCTTAAAAAAATTAGAAATAGAATTACCATCTGATCCAGCAATCCCACTTCTGGGCATATACCCAGAGAAAACCGTATTTCAAAAAGGCACATTCACCACAATGTTCGTTGCAGCACTATTTACAATAGCCAGGTAATGGAAGCAACCTAAATGCCCACAGACAGATGAATGGATAAAGATGTGGTACATATATAAAATGGAATATTACTCGGCCATAAAAAGGAATGAAACTGGGTCATTTGTAGAGACATCGATGGATCGAGAGACTGTCATACAGAATGAAGTAAGTCAGAAAGAGGAAAACAAATATTGTCTATTAATGCATATATGTGGAGCCTAAAAATGGTACAGATGAACTGGTTTGCAGGGAAGAAATAGAGACACAGAGGTAGAGAACAAACGTATGGACACCAAGTGTGGGAAGCCATGGGGTGGTGGTGGTGGGATGAGTTGGGAGTTTGGGATTGACCTGTATACATGTATATGCATAAAATACATAACTAATAATAACGTGCTGTATAAAAAAATAAATAAAATTTCAAAATTTTAAAAAATAAAATTTAAAAATAAAACAGAAAAAATTTCTTCCCGTCACACAGATGTATTTATAGGAATGAATTATTTCCATGCTTATATCTATAAATACATAAAAGAGGAATAACATCTAACTTGAAACCTAAAAGAAAAAAAAAGTGAACCCACGAGTTATACAGAGGAAAACCCTATCACGGCACTTGCTCCAGTGGTAAACAATTCTGAAATTGGTCAGAGGTGGGGAACCATCTCCCATACAGCCAGCAACCCAACCCCCACGCAAGGAGCGTCCTCATTGCAAAGCTGGGGGACCGTGCCGAGGCATCTGTGAGTAAACGTGAGCTGAGCCCCAGGCCAGCTGCTGCTGAACTGTTCCCAACCTTTCCAGGTAAAACACCTGAATCGGTACAAGGGCTTGAAAGCCTAGAGGAAGGACCATGGAGCCACACCAGCGACAGCACGCAGGCCAACTTGGTGCCTGCAGGCCAGCCAGCGTGGTCCTGGACCCTGGCGCTCTTCCAGAAGCTTTCCATTGCCCTGCCTGAGATACCCCTCCTGTCCCGGCCCCCACTGCTTTTTTCCTTCCTCACCTCTGTCCGGAGAGAAATTCCAGCGGAAGGTATGGGTGACACATCCTCTTCTTTACAGGCGGCAGCCTGGCAACTCCTGCAGAAAGGCCAGCAGAACCCCACTCACACCGGGCCACCCACAAAGCTGTGGCCCCTCACTCCCTCCCACCAGCACAGCCCCGAGACTGCTGACGGGGCAGAGAATATGGAGTCAGGCACAGCTTCAGGGGCTATTGCTGCCTGGAGCGCTGTTTATATTGACCTCAACGAGGCACACCTGGGGAGGGCGGGCCGGCAGGGTAAGGCTGCCCAGGTCAGCTAATCCACAACCCTCAGGGAATCACATTGTTGAAAATGGACCCCGCTAAGGCAGAAGAGAAGCCAAGGGAAAAAAGGACACAATGCCATTTGCAGCACCGTAGATGAGTCTAGAAGTAATCACGTGACTTGTAGTAAGTCAGAAAGTGAAAGACACATATCATATCATATCACTTATAGGTGTTACCTAAAAATGGATACCAGGGCAGATATTTCCACGGAGAAGGGCAATCACAGATTCATTAAACAAACTTATGGTTCACCAATGGAAAGGTGTGAGGATTGGTTTCATTACGATATCGGGGTTAACAGACATATACAAACACAGGTGACATATATAATCACCAAAGACCTACAGAATACCAAGAGAGGACTACTCAACATTCTGTCATAACGTACATGGGAAAAGGATCCCAAGAAGAACAGTCATCTGTATATGTGTAAAAGAACCACATCTTCCACACCTACAACAAGCCAAACATTGTAATCAAAATGCTGTAATAAAAAATAAAAAAATTAAATTAAAAACACGAACAAGAAGTAATGAGACAAACGTGAGGGGCTTTCTCCTGGCACATTCCATTCTAAACTCCAATCTAGAACACCACTTCCACTGAGGCTCTCTTGCCCTAGTAACCAGATTTGGTAAGGGTGAACTGCTGCCACCTTGTGGCCGTTTCACACAACAGCAGCTTTAATCCCAACGCTAATGGTCAGTTGATATTCAAAATCATTGCAGGCCTGTAAATGACACCTGCCCTGAAAACAAATCCTGGGGTCACATATCGACCAAAAATTTCAAAGGACGTCCATATTTCAAAACCACCGTTTCAAAAGGCATATTTTACGCACATTAGTGTTCTGCTTCTTTTCCTTTCTTTCCTTTTTTGTTAAAAAACACGGGAATGGAAAAAGGCATCCCTCAGAATGGGCGAAAATCGTTGCAGACGAATCAATGGACAGAGGTTTAATCTCCAATATATATAAACAGCTCATGCAGCTTAATATTAAAAAAACAAACAACCCAAAAAAAATGGGCAGAAGATCTAAAGAGACGTTTCTTCAAAGGAGACACAGAGATGGCCAAGACGCACATGAAAAGCTGCTCAACAGCACTAATTATTAGAGAAATGCAAATCAAAACTACAATGAGGTATCACCTCACACCTGTTAGAATCGGCATCATCAGAAAATCTACAAACAACCAATTCTGGGGAGGGTGTGGACAAAAGGAACCCTCTTCCACTATTGGTGGGAATGTAAATTGATACAGTCCCTATGGAGAACAGTATGGAGTTTCCTTAAAAAAATTAGAAATAGAATTACCATCTGATCCAGCAATCCCACTTCTGGGCATATACCCAGAGAAAACCGTATTTCAAAAAGGCACATTCACCATAATGTTCGTTGCAGCACTATTTACAATAGCCAGGTAATGGAAGCAACCTAAATGCCCACAGACAGATGAATGGGTAAAGATGTGGTACATATATAAAATGGAATATGACTCGGCCATAAAAAGGAATGAAACTGGGTCATTTGTAGAGACATCGATGGATCGAGAGACTGTCATACAGAATGAAGTAAGTCAGAAAGAGGAAAACAAATATTGTATATTAATGCATATATGTGGAGCCTAAAAATGGTACAGATGAACTGGTTTGCAGGGAAGAAATAGAGACACAGAGGTAGAGAACAAACGTATGGACACCAAGTGTGGGAAGCCATGGGGTGGTGGTGGTGGGATGAGTTGGGAGTTTGGGATTGACCTGTATACATGTATATGCATAAAATACATAACTAATAATAACGTGCTGTATAAAAAAATAAATAAAATTTCAAAATTTTAAAAAATAAAATTTAAAAATAAAACAGAAAAAAGTTCTTCCCGTCACACAGATGTATTTATAGGAATGAATTATTTCCATGCTTATATCTATAAATACATAAAAGAGGAATAACATCTAACTTGAAACCGAAAAGAAAAAAAAAGTGAACCCACGAGTTATACAGAGGAAAACCCTATCACGGCACTTGCTCCAGTGGTAAACAATTCTGAAATTGGTCAGAGGTGGGGAACCATCTCCCATACAGCCAGCAACCCAACCCCCACGCAAGGAGCGTCCTCATTGCAAAGCTGGGGGACCGTGCCGAGGCATCTGTGAGTAAACGTGAGCTGAGCCCCAGGCCAGCTGCTGCTGAACTGTTCCCACCCTTTCCAGGTAAAACACCTGAATAGGTACAAGGGCTTGAAAGCCTAGAGGAAGGACCATGGAGCCACACCAGCGACAGCACGCAGGCCAACTTGGTGCCTGCAGGCCAGCCAGCGTGGTCCTGGACCCTGGCGCTCTTCCAGAAGCTTTCCATTGCCCTGCCTGAGATACCCCTCCTGTCCCGGCCCCCACTGCTTTTTTCCTTCCTCACCTCTGTCCGGAGAGAAATTCCAGCGGAAGGTATGGGTGACACATCCTCTTCTTTACAGGCGGCAGCCTGGCAACTCCTGCAGAAAGGCCAGCAGAACCCCACTCACACCGGGCCACCCACAAAGCTGTGGCCCCTCACTCCCTCCCACCAGCACAGCCCCGAGACTGCTGACGGGGCAGAGAATATGGAGTCAGGCACAGCTTCAGGGGCTATTGCTGCCTGGAGCTCTGTTTATATTGACCTCAACGAAGCACACCTGGGGAGGGCGGGCCGGCAGGGTAAGGCTGCCCAGGTCAGCTAATCCACAACCCTCAGGGAATCACATTGTTGAAAATGGACCCCGCTAAGGCAGAAGAGAAGCCAAGGGAAAAAAGGACACAATGCCATTTGCAGCACCGTAGATGAGTCTAGAAGTAATCACGTGACTTGTAGTAAGTCAGAAAGTGAAAGACACATATCATATCATATCACTTATAGGTGTTACCTAAAAATGGATACCAGGGCAGATATTTCCACGGAGAAGGGCAATCACAGATTCATTAAACAAACTTATGGTTCACCAATGGAAAGGTGTGAGGATTGGTTTCATTACGATATCGGGGTTAACAGACATATACAAACACAGGTGACATATATAATCACCAAAGACCTACAGAATACCAAGAGAGGACTACTCAACATTCTGTCATAACGTACATGGGAAAAGGATCCCAAGAAGAACAGTCATCTGTATATGTGTAAAAGAACCACATCTTCCACACCTACAACAAGCCAAACATTGTAATCAAACTTGCTGTAATAAAAAATAAAAAAATTAAATTAAAAACACGAACAAGAAGTAGTGAGACAAACGTGAGGGGCTTTCTCCTGGCACATTCCATTCTAAACTCCAATCTAGAACACCACTTCCACTGAGGCTCTCTTGCCCTAGTAACCAGATTTGGTAAGGGTGAACTGCTGCCACCTTGTGGCCGTTTCACACAACAGCAGCTTTAATCCCAAAGCTAATGGTCAGTTGATATTCAAAATCATTGCAGGCCTGTAAATGACACCTGCCCTGAAAACAAATCCTGGGGTCACATATCGACCAAAAAATTCAAAGGACGTCCATATTTCAAAACGACCGTTTCAAAAGGCATATTTTACGCACATTAGTGTTCTGCTTCTTTTCCTTTCTTTCCTTTTTTGTTAAAAAACACGGGAATGGAAAAAGGCATCCCTCAGAATGGGCGAAAATCGTTGCAGACGAATCAATGGACAGAGGTTTAATCTCCTATATATATAAACAGCTCATGCAGCTTAATATTAAAAAAACAAACAACCCAAAAAAAATGGGCAGAAGATCTAAAGAGACGTTTCTTCAAAGGAGACACAGAGATGGCCAAGACGCACATGAAAAGCTGCTCAACAGCACTAATTATTAGAGAAATGCAAATCAAAACTACAATGAGGTATCACCTCACACCTGTTAGAATCGGCATCATCAGAAAATCTACAAACAACCAATTCTGGGGAGGGTGTGGACAAAAGGAGCCCTCTTCCACTATTGGTGGGAATGTAAATTGATACAGTCACTATGGAGAACAGTATGGAGTTTCCTTAAAAAACTAGAAATAGAATTACAATCTGATCCAGCAATACCACTTCTGGGCATATACCCAGAGAAAACCGTATTTCAAAAAGGCACATTCACCACAATGTTCGTTGCAGCACTATTTACAATAGCCAGGTAATGGAAGCAACCTAAATGCCCACAGACAGATGAATGGATAAAGATGTGGTACATATATAAAATGGAATATGACTCGGCCATAAAAAGGAATGAAACTGGGTCATCTGTAGAGACATCGATGGATCGAGAGACTGTCATACAGAATGAAGTAAGTCAGAAAGAGGAAAACAAATATTGTATATTAATGCATATATGTGGAGCCTAAAAATGGTACAGATGAACTGGTTTGCAGGGAAGAAATAGAGACACAGAGGTAGAGAACAAACGTATGGACACCAAGTGTGGGAAGCCATGGGGTGGTGGTGGTGGGATGAGTTGGGAGTTTGGGATTGACCTGTATACATGTATATGCATAAAATACATAACTAATAATAACGTGCTGTATAAAAAAATAAATAAAATTTCAAAATTTTAAAAAAATAAAATTTAAAAATAAAACAGAAAAAAGTTCTTCCCGTCACACAGATGTATTTATAGGAATGAATTATTTCCATGCTTATATCTATAAATATATAAAAGAGGAATAACATCTAACTTGAAACATAAAAGAAAAAAAAAGTGAACCCACGAGTTATACAGAGGAAAACCCTATCACGGCACTTGCTCCAGTGGTAAACAATTCTGAAATTGGTCAGAGGTGGGGAACCATCTCCCATACAGCCAGCAACCCAACCCCCACGCAAGGAGCGTCCTCATTGCAAAGCTGGGGGACCGTGCCGAGGCATCTGTGAGTAAACGTGAGCTGAGCCCCAGGCCAGCTGCTGCTGAACTCTTCCCACCCTTTCCAGGTAAAACACCTGAATATGTACAAGGGCTTGAAAGCCTAGAGGAAGGACCGTGGAGCCACACCAGCGACAGCACGCAGGCCAACTTGGTGCCTGCAGGCCAGCCAGCGTGGTCCTGGACCCTGGCGCTCTTCCAGAAGCTTTCCATTGCCCTGCCTGAGATACCCCTCCTGTCCCGGCCCCCACTGCTTTTTTCCTTCCTCACCTCTGTCCGGAGAGAAATTCCAGCGGAAGGTATGGGTGACACATCCTCTTCTTTACAGGCGGCAGCCTGGCAACTCCTGCAGAAAGGCCAGCAGAACCCCACTCACACTGGGCCACCCACAAAGCTGTGGCCCCTCACTCCCTCCCACCAGCACAGCCCCGAGACTGCTGACGGGGCAGAGAATATGGAGTCAGGCACAGCTTCAGGGGCTATTGCTGCCTGGAGCTCTGTTTATATTGACCTCAACGAGGCACACCTGGGGAGGGCGGGCCGGCAGGGTAAGGCTGCCCAGGTCAGCTAATCCACAACCCTCAGGGAATCACATTGTTGAAAATGGACCCCGCTAAGGCAGAAGAGAAGCCAAGGGAAAAAAGGACACAATGCCATTTGCAGCACCGTAGATGAGTCTAGAAGTAATCACGTGACTTGTAGTAAGTCAGAAAGTGAAAGACACATATCATATCATATCACTTATAGGTGTTACCTAAAAATGGATACCAGGGCAGATATTTCCACGGAGAAGGGCAATCACAGATTCATTAAACAAACTTATGGTTCACCAATGGAAAGGTGTGAGGATTGGTTTCATTACGATATCGGGGTTAACAGACATATACAAACACAGGTGACATATATAATCACCAAAGACCTACAGAATACCAAGAGAGGACTACTCAACATTCTGTCATAACGTACATGGGAAAAGGATCCCAAGAAGAACAGTCATCTGTATATGTGTAAAAGAACCACAACTTCCACACCTACAACAAGCCAAACATTGTAATCAAAATGCTGTAATAAAAAATAAAAAAATTAAATTAAAAACACGAACAAGAAGTAATGAGACAAACGTGAGGGGCTTTCTCCTGGCACATTCCATTCTAAACTCCAATCTAGAACACCACTTCCACTGAGGCTCTCTTGCCCTAGTAACCAGATTTGGTAAGGGTGAACTGCTGCCACCTTGTGGCCGTTTCACACAACAGCAGCTTTAATCCCAACGCTAATGGTCAGTTGATATTCAAAATCATTGCAGGCCTGTAAATGACACCTGCCCTGAAAACAAATCCTGGGGTCACATATCGACCAAAAAATTCAAAGGACGTCCATATTTCAAAACGACCGTTTCAAAAGGCATATTTTACGCACATTAGTGTTCTGCTTCTTTTCCTTTCTTTCCTTTTTTGTTAAAAAACACGGGAATGGAAAAAGGCATCCCTCAGAATGGGCGAAAATCGTTGCAGACGAATCAATGGACAGAGGTTTAATCTCCAATATATATAAACAGCTCATGCAGCTTAATATTAAAAAAAACAAACAACCCAAAAAAAATGGGCAGAAGATCTAAAGAGACGTTTCTTCAAAGGAGACACAGAGATGGCCAAGACGCACATGAAAAGCTGCTCAACAGCACTAATTATTAGAGAAATGCAAATCAAAACTACAATGAGGTATCACCTCACACCTGTTAGAATCGGCATCATCAGAAAATCTACAAACAACCAATTCTGGGGAGGGTGTGGACAAAAGGAGCCCTCTTCCACTATTGGTGTGAATGTAAATTGATACAGTCACTATGGAGAACACTATGGAGTTTCCTTAAAAAAACTAGAAATAGAATTACCATCTGATCCAGCAATCCCACTTCTGGGCATATACCCAGAGAAAACCGTATTTCAAAAACGCACATTCACCACAATGTTCGTTGCAGCACTATTTACAATAGCCAGGTAATGGAAGCAACCTAAATGCCCACAGACAGATGAATGGATAAAGATGTGGTACATATATAAAATGGAATATGACTCGGCCATAAAAAGGAATGAAACTGGGTCATCTGTAGAGACATCGATGGATCGAGAGACTGTCATACAGAATGAAGTAAGTCAGAAAGCAGAAAACAAATATTGTATATTAATGCATATATGTGGAGCCTAAAAATGGTACAGATGAACTGGTTTGCAGGGAAGAAATAGAGACACAGAGGTAGAGAACAAACGTATGGACACCAAGTGTGGGAAGCCATGGGGTGGTGGTGGTGGGATGAGTTGGGAGTTTGGGATTGACCTGTATACATGTATATGCATAAAATACATAACTAATAATAACGTGCTGTATAAAAAAATAAATAAAATTTCAAAATTTTAAAAAAATAAAATTTAAAAATAAAACAGAAAAAAGTTCTTCCCGTCACACAGATGTATTTATAGGAATGAATTATTTCCATGCTTATATCTATAAATACATAAAAGAGGAATAACATCTAACTTGAAACATAAAAGAAAAAAAAAGTGAACCCACGAGTTATACAGAGGAAAACCCTATCACGGCACTTGCTCCAGTGGTAAACAATTCTGAAATTGGTCAGAGGTGGGGAACCATCTCCCATACAGCCAGCAACCCAACCCCCACGCAAGGAGCGTCCTCATTGCAAAGCTGGGGGACCGTGCCGAGGCATCTGTGAGTAAACGTGAGCTGAGCCCCAGGCCAGCTGCTGCTGAACTGTTCCCACCCTTTACAGGTAAAACACCTGAATATGTACAAGGGCTTGAAAGCCTAGAGGAAGGACCGTGGAGCCACACCAGCGACAGCACGCAGGCCAACTTGGTGCCTGCAGGCCAGCCAGCGTGGTCCTGGACCCTGGCTCTCTTCCAGAAGCTTTCCATTGCCCGGCCTGAGATACCCCTCCTGTCCCGGCCCCCACTGCTTTTTTCCTTCCTCACCTCTGTCCGGAGAGAAATTCCAGCGGAAGGTATGGGTGACACATCCTCTTCTTTACAGGCGGCAGCCTGGCAACTCCTGCAGAAAGGCCAGCAGAACCCCACTCACACCGGGCCACCCACAAAGCTGTGGCCCCTCACTCCCTCCCACCAGCACAGCCCCGAGACTGCTGACGGGGCAGAGAATATGGAGTCAGGCACAGCTTCAGGGGCTATTGCTGCCTGGAGCTCTGTTTATATTGACCTCAACGAGGCACACCTGGGGAGGGCGGGCCGGCAGGGTAAGGCTGCCCAGGTCAGCTAATCCACAACCCTCAGGGAATCACATTGTTGAAAATGGACCCCGCTAAGGCAGAAGAGAAGCCAAGGGAAAAAAGGACACAATGCCATTTGCAGCACCGTAGATGAGTCTAGAAGTAATCACGTGACTTGTAGTAAGTCAGAAAGTGAAAGACACATATCATATCATATCACTTATAGGTGTTACCTAAAAATGGATACCAGGGCAGATATTTCCACGGAGAAGGGCAATCACAGATTCATTAAACAAACTTATGGTTCACCAATGGAAAGGTGTGAGGATTGGTTTCATTACGATATCGGGGTTAACAGACATATACAAACACAGGTGACATATATAATCACCAAAGACCTACAGAATACCAAGAGAGGACTACTCAACATTCTGTCATAACGTACATGGGAAAAGGATCCCAAGAAGAACAGTCATCTGTATAAGTGTAAAGGAACCACATCTTCCACACCTACAACAAGCCAAACATTGTAATCAAACTTGCTGTAATAAAAAATAAAAAAAATTAAATTAAAAACACGAACAAGAAGTAGTGAGACAAACGTGAGGGGCTTTCTCCTGGCACATCCCATTCTAAACTCCAATCTAGAACACCACTTCCCCTGAGGCTCTCTTGCCCTAGCAACCAGATTTGGTAAGGGTGAACTGCTGCCACCTTGTGGCCGTTTCACACAACAGCAGCTTTAATCCCAACGCTAATGGTCAGTTGATATTCAAAATCATTGCAGGCCTGTAAATGACACCTGCCCTGAAAACAAATCCTGGGGTCACATATCGACCAAAAAATTCAAAGGACGTCCATATTTCAAAACGACCGTTTCAAAAGGCATATTTTACGCACATTAGTGTTCTGCTTCTTTTCCTTTCTTTCCTTTTTTGTTAAAAAACACGGGAATGGAAAAAGGCATCCCTCAGAATGGGCGAAAATCGTTGCAGACGAATCAATGGACAGAGGTTTAATCTCCAATATATATAAACAGCTCATGCAGCTTAATATTAAAAAAAACAAACAACCCAAAAAAAATGGGCAGAAGATCTAAAGAGACGTTTCTTCAAAGGAGACACAGAGATGGCCAAGACGCACATGAAAAGCTGCTCAACAGCACTAATTATTAGAGAAATGCAAATCAAAACTACAATGAGGTATCACCTCACACCTGTTAGAATCGGCATCATCAGAAAATCTACAAACAACCAATTCTGGGGAGGGTGTGGACAAAAGGAGCCCTCTTCCACTATTGGTGGGAATGTAAATTGATACAGTCCCTATGGAGAACAGTATGGAGTTTCCTTAAAAAAATTAGAAATAGAATTACCATCTGATCCAGCAATCCCACTTCTGGGCATATACCCAGAGAAAACCGTATTTCAAAAAGGCACATTCACCACAATGTTCGTTGCAGCACTATTTACAATAGCCAGGTAATGGAAGCAACCTAAATGCCCACAGACAGATGAATGGATAAAGATGTGGTACATATATAAAATGGAATATGACTCGGCCATAAAAAGGAATGAAACTGGGTCATCTGTAGAGACATCGATGGATCGAGAGACTGTCATACAGAATGAAGTAAGTCAGAAAGAGGAAAACAAATATTGTATATTAATGCATATATGTGGAGCCTAAAAATGGTACAGATGAACTGGTTTGCAGGGAAGAAATAGAGACACAGAGGTAGAGAACAAACGTATGGACACCAAGTGTGGGAAGCCATGGGGTGGTGGTGGTGGGATGAGTTGGGAGTTTGGGATTGACCTGTATACATGTATATGCATAAAATACATAACTAATAATAACGTGCTGTATAAAAAAATAAATAAAATTTCAAAATTTTAAAAAAATAAAATTTAAAAATTAAACAGAAAAAAGTTCTTCCCGTCACACAGATGTATTTATAGGAATGAATTATTTCCATGCTTATATCTATAAATACATAAAAGAGGAATAACATCTAACTTGAAACATAAAAGAAAAAAAAAGTGAACCCACGAGTTATACAGAGGAAAACCCTATCACGGCACTTGCTCCAGTGGTAAACAATTCTGAAATTGGTCAGAGGTGGGGAACCATCTCCCATACAGCCAGCAACCCAACCCCCACGCAAGGAGCGTCCTCATTGCAAAGCTGGGGGACCGTGCCGAGGCATCTGTGAGTAAACGTGAGCTGAGCCCCAGGCCAGCTGCTGCTGAACTGTTCCCACCCTTTCCAGGTAAAACACCTGAATATGTACAAGGGCTTGAAAGCCTAGAGGAAGGACCGTGGAGCCACACCAGCGACAGCACGCAGGCCAACTTGGTGCCTGCAGGCCAGCCAGCGTGGTCCTGGACCCTGGCGCTCTTCCAGAAGCTTTCCATTGCCCTGCCTGAGATACCCCTCCTGTCCCGGCCCCCACTGCTTTTTTCCTTCCTCACCTCTGTCCGGAGAGAAATTCCAGCGGAAGGTATGGGTGACACATCCTCTTCTTTACAGGCGGCAGCCTGGCAACTCCTGCAGAAAGGCCAGCAGAACCCCACTCACACCGGGCCACCCACAAAGCTGTGGCCCCTCACTCCCTCCCACCAGCACAGCCCCGAGACTGCTGACGGGGCAGAGAATATGGAGTCAGGCACAGCTTCAGGGGCTATTGCTGCCTGGAGCTCTGTTTATATTGACCTCAACGAGGCACACCTGGGGAGGGCGGGCCGGCAGGGTAAGGCTGCCCAGGTCAGCTAATCCACAACCCTCAGGGAATCACATTGTTGAAAATGGACCCCGCTAAGGCAGAAGAGAAGCCAAGGGAAAAAAGGACACAATGCCATTTGCAGCACCGTAGATGAGTCTAGAAGTAATCACGTGACTTGTAGTAAGTCAGAAAGTGAAAGACACATATCATATCATATCACTTATAGGTGTTACCTAAAAATGGATACCAGGGCAGATATTTCCACGGAGAAGGGCAATCACAGATTCATTAAACAAACTTATGGTTCACCAATGGAAAGGTGTGAGGATTGGTTTCATTACGATATCGGGGTTAACAGACATATACAAACACAGGTGACATATATAATCACCAAAGACCTACAGAATACCAAGAGAGGACTACTCAACATTCTGTCATAACGTACATGGGAAAAGGATCCCAAGAAGAACAGTCATCTGTATAAGTGTAAAGGAACCACATCTTCCACACCTACAACAAGCCAAACATTGTAATCAAACTTGCTGTAATAAAAAATAAAAAAATTAAATTAAAAACACGAACAAGAAGTAGTGAGACAAACGTGAGGGGCTTTCTCCTGGCACATCCCATTCTAAACTCCAATCTAGAACACCACTTCCCCTGAGGCTCTCTTGCCCTAGTAACCAGATTTGGTAAGGGTGAACTGCTGCCACCTTGTGGCCGTTTCACACAACAGCAGCTTTAATCCCAACGCTAATGGTCAGTTGATATTCAAAATCATTGCAGGCCTGTAAATGACACCTGCCCTGAAAACAAATCCTGGGGTCACATATCGACCAAAAATTTCAAAGGACGTCCATATTTCAAAACGACCGTTTCAAAAGGCATATTTTGCGCACATTAGTGTTCTGCTTCTTTTCCTTTCTTTCCTTTTTTGTTAAAAAACACGGGAATGGAAAAAGGCATCCCTCAGAATGGGCGAAAATCGTTGCAGACGAATCAATGGACAGAGGTTTAATCTCCAATATATATAAACAGCTCATGCAGCTTAATATTAAAAAAACAAACAACCCCCAAAAAATGGGCAGAAGATCTAAAGAGACGTTTCTTCAAAGGAGACACAGAGATGGCCAAGACGCACATGAAAAGCTGCTCAACAGCACTAATTATTAGAGAAATGCAAATCAAAACTACAATGAGGTATCACCTCACACCTGTTAGAATCGGCATCATCAGAAAATCTACAAACAACCAATTCTGGGGAGGGTGTGGACAAAAGGAGCCCTCTTCCACTATTGGTGGGAATGTAAATTGATACAGTCCCTATGGAGAACAGTATGGAGTTTCCTTAAAAAAATTAGAAATAGAATTACCATCTGATCCAGCAATCCCACTTCTGGGCATATACCCAGAGAAAACCGTATTTCAAAAAGGCACATTCACCACAATGTTCGTTGCAGCACTATTTACAATAGCCAGGTAATGGAAGCAACCTAAATGCCCACAGACAGATGAATGGATAAAGATGTGGTACATATATAAAATGGAATATGACTCGGCCATAAAAAGGAATGAAACTGGGTCATCTGTAGAGACATCGATGGATCGAGAGACTGTCATACAGAATGAAGTAAGTCAGAAAGAGGAAAACAAATATTGTATATTAATGCATATATGTGGAGCCTAAAAATTGTACAGATGAACTGGTTTGCAGGGAAGAAATAGAGACACAGAGGTAGAGAACAAACGTATGGACACCAAGTGTGGGAAGCCATGGGGTGGTGGTGGTGGGATGAGTTGGGAGTTTGGGATTGACCTGTATACATGTATATGCATAAAATACATAACTAATAATAACGTGCTGTATAAAAAAATAAATAAAATTTCAAAATTTTAAAAAATAAAATTTAAAAATAAAACAGAAAAAAGTTCTTCCCGTCACACAGATGTATTTATAGGAATGAATTATTTCCATGCTTATATCTATAAATACATAAAAGAGGAATAACATCTAACTTGAAACATAAAAGAAACAAAAAGTGAACCCACGAGTTATACAGAGGATAACCCTATCACGGCACTTGCTCCAGTGGTAAACAACTCTGAAATTGGTCAGAGGTGGGGAACCATCTCCCATACAGCCAGCAACCCAACCCCCACGCAAGGAGCGTCCTCATTGCAAAGCTGGGGGACCGTGCCGAGGCATCTGTGAGTAAACGTGAGCTGAGCCCCAGGCCAGCTGCTGCTGAACTGTTCCCACCCTTTCCAGGTAAAACACCTGAATATGTACAAGGGCTTGAAAGCCTAGAGGAAGGACCGTGGAGCCACACCAGCGACAGCACGCAGGCCAACTTGGTGCCTGCAGGCCAGCCAGCGTGGTCCTGGACCCTGGCGCTCTTCCAGAAGCTTTCCATTGCCCTGCCTGAGATACCCCTCCTGTCCCGGCCCCCACTGCTTTTTTCCTTCCTCACCTCTGTCCGGAGAGAAATTCCAGCGGAAGGTATGGGTGACACATCCTCTTCTTTACAGGCGGCAGCCTGGCAACTCCTGCAGAAAGGCCAGCAGAACCCCACTCACACCGGGCCACCCACAAAGCTGTGGCCCCTCACTCCCTCCCACCAGCACAGCCCCGAGACTGCTGACGGGGCAGAGAATATGGAGTCAGGCACAGCTTCAGGGGCTATTGCTGCCTGGAGCTCTGTTTATATTGACCTCAACGAGGCACACCTGGGGAGGGCGGGCCGGCAGGGTAAGGCTGCCCAGGTCAGCTAATCCACAACCCTCAGGGAATCACATTGTTGAAAATGGACCCCGCTAAGGCAGAAGAGAAGCCAAGGGAAAAAAGGACACAATGCCATTTGCAGCACCGTAGATGAGTCTAGAAGTAATCACGTGACTTGTAGTAAGTCAGAAAGTGAAAGACACATATCATATCATATCACTTATAGGTGTTACCTAAAAATGGATACCAGGGCAGATATTTCCACGGAGAAGGGCAATCACAGATTCATTAAACAAACTTATGGTTCACCAATGGAAAGGTGTGAGGATTGGTTTCATTACGATATCGGGGTTAACAGACATATACAAACACAGGTGACATATATAATCACCAAAGACCTACAGAATACCAAGAGAGGACTACTCAACATTCTGTCATAACGTACATGGGAAAAGGATCCCAAGAAGAACAGTCATCTGTATAAGTGTAAAGGAACCACATCTTCCACACCTACAACAAGCCAAACATTGTAATCAAACTTGCTGTAATAAAAAATAAAAAAAATAAATTAAAAACACGAACAAGAAGTAGTGAGACAAACGTGAGGGGCTTTCTCCTGGCACATCCCATTCTAAACTCCAATCTAGAACACCACTTCCCCTGAGGCTCTCTTGCCCTAGTAACCAGATTTGGTAAGGGTGAACTGCTGCCACCTTGTGGCCGTTTCACACAACAGCAGCTTTAATCCCAACGCTAATGGTCAGTTGATATTCAAAATCATTGCAGGCCTGTAAATGACACCTGCCCTGAAAACAAATCCTGGGGTCACATATCGACCAAAAAATTCAAAGGACGTCCATATTTCAAAACGACCGTTTCAAAAGGCATATTTTACGCACATTAGTGTTCTGCTTCTTTTCCTTTCTTTCCTTTTTTGTTAAAAAACACGGGAATGGAAAAAGGCATCCCTCAGAATGGGCGAAAATCGTTGCAGACGAATCAATGGACAGAGGTTTAATCTCCAATATATATAAACAGCTCATGCAGCTTAATATTAAAAAAACAAACAACCCCCAAAAAATGGGCAGAAGATCTAAAGAGACGTTTCTTCAAAGGAGACACAGAGATGGCCAAGACGCACATGAAAAGCTGCTCAACAGCACTAATTATTAGAGAAATGCAAATCAAAACTACAATGAGGTATCACCTCACACCTGTTAGAATCGGCATCATCAGAAAATCTACAAACAACCAATTCTGGGGAGGGTGTGGACAAAAGGAGCCCTCTTCCACTATTGGTGGGAATGTAAATTGATACAGTCCCTATGGAGAACAGTATGGAGTTTCCTTAAAAAAATTAGAAATAGAATTACCATCTGATCCAGCAATCCCACTTCTGGGCATATACCCAGAGAAAACCGTATTTCAAAAAGGCACATTCACCACAATGTTCGTTGCAGCACTATTTACAATAGCCAGGTAATGGAAGCAACCTAAATGCCCACAGACAGATGAATGGATAAAGATGTGGTACATATATAAAATGGAATATGACTCGGCCATAAAAAGGAATGAAACTGGGTCATCTGTAGAGACATCGATGGATCGAGAGACTGTCATACAGAATGAAGTAAGTCAGAAAGAGGAAAACAAATATTGTATATTAATGCATATATGTGGAGCCTAAAAATGGTACAGATGAACTGGTTTGCAGGGAAGAAATAGAGACACAGAGGTAGAGAACAAACGTATGGACACCAAGTGTGGGAAGCCATGGGGTGGTGGTGGTGGGATGAGTTGGGAGTTTGGGATTGACCTGTATACATGTATATGCATAAAATACATAACTAATAATAACGTGCTGTATAAAAAAATAAATAAAATTTCAAAATTTTAAAAAATAAAATTTAAAAATAAAACAGAAAAAAGTTCTTCCCGTCACACAGATGTATTTATAGGAATGAATTATTTCCATGCTTATATCTATAAATACATAAAAGAGGAATAACATCTAACTTGAAACATAAAAGAAACAAAAAGTGAACCCACGAGTTATACAGAGGAAAACCCTATCACGGCACTTGCTCCAGTGGTAAACAACTCTGAAATTGGTCAGAGGTGGGGAACCATCTCCCATACAGCCAGCAACCCAACCCCCACGCAAGGAGCGTCCTCATTGCAAAGCTGGGGGACCGTGCCGAGGCATCTGTGAGTAAACGTGAGCTGAGCCCCAGGCCAGCTGCTGCTGAACTGTTCCCACCCTTTCCAGGTAAAACACCTGAATATGTACAAGGGCTTGAAAGCCTAGAGGAAGGACCGTGGAGCCACACCAGCGACAGCACGCAGGCCAACTTGGTGCCTGCAGGCCAGCCAGCGTGGTCCTGGACCCTGGCGCTCTTCCAGAAGCTTTCCATTGCCCTGCCTGAGATACCCCTCCTGTCCCGGCCCCCACTGCTTTTTTCCTTCCTCACCTCTGTCCGGAGAGAAATTCCAGCGGAAGGTATGGGTGACACATCCTCTTCTTTACAGGCGGCAGCCTGGCAACTCCTGCAGAAAGGCCAGCAGAACCCCACTCACACCGGGCCACCCACAAAGCTGTGGCCCCTCACACCCTCCCACCAGCACAGCCCCGAGACTGCTGACGGGGCAGAGAATATGGAGTCAGGCACAGCTTCAGGGGCTATTGCTGCCTGGAGCTCTGTTTATATTGACCTCAACGAGGCACACCTGGGGAGGGCGGGCCGGCAGGGTAAGGCTGCCCAGGTCAGCTAATCCACAACCCTCAGGGAATCACATTGTTGAAAATGGACCCCGCTAAGGCAGAAGAGAAGCCAAGGGAAAAAAGGACACAATGCCATTTGCAGCACCGTAGATGAGTCTAGAAGTAATCACGTGACTTGTAGTAAGTCAGAAAGTGAAAGACACATATCATATCATATCACTTATAGGTGTTACCTAAAAATGGATACCAGGGCAGATATTTCCACGGAGAAGGGCAATCACAGATTCATTAAACAAACTTATGGTTCACCAATGGAAAGGTGTGAGGATTGGTTTCATTACGATATCGGGGTTAACAGACATATACAAACACAGGTGACATATATAATCACCAAAGACCTACAGAATACCAAGAGAGGACTACTCAACATTCTGTCATAACGTACATGGGAAAAGGATCCCAAGAAGAACAGTCATCTGTATAAGTGTAAAGGAACCACATCTTCCACACCTACAACAAGCCAAACATTGTAATCAAACTTGCTGTAATAAAAAATAAAAAAATTAAATTAAAAACACGAACAAGAAGTAGTGAGACAAACGTGAGGGGCTTTCTACTGGCACATCCCATTCTAAACTCCAATCTAGAACACCACTTCCCCTGAGGCTCTCTTGCCCTAGTAACCAGATTTGGTAAGGGTGAACTGCTGCCACCTTGTGGCCGTTTCACACAACAGCAGCTTTAATCCCAACGCTAATGGTCAGTTGATATTCAAAATCATTGCAGGCCTGTAAATGACACCTGCCCTGAAAACAAATCCTGGGGTCACATATCGACCAAAAATTTCAAAGGACGTCCATATTTCAAAACGACCGTTTCAAAAGGCATATTTTGCGCACATTAGTGTTCTGCTTCTTTTCCTTTCTTTCCTTTTTTGTTAAAAAACACGGGAATGGAAAAAGGCATCCCTCAGAATGGGCGAAAATCGTTGCAGACGAATCAATGGACAGAGGTTTAATCTCCAATATATATAAACAGCTCATGCAGCTTAATATTAAAAAAACAAACAACCCCCAAAAAATGGGCAGAAGATCTAAAGAGACGTTTCTTCAAAGGAGACACAGAGATGGCCAAGACGCACATGAAAAGCTGCTCAACAGCACTAATTATTAGAGAAATGCAAATCAAAACTACAATGAGGTATCACCTCACACCTGTTAGAATCGGCATCATCAGAAAATCTACAAACAACCAATTCTGGGGAGGGTGTGGACAAAAGGAGCCCTCTTCCACTATTGGTGGGAATGTAAATTGATACAGTCCCTATGGAGAACAGTATGGAGTTTCCTTAAAAAAATTAGAAATAGAATTACCATCTGATCCAGCAATCCCACTTCTGGGCATATACCCAGAGAAAACCGTATTTCAAAAAGGCACATTCACCACAATGTTCGTTGCAGCACTATTTACAATAGCCAGGTAATGGAAGCAACCTAAATGCCCACAGACAGATGAATGGATAAAGATGTGGTACATATATAAAATGGAATATGACTCGGCCATAAAAAGGAATGAAACTGGGTCATCTGTAGAGACATCGATGGATCGAGAGACTGTCATACAGAATGAAGTAAGTCAGAAAGAGGAAAACAAATATTGTATATTAATGCATATATGTGGAGCCTAAAAATGGTACAGATGAACTGGTTTGCAGGGAAGAAATAGAGACACAGAGGTAGAGAACAAACGTATGGACACCAAGTGTGGGAAGCCATGGGGTGGTGGTGGTGGGATGAGTTGGGAGTTTGGGATTGACCTGTATACATGTATATGCATAAAATACATAACTAATAATAACGTGCTGTATAAAAAAATAAATAAAATTTCAAAATTTTAAAAAATAAAATTTAAAAATAAAACAGAAAAAAGTTCTTCCCGTCACACAGATGTATTTATAGGAATGAATTATTTCCATGCTTATATCTATAAATACATAAAAGAGGAATAACATCTAACTTGAAACATAAAAGAAACAAAAAGTGAACCCACGAGTTATACAGAGGAAAACCCTATCACGGCACTTGCTCCAGTGGTAAACAATTCTGAAATTGGTCAGAGGTGGGGAACCATCTCCCATACAGCCAGCAACCCAACCCCCACGCAAGGAGCGTCCTCATTGCAAAGCTGGGGGACCGTGCCGAGGCATCTGTGAGTAAACGTGAGCTGAGCCCCAGGCCAGCTGCTGCTGAACTGTTCCCACCCTTTCCAGGTAAAACACCTGAATATGTACAAGGGCTTGAAAGCCTAGAGGAAGGACCGTGGAGCCACACCAGCGACAGCACGCAGGCCAACTTGGTGCCTGCAGGCCAGCCAGCGTGGTCCTGGACCCTGGCGCTCTTCCAGAAGCTTTCCATTGCCCTGCCTGAGATACCCCTCCTGTCCCGGCCCCCACTGCTTTTTTCCTTCCTCACCTCTGTCCGGAGAGAAATTCCAGCGGAAGGTATGGGTGACACATCCTCTTCTTTACAGGCGGCAGCCTGGCAACTCCTGCAGAAAGGCCAGCAGAACCCCACTCACACCGGGCCACCCACAAAGCTGTGGCCCCTCACTCCCTCCCACCAGCACAGCCCCGAGACTGCTGACGGGGCAGAGAATATGGAGTCAGGCACAGCTTCAGGGGCTATTGCTGCCTGGAGCGCTGTTTATATTGACCTCAACGAGGCACACCTGGGGAGGGCGGGCCGGCAGGGTAAGGCTGCCCAGGTCAGCTAATCCACAACCCTCAGGGAATCACATTGTTGAAAATGGACCCCGCTAAGGCAGAAGAGAAGCCAAGGGAAAAAAGGACACAATGCCATTTGCAGCACCGTAGATGAGACTAGAAGTAATCACGTGACTTGTAGTAAGTCAGAAAGTGAAAGACACATATCATATCATATCACTTATAGGTGTTACCTAAAAATGGATACCAGGGCAGATATTTCCACGGAGAAGGGCAATCACAGATTCATTAAACAAACTTATGGTTCACCAATGGAAAGGTGTGAGGATTGGTTTCATTACGATATCGGGGTTAACAGACATATACAAACACAGGTGACATATATAATCACCAAAGACCTACAGAATACCAAGAGAGGACTACTCAACATTCTGTCATAACGTACATGGGAAAAGGATCCCAAGAAGAACAGTCATCTGTATAAGTGTAAAGGAACCACATCTTCCACACCTACAACAAGCCAAACATTGTAATCAAACTTGCTGTAATAAAAAATAAAAAAATTAAATTAAAAACACGAACAAGAAGTAGTGAGACAAACGTGAGGGGCTTTCTCCTGGCACATCCCATTCTAAACTCCAATCTAGAACACCACTTCCCCTGAGGCTCTCTTGCCCTAGTAACCAGATTTGGTAAGGGTGAACTGCTGCCACCTTGTGGCCGTTTCACACAACAGCAGCTTTAATCCCAACGCTAATGGTCAGTTGATATTCAAAATCATTGCAGGCCTGTAAATGACACCTGCCCTGAAAACAAATCCTGTGGTCACATATCGACCAAAAAATTCAAAGGACGTCCATATTTCAAAACGACCGTTTCAAAAGGCATATTTTGCGCACATTAGTGTTCTGCTTCTTTTCCTTTCTTTCCTTTTTTGTTAAAAAACACGGGAATGGAAAAAGGCATCCCTCAGAATGGGCGAAAATCGTTGCAGACGAATCAATGGACAGAGGTTTAATCTCCAATATATATAAACAGCTCATGCAGCTTAATATTAAAAAAACAAACAACCCCCAAAAAATGGGCAGAAGATCTAAAGAGACGTTTCTTCAAAGGAGACACAGAGATGGCCAAGACGCACATGAAAAGCTGCTCAACAGCACTAATTATTAGAGAAATGCAAATCAAAACTACAATGAGGTATCACCTCACACCTGTTAGAATCGGCATCATCAGAAAATCTACAAACAACCAATTCTGGGGAGGGTGTGGACAAAAGGAGCCCTCTTCCACTATTGGTGGGAATGTAAATTTATACAGTCCCTATGGAGAACAGTATGGAGTTTCCTTAAAAAAATTAGAAATAGAATTACCATCTGATCCAGCAAACCCACTTCTGGGCATATACCCAGAGAAAACCGTATTTCAAAAAGGCACATTCACCACAATGTTCGTTGCAGCACTATTTACAATAGCCAGGTAATGGAAGCAACCTAAATGCCCACAGACAGATGAATGGATAAAGATGTGGTACATATATAAAATGGAATATTACTCGGCCATAAAAAGGAATGAAACTGGGTCATCTGTAGAGACATAGATGGATCGAGAGACTGTCATACAGAATGAAGTAAGTCAGAAAGAGGAAAACAAATGTTGTATATTAATGCATATATGTGGAGCCTAAAAATGGTACAGATGAACTGGTTTGCAGGGAAGAAATAGAGACACAGAGGTAGAGAACAAACGTATGGACACCAAGTGTGGGAAGCCATGGGGTGGTGGTGGTGGGATGAGTTGGGAGTTTGGGATTGACCTGTATACATGTATATGCATAAAATACATAACTAATAATAACGTGCTGTATAAAAAAATAAATAAAATTTCAAAATTTTAAAAAATAAAATTTAAAAATAAAACAGAAAAAAGTTCTTCCCGTCACACAGATGTATTTATAGGAATGAATTATTTCCATGCTTATATCTATAAATACATAAAAGAGGAATAACATCTAACTTGAAACATAAAAGAAACAAAAAGTGAACCCACGAGTTATACAGAGGATAACCCTATCACGGCACTTGCTCCAGTGGTAAACAATTCTGAAATTGGTCAGAGGTGGGGAACCATCTCCCATACAGCCAGCAACCCAACCCCCACGCAAGGAGCGTCCTCATTGCAAAGCTGGGGGACCGTGCCGAGGCATCTGTGAGTAAACGTGAGCTGAGCCCCAGGCCAGCTGCTGCTGAACTGTTCCCACCCTTTCCAGGTAAAACACCTGAATATGTACAAGGGCTTGAAAGCCTAGAGGAAGGACCGTGGAGCCACACCAGCGACAGCACGCAGGCCAACATGGTGCCTGCAGGCCAGCCAGCGTGGTCCTGGACCCTGGCGCTCTTCCAGAAGCTTTCCATTGCCCTGCCTGAGATACCCCTCCTGTCCCGGCCCCCACTGCTTTTTTCCTTCCTCACCTCTGTCCGGAGAGAAATTCCAGCGGAAGGTATGGGTGACACATCCTCTTCTTTACAGGCGGCAGCCTGGCAACTCCTGCAGAAAGGCCAGCAGAACCCCACTCACACCGGGCCACCCACAAAGCTGTGGCCCCTCACTCCCTCCCACCAGCACAGCCCCGAGACTGCTGACGGGGCAGAGAATATGGAGTCAGGCACAGCTTCAGGGGCTATTGCTGCCTGGAGCGCTGTTTATATTGACCTCAACGAGGCACACCTGGGGAGGGCGGGCCGGCAGGGTAAGGCTGCCCAGGTCAGCTAATCCACAACCCTCAGGGAATCACATTGTTGAAAATGGACCCCGCTAAGGCAGAAGAGAAGCCAAGGGAAAAAAGGACACAATGCCATTTGCAGCACCGTAGATGAGACTAGAAGTAATCACGTGACTTGTAGTAAGTCAGAAAGTGAAAGACACATATCATATCATATCACTTATAGGTGTTACCTAAAAATGGATACCAGGGCAGATATTTCCACGGAGAAGGGCAATCACAGATTCATTAAACAAACTTATGGTTCACCAATGGAAAGGTGTGAGGATTGGTTTCATTACGATATCGGGGTTAACAGACATATACAAACACAGGTGACATATATAATCACCAAAGACCTACAGAATACCAAGAGAGGACTACTCAACATTCTGTCATAACGTACATGGGAAAAGGATCCCAAGAAGAACAGTCATCTGTATAAGTGTAAAGGAACCACATCTTCCACACCTACAACAAGCCAAACATTGTAATCAAACTTGCTGTAATAAAAAATAAAAAAATTAAATTAAAAACACGAACAAGAATTAGTGAGACAAACGTGAGGGGCTTTCTCCTGGCACATCCCATTCTAAACTCCAATCTAGAACACCACTTCCCCTGAGGCTCTCTTGCCCTAGTAACCAGATTTGGTAAGGGTGAACTGCTGCCACCTTGTGGCCGTTTCACACAACAGCAGCTTTAATCCCAACGCTAATGGTCAGTTGATATTCAAAATCATTGCAGGCCTGTAAATGACACCTGCCCTGAAAACAAATCCTGGGGTCACATATCGACCAAAAAATTCAAAGGACGTCCATATTTCAAAACGACCGTTTCAAAAGGCATATTTTACGCACATTAGTGTTCTGCTTCTTTTCCTTTCTTTCCTTTTTTGTTAAAAAACACGGGAATGGAAAAAGGCATCCCTCAGAATGGGCGAAAATCGTTGCAGACGAATCAATGGACAGAGGTTTAATCTCCAATATATATAAACAGCTCATGCAGCTTAATATTAAAAAAACAAACAACCCCCAAAAAATGGGCAGAAGATCTAAAGAGACGTTTCTTCAAAGGAGACACAGAGATGGCCAAGACGCACATGAAAAGCTGCTCAACAGCACTAATTATTAGAGAAATGCAAATCAAAACTACAATGAGGTATCACCTCACACCTGTTAGAATCGGCATCATCAGAAAATCTACAAACAACCAATTCTGGGGAGGGTGTGGACAAAAGGAGCCCTCTTCCACTATTGGTGGGAATGTAAATTGATACAGTCCCTATGGAGAACAGTATGGAGTTTCCTTAAAAAAATTAGAAATAGAATTACCATCTGATCCAGCAATCCCACTTCTGGGCATATACCCAGAGAAAACCGTATTTCAAAAAGGCACATTCACCACAATGTTCGTTGCAGCACTATTTACAATAGCCAGGTAATGGAAGCAACCTAAATGCCCACAGACAGATGAATGGATAAAGATGTGGTACATATATAAAATGGAATATGACTCGGCCATAAAAAGGAATGAAACTGGGTCATCTGTAGAGACATCGATGGATCGAGAGACTGTCATACAGAATGAAGTAAGTCAGAAAGAGGAAAACAAATATTGTATATTAATGCATATATGTGGAGCCTAAAAATGGTACAGATGAACTGGTTTGCAGGGAAGAAATAGAGACACAGAGGTAGAGAACAAACGTATGGACACCAAGTGTGGGAAGCCATGGGGTGGTGGTGGTGGGATGAGTTGGGAGTTTGGGATTGACCTGTATACATGTATATGCATAAAATACATAACTAATAATAACGTGCTGTATAAAAAAATAAATAAAATTTCAAAATTTTAAAAAATAAAATTTAAAAATAAAACAGAAAAAAGTTCTTCCCGTCACACAGATGTATTTATAGGAATGAATTATTTCCATGCTTATATCTATAAATACATAAAAGAGGAATAACATCTAACTTGAAACCTAAAAGAAACAAAAAGTGAACCCACGAGTTATACAGAGGAAAACCCTATCACGGCACTTGCTCCAGTGGTAAACAACTCTGAAATTGGTCAGAGGTGGGGAACCATCTCCCATACAGCCAGCAACCCAACCCCCACGCAAGGAGCGTCCTCATTGCAAAGCTGGGGGACCGTGCCGAGGCATCTGTGAGTAAACGTGAGCTGAGCCCCAGGCCAGCTGCTGCTGAACTGTTCCCACCCTTTCCAGGTAAAACACCTGAATATGTACAAGGGCTTGAAAGCCTAGAGGAAGGACCGTGGAGCCACCCCAGCGACAGCACGCAGGCCAACTTGGTGCCTGCAGGCCAGCCAGCGTGGTCCTGGACCCTGGCGCTCTTCCAGAAGCTTTCCATTGCCCTGCCTGAGATACCCCTCCTGTCCCGGCCCCCACTGCTTTTTTCCTTCCTCACCTCTGTCCGGAGAGAAATTCCAGCGGAAGGTATGGGTGACACATCCTCTTCTTTACAGGCGGCAGCCTGGCAACTCCTGCAGAAAGGCCAGCAGAACCCCACTCACACCGGGCCACCCACAAAGCTGTGGCCCCTCACTCCCTCCCACCAGCACAGCCCCGAGACTGCTGACGGGGCAGAGAATATGGAGTCAGGCACAGCTTCAGGGGCTATTGCTGCCTGGAGCTCTGTTTATATTGACCTCAACGAGGCACACCTGGGGAGGGCGGGCCGGCAGGGTAAGGCTGCCCAGGTCAGCTAATCCACAACCCTCAGGGAATCACATTGTTGAAAATGGACCCCGCTAAGGCAGAAGAGAAGCCAAGGGAAAAAAGGACACAATGCCATTTGCAGCACCGTAGATGAGACTAGAAGTAATCACGTGACTTGTAGTAAGTCAGAAAGTGAAAGACACATATCATATCATATCACTTATAGGTGTTACCTAAAAATGGATACCAGGGCAGATATTTCCACGGAGAAGGGCAATCACAGATTCATTAAACAAACTTATGGTTCACCAATGGAAAGGTGTGAGGATTGGTTTCATTACGATATCGGGGTTAACAGACATATACAAACACAGGTGACATATATAATCACCAAAGACCTACAGAATACCAAGAGAGGACTACTCAACATTCTGTCATAACGTACATGGGAAAAGGATCCCAAGAAGAACAGTCATCTGTATAAGTGTAAAGGAACCACATCTTCCACACCTACAACAAGCCAAACATTGTAATCAAACTTGCTGTAATAAAAAATAAAAAAATTAAATTAAAAACACGAACAAGAATTAGTGAGACAAACGTGAGGGGCTTTCTCCTGGCACATCCCATTCTAAACTCCAATCTAGAACACCACTTCCCCTGAGGCTCTCTTGCCCTAGTAACCAGATTTGGTAAGGGTGAACTGCTGCCACCTTGTGGCCGTTTCACACAACAGCAGCTTTAATCCCAACGCTAATGGTCAGTTGATATTCAAAATCATTGCAGGCCTGTAAATGACACCTGCCCTGAAAACAAATCCTGGGGTCACATATCGACCAAAAAATTCAAAGGACGTCCATATTTCAAAACGACCGTTTCAAAAGGCATATTTTACGCACATTAGTGTTCTGCTTCTTTTCCTTTCTTTCCTTTTTTGTTAAAAAACACGGGAATGGAAAAAGGCATCCCTCAGAATGGGCGAAAATCGTTGCAGACGAATCAATGGACAGAGGTTTAATCTCCAATATATATAAACAGCTCATGCAGCTTAATATTAAAAAAACAAACAACCCCCAAAAAATGGGCAGAAGATCTAAAGAGACGTTTCTTCAAAGGAGACACAGAGATGGCCAAGACGCACATGAAAAGCTGCTCAACAGCACTAATTATTAGAGAAATGCAAATCAAAACTACAATGAGGTATCACCTCACACCTGTTAGAATCGGCATCATCAGAAAATCTACAAACAACCAATTCTGGGGAGGGTGTGGACAAAAGGAGCCCTCTTCCACTATTGGTGGGAATGTAAATTGATACAGTCCCTATGGAGAACAGTATGGAGTTTCCTTAAAAAAATTAGAAATAGAATTACCATCTGATCCAGCAATCCCACTTCTGGGCATATACCCAGAGAAAACCGTATTTCAAAAAGGCACATTCACCACAATGTTCGTTGCAGCACTATTTACAATAGCCAGGTAATGGAAGCAACCTAAATGCCCACAGACAGATGAATGGATAAAGATGTGGTACATATATAAAATGGAATATGACTCGGCCATAAAAAGGAATGAAACTGGGTCATTTGTAGAGACATCGATGGATCGAGAGACTGTCATACAGAATGAAGTAAGTCAGAAAGAGGAAAACAAATATTGTATATTAATGCATATATGTGGAGCCTAAAAATGGTACAGATGAACTGGTTTGCAGGGAAGAAATAGAGACACAGAGGTAGAGAACAAACGTATGGACACCAAGTGTGGGAAGCCATGGGGTGGTGGTGGTGGGATGAGTTGGGAGTTTGGGATTGACCTGTATACATGTATATGCATAAAATACATAACTAATAATAACGTGCTGTATAAAAAAATAAATAAAATTTCAAAATTTTAAAAAATAAAATTTAAAAATAAAACAGAAAAAAGTTCTTCCCGTCACACAGATGTATTTATAGGAATGAATTATTTCCATGCTTATATCTATAAATACATAAAAGAGGAATAACATCTAACTTGAAACATAAAAGAAACAAAAAGTGAACCCACGAGTTATACAGAGGAAAACCCTATCACGGCACTTGCTCCAGTGGTAAACAATTCTGAAATTGGTCAGAGGTGGGGAACCATCTCCCATACAGCCAGCAACCCAACCCCCACGCAAGGAGCGTCCTCATTGCAAAGCTGGGGGACCGTGCCGAGGCATCTGTGAGTAAACGTGAGCTGAGCCCCAGGCCAGCTGCTGCTGAACTGTTCCCACCCTTTCCAGGTAAAACACCTGAATAGGTACAAGGGCTTGAAAGCCTAGAGGAAGGACCGTGGAGCCACACCAGCGACAGCACGCAGGCCAACTTGGTGCCTGCAGGCCAGCCAGCGTGGTCCTGGACCCTGGCGCTCTTCCAGAAGCTTTCCATTGCCCTGCCTGAGATACCCCTCCTGTCCCGGCCCCCACTGCTTTTTTCCTTCCTCACCTCTGTCCGGAGAGAAATTCCAGCGGAAGGTATGGGTGACACATCCTCTTCTTTACAGGCGGCAGCCTGGCAACTCCTGCAGAAAGGCCAGCAGAACCCCACTCACACCGGGCCACCCACAAAGCTGTGGCCCCTCACTCCCTCCCACCAGCACAGCCCCGAGACTGCTGACGGGGCAGAGAATATGGAGTCAGGCACAGCTTCAGGGGCTATTGCTGCCTGGAGCTCTGTTTATATTGACCTCAACGAGGCACACCTGGGGAGGGCGGGCCGGCAGGGTAAGGCTGCCCAGGTCAGCTAATCCACAACCCTCAGGGAATCACATTGTTGAAAATGGACCCCGCTAAGGCAGAAGAGAAGCCAAGGGAAAAAAGGACACAATGCCATTTGCAGCACCGTAGATGAGTCTAGAAGTAATCACGTGACTTGTAGTAAGTCAGAAAGTGAAAGACACATATCATATCATATCACTTATAGGTGTTACCTAAAAATGGATACCAGGGCAGATATTTCCACGGAGAAGGGCAATCACAGATTCATTAAACAAACTTATGGTTCACCAATGGAAAGGTGTGAGGATTGGTTTCATTACGATATCGGGGTTAACAGACATATACAAACACAGGTGACATATATAATCACCAAAGACCTACAGAATACCAAGAGAGGACTACTCAACATTCTGTCATAACGTACATGGGAAAAGGATCCCAAGAAGAACAGTCATCTGTATAAGTGTAAAGGAACCACATCTTCCACACATACAACAAGCCAAACATTGTAATCAAACTTGCTGTAATAAAAAATAAAAAAATTAAATTAAAAACACGAACAAGAAGTAGTGAGACAAACGTGAGGGGCTTTCTCCTGGCACATCCCATTCTAAACTCCAATCTAGAACACCACTTCCCCTGAGGCTCTCTTGCCCTAGCAACCAGATTTGGTAAGGGTGAACTGCTGCCACCTTGTGGCCGTTTCACACAACAGCAGCTTTAATCCCAACGCTAATGGTCAGTTGATATTCAAAATCATTGCAGGCCTGTAAATGACACCTGCCCTGAAAACAAATCCTGGGGTCACATATCGACCAAAAATTTCAAAGGACGTCCATATTTCAAAACCACCGTTTCAAAAGGCATATTTTACGCACATTAGTGTTCTGCTTCTTTTCCTTTCTTTCCGTTTTTGTTAAAAAACACGGGAATGGAAAAATGCATCCCTCAGAATGGGCGAAAATCGTTGCAGACGAATCAATGGACAGAGGTTTAATCTCCAATATATATAAACAGCTCATGCAGCTTAATATTAAAAAAACAAACAACCCCCAAAAAATGGGCAGAAGATCTAAAGAGACGTTTCTTCAAAGGAGACACAGAGATGGCCAAGACACACATGAAAAGCTGCTCAACAGCACTAATTATTAGAGAAATGCAAATCAAAACTACAATGAGGTATCACCTCACACCTGTTAGAATCGGCATCATCAGAAAATCTACAAACAACCAATTCTGGGGAGGGTGTGGACAAAAGGAACCCTCTTCCACTATTGGTGGGAATGTAAATTGATACAGTCCCTATGGAGAACAGTATGGAGTTTCCTTAAAAGAATTAGAAATAGAATTACCATCTGATCCAGCAATCCCACTTCTGGGCATATACCCAGAGAAAACCGTATTTCAAAAAGGCACCTTCACCACAATGTTCGTTGCAGCACTATTTACAATAGCCAGGTAATGGAAGCAACCTAAATGCCCACAGACAGATGAATGGATAAAGATGTGGTACATATATAAAATGGAATATGACTCGGCCATAAAAAGGAATGAAACTGGGTCATCTGTAGAGACATCGATGGATCGAGAGACTGTCATACAGAATGAAGTAAGTCAGAAAGAGGAAAACAAATATTGTATATTAATGCATATATGTGGAGCCTAAAAATGGTACAGATGAACTGGTTTGCAGGGAAGAAATAGAGACACAGAGGTAGAGAACAAACGTATGGACACCAAGTGTGGGAAGCCATGGGGTGGTGGTGGTGGGATGAGTTGGGAGTTTGGGATTGACCTGTATACATGTATATGCATAAAATACATAACTAATAATAACGTGCTGTATAAAAAAATAAATAAAATTTCAAAATTTTAAAAAATAAAATTTAAAAATAAAACAGAAAAAAGTTCTTCCCGTCACACAGATGTATTTATAGGAATGAATTATTTCCATGCTTATATCTATAAATACATAAAAGAGGAATAACATCTAACTTGAAACATAAAAGAAACAAAAAGTGAACCCACGAGTTATACAGAGGAAAACCCTATCACGGCACTTGCTCCAGTGGTAAACAATTCTGAAATTGGTCAGAGGTGGGGAACCATCTCCCATACAGCCAGCAACCCAACCCCCACGCAAGGAGCGTCCTCATTGCAAAGCTGGGGGACCGTGCCGAGGCATCTGTGAGTAAACGTGAGCTGAGCCCCAGGCCAGCTGCTGCTGAACTGTTCCCACCCTTTCCAGGTAAAACACCTGAATATGTACAAGGGCTTGAAAGCCTAGAGGAAGGACCGTGGAGCCACACCAGCGACAGCACGCAGGCCAACTTGGTGCCTGCAGGCCAGCCAGCGTGGTCCTGGACCCTGGCGCTCTTCCAGAAGCTTTCCATTGCCCTGCCTGAGATACCCCTCCTGTCCCGGCCCCCACTGCTTTTTTCCTTCCTCACCTCTGTCCGGAGAGAAATTCCAGCGGAAGGTATGGGTGACACATCCTCTTCTTTACAGGCGGCAGCCTGGCAACTCCTGCAGAAAGGCCAGCAGAACCCCACTCACACCGGGCCACCCACAAAGCTGTGGCCCCTCACTCCCTCCCACCAGCACAGCCCCGAGACTGCTGACGGGGCAGAGAATATGGAGTCAGGCACAGCTTCAGGGGCTATTGCTGCCTGGAGCTCTGTTTATATTGACCTCAACGAGGCACACCTGGGGAGGGCGGGCCGGCAGGGTAAGGCTGCCCAGGTCAGCTAATCCACAACCCTCAGGGAATCACATTGTTGAAAATGGACCCCGCTAAGGCAGAAGAGAAGCCAAGGGAAAAAAGGACACAATGCCATTTGCAGCACCGTAGATGAGTCTAGAAGTAATCACGTGACTTGTAGTAAGTCAGAAAGTGAAAGACACATATCATATCATATCACTTATAGGTGTTACCTAAAAATGGATACCAGGGCAGATATTTCCACGGAGAAGGGCAATCACAGATTCATTAAACAAACTTATGGTTCACCAATGGAAAGGTGTGAGGATTGGTTTCATTACGATATCGGGGTTAACAGACATATACAAACACAGGTGACATATATAATCACCAAAGACCTACAGAATACCAAGAGAGGACTACTCAACATTCTGTCATAACGTACATGGGAAAAGGATCCCAAGAAGAACAGTCATCTGTATATGTGTAAAAGAACCACATCTTCCACACCTATAACAAGCCAAAGATTGTAATCAAAATGCTGTAATAAAAAATAAAAACTTAAATTAAAAACACGAACAAGAAGTAGTGAGACAAACGTGAGGGGCTTTCTCCTGGTACATTCCATTCTAAACTCCAATCTAGAACACCACTTCCACTGAGGCTCTCTTGCCCTAGTAACCAGATTTGGTAAGGGTGAACTGCTGCCACCTTGTGGCCGTTTCACACAACAGCAGCTTTAATCCCAACGCTAATGGTCAGTTGATATTCAAAATCATTGCAGGCCTGTAAATGACACCTGCCCTGAAAACAAATCATGGGGTCACATATCGACCAAAAATTTCAAAGGACGTCCATATTTCAAAACCACCATTTCAAAAGGCATATTTTACGCACATTAGTGTTCTGCTTCTTTTCCTTTCTTTCCTTTTTTGTTAAAAAACACGGGAATGGAAAAAGGCATCCCTCAGAATGGGCAAAAATCGTTGCAGACGAATCAATGGACAGAGGTTTAATCTCCAATATATATAAACAGCTCATGCAGCTTAATATTAAAAAAACAAACAACCCAAAAAAAATGGGCAGAAGATCTAAAGAGACGTTTCTTCAAAGGAGACACAGAGATGGCCAAGACGCACATGAAAAGCTGCTCAACAGCACTAATTATTAGAGAAATGCAAATCAAAACTACAATGAGGTATCACCTCACACCTGTTAGAATCGGCATCATCAGAAAATCTACAAACAACCAATTCTGGGGAGGGTGTGGACAAAAGGAACCCTCTTCCACTATTGGTGGGAATGTAAATTGATACAGTCCCTATGGAGAACAGTATGGAGTTTCCTTAAAAAAATTAGAAATAAAATTACCATCTGATCCAGCAATCCCACTTCTGGGCATATACCCAGAGAAAACCGTATTTCAAAAAGGCACCTTCACCACAATGTTCGTTGCAGCACTATTTACAATAGCCAGGTAATGGAAGCAACCTAAATGCCCACAGACAGATGAATGGATAAAGATGTGGTACATATATAAAATGGAATATGACTCGGCCATAAAAAGGAATGAAACTGGGTCATTTGTAGAGACATCGATGGATCGAGAGACTGTCATACAGAATGAAGTAAGTCAGAAAGAGGAAAACAAATATTGTATATTAATGCATATATGTGGAGCCTAAAAATGGTACAGATGAACTGGTTTGCAGGGAAGAAATAGAGACACAGAGGTAGAGAACAAACGTATGGACACCAAGTGTGGGAAGCCATGGGGTGGTGGTGGTGGGATGAGTTGGGAGTTTGGGATTGACCTGTATACATGTATATGCATAAAATACATAACTAATAATAACGTGCTGTATAAAAAAATAAATAAAATTTCAAAATTTTAAAAAATAAAATTTAAAAATAAAACAGAAAAAAGTTCTTCCCGTCACACAGATGTATTTATAGGAATGAATTATTTCCATGCTTATATCTATAAATACATAAAAGAGGAATAACATCTAACTTGAAACATAAAAGAAACAAAAAGTGAACCCACGAGTTATACAGAGGAAAACCCTATCACGGCACTTGCTCCAGTGGTAAACAATTCTGAAATTGGTCAGAGGTGGGGAACCATCTCCCATACAGCCAGCAACCCAACCCCCACGCAAGGAGCGTCCTCATTGCAAAGCTGGGGGACCGTGCCGAGGCATCTGTGAGTAAACGTGAGCTGAGCCCCAGGCCAGCTGCTGCTGAACTGTTCCCACCCTTTCCAGGTAAAACACCTGAATATGTACAAGGGCTTGAAAGCCTAGAGGAAGGACCGTGGAGCCACACCAGCGACAGCACGCAGGCCAACTTGGTGCCTGCAGGCCAGCCAGCATGGTCCTGGACCCTGGCGCTCTTCCAGAAGCTTTCCATTGCCCTGCCTGAGATAACCCTCCTGTCCCGGCCCCCACTGCTTTTTTCCTTCCTCACCTCTGTCCGGAGAGAAATTCCAGCGGAAGGTATGGGTGACACATCCTCTTCTTTACAGGCGGCAGCCTGGCAACTCCTGCAGAAAGGCCAGCAGAACCCCACTCACACCGGGCCACCCACAAAGCTGTGGCCCCTCACTCCCTCCCACCAGCACAGCCCCGAGACTGCTGACGGGGCAGAGAATATGGAGTCAGGCACAGCTTCAGGGGCTATTGCTGCCTGGAGCTCTGTTTATATTGACCTCAACGAGGCACACCTGGGGAGGGCGGGCCGGCAGGGTAAGGCTGCCCAGGTCAGCTAATCCACAACCCTCAGGGAATCACATTGTTGAAAATGGACCCCGCTAAGGCAGAAGAGAAGCCAAGGGAAAAAAGGACACAATGCCATTTGCAGCACCGTAGATGAGTCTAGAAGTAATCACGTGACTTGTAGTAAGTCAGAAAGTGAAAGACACATATCATATCATATCACTTATAGGTGTTACCTAAAAATGGATACCAGGGCAGATATTTCCACGGAGAAGGGCAATCACAGATTCATTAAACAAACTTATGGTTCACCAATGGAAAGGTGTGAGGATTGGTTTCATTACGATATCGGGGTTAACAGACATATACAAACACAGGTGACATATATAATCACCAAAGACCTACAGAATACCAAGAGAGGACTACTCAACATTCTGTCATAACGTACATGGGAAAAGGATCCCAAGAAGAACAGTCATCTGTATAAGTGTAAAGGAACCACATCTTCCACACCTACAACAAGCCAAACATTGTAATCAAACTTGCTGTAATAAAAAATAAAAAAATTAAATTAAAAACACGAACAAGAAGTAGTGAGACAAACGTGAGGGGCTTTCTCCTGGCACATCCCATTCTAAACTCCAATCTAGAACACCACTTCCCCTGAGGCTCTCTTGCCCTAGTAACCAGATTTGGTAAGGGTGAACGGCTGCCACCTTGTGGCCGTTTCACACAACAGCAGCTTTAATCCCAACGCTAATGGTCAGTTGATATTCAAAATCATTGCAGGCCTGTAAATGACACCTGCCCTGAAAACAAATCCTGGGGTCACATATCGACCAAAAAATTCAAAGGACGTCCATATTTCAAAACGACCATTTCAAAAGGCATATTTTACGCACATTAGTGTTCTGCTTCTTTTCCTTTCTTTCCTTTTTTGTTAAAAAACACGGGAATGGAAAAAGGCATCCCTCAGAATGGGCGAAAATCGTTGCAGACGAATCAATGGACAGAGGTTTAATCTCCAATATATATAAACAGCTCATGCAGCTTAATATTAAAAAAACAAACAACCCCCAAAAAATGGGCAGAAGATCTAAAGAGACGTTTCTTCAAAGGAGACACAGAGATGGCCAAGACACACATGAAAAGCTGCTCAACAGCACTAATTATTAGAGAAATGCAAATCAAAACTACAATGAGGTATCACCTCACACCTGTTAGAATCGGCATCATCAGAAAATCTACAAACAACCAATTCTGGGGAGGGTGTGGACAAAAGGAACCCTCTTCCACTATTGGTGGGAATGTAAATTGATACAGTCCCTATGGAGAACAGTATGGAGTTTCCTTAAAAAAATTAGAAATAGAATTACCATCTGATCCAGCAATCCCACTTCTGGGCATATACCCAGAGAAAACCGTATTTCAAAAAGGCACATTCACCACAATGTTCGTTGCAGCACTATTTACAATAGCCAGGTAATGGAAGCAACCTAAATGCCCACAGACAGATGAATGGATAAAGATGTGGTACATATATAAAATGGAATATTACTCGGCCATAAAAAGGAATGAAACTGGGTCATTTGTAGAGACATCGATGGATCGAGAGACTGTCATACAGAATGAAGTAAGTCAGAAAGAGGAAAACAAATATTGTATATTAATGCATATATGTGGAGCCTAAAAATGGTACAGATGAACTGGTTTGCAGGGAAGAAATAGAGACACAGAGGTAGAGAACAAACGTATGGACACCAAGTGTGGGAAGCCATGGGGTGGTGGTGGTGGGATGAGTTGGGAGTTTGGGATTGACCTGTATACATGTATATGCATAAAATACATAACTAATAATAACGTGCTGTATAAAAAAATAAATAAAATTTCAAAATTTTAAAAAATAAAATTTAAAAATAAAACAGAAAAAAGTTCTTCCCGTCACACAGATGTATTTATAGGAATGAATTATTTCCATGCTTATATCTATAAATACATAAAAGAGGAATAACATCTAACTTGAAACATAAAAGAAACAAAAAGTGAACCCACGAGTTATACAGAGGAAAACCCTATCACGGCACTTGCTCCAGTGGTAAACAATTCTGAAATTGGTCAGAGGTGGGGAACCATCTCCCATACAGCCAGCAACCCAACCCCCACGCAAGGAGCGTCCTCATTGCAAAGCTGGGGGACCGTGCCGAGGCATCTGTGAGTAAACGTGAGCTGAGCCCCAGGCCAGCTGCTGCTGAACTGTTCCCACCCTTTCCAGGTAAAACACCTGAATAGGTACAAGGGCTTGAAAGCCTAGAGGAAGGACCATGGAGCCACACCAGCGACAGCACGCAGGCCAACTTGGTGCCTGCAGGCCAGCCAGCGTGGTCCTGGACCCTGGCGCTCTTCCAGAAGCTTTCCATTGCCCTGCCTGAGATACCCCTCCTGTCCCGGCCCCCACTGCTTTTTTCCTTCCTCACCTCTGTCCGGAAAGAAATTCCAGCGGAAGGTATGGGTGACACATCCTCTTCTTTACAGGCGGCAGCCTGGCAACTCCTGCAGAAAGGCCAGCAGAACCCCACTCACACCGGGCCACCCACAAAGCTGTGGCCCCTCACTCCCTCCCACCAGCACAGCCCCGAGACTGCTGACGGGGCAGAGAATATGGAGTCAGGCACAGCTTCAGGGGCTATTGCTGCCTGGAGCTCTGTTTATATTGACCTCAACGAGGCACACCTGGGGAGGGCGGGCCGGCAGGGTAAGGCTGCCCAGGTCAGCTAATCCACAACCCTCAGGGAATCACATTGTTGAAAATGGACCCCGCTAAGGCAGAAGAGAAGCCAAGGGAAAAAAGGACACAATGCCATTTGCAGCACCGTAGATGAGTCTAGAAGTAATCACGTGACTTGTAGTAAGTCAGAAAGTGAAAGACACATATCATATCATATCACTTATAGGTGTTACCTAAAAATGGATACCAGGGCAGATATTTCCACGGAGAAGGGCAATCACAGATTCATTAAACAAACTTATGGTTCACCAATGGAAAGGTGTGAGGATTGGTTTCATTACGATATCGGGGTTAACAGACATATACAAACACAGGTGACATATATAATCACCAAAGACCTACAGAATACCAAGAGAGGACTACTCAACATTCTGTCATAACGTACATGGGAAAAGGATCCCAAGAAGAACAGTCATCTGTATATGTGTAAAGGAACCACATCTTCCACACCTACAACAAGCCAAACATTGTAATCAAACTTGCTGTAATAAAAAATAAAAAAATTAAATTAAAAACACGAACAAGAAGTAGTGAGACAAACGTGAGGGGCTTTCTCCTGGCACATCCCATTCTAAACTCCAATCTAGAACACCACTTCCCCTGAGGCTCTCTTGCCCTAGTAACCAGATTTGGTAAGGGTGAACTGCTGCCACCTTGTGGCCGTTTCACACAACAGCAGCTTTAATCCCAACGCTAATGGTCAGTTGATATTCAAAATCATTGCAGGCCTGTAAATGACACCTGCCCTGAAAACAAATCCTGGGGTCACATATCGACCAAAAATTTCAAAGGACGTCCATATTTCAAAACCACCGTTTCAAAAGGCATATTTTACGCACATTAGTGTTCTGCTTCTTTTCCTTTCTTTCCTTTTTTGTTAAAAAACACGGGAATGGAAAAAGGCATCCCTCAGAATGGGCGAAAATCGTTGCAGACGAATCAATGGACAGAGGTTTAATCTCCAATATATATAAACAGCTCATGCAGCTTAATATTAAAAAAACAAACAACCCAAAAAAAATGGGCAGAAGATCTAAAGAGACGTTTCTTCAAAGGAGACACAGAGATGGCCAAGACGCACATGAAAAGCTGCTCAACAGCACTAATTATTAGAGAAATGCAAATCAAAACTACAATGAGGTATCACCTCACACCTGTTAGAATCGGCATCATCAGAAAATCTACAAACAACCAATTCTGGGGAGGGTGTGGACAAAAGGAGCCCTCTTCCACTATTGGTGGGAATGTAAATTGATACAGTCCCTATGGAGAACAGTATGGAGTTTCCTTAAAAAAATTAGAAATAGAATTACCATCTGATCCAGCAATCCCACTTCTGGGCATATACCCAGAGAAAACCGTATTTCAAAAAGGCACCTTCACCACAATGTTCGTTGCAGCACTATTTACAATAGCCAGGTAATGGAAGCAACCTAAATGCCCACAGACAGATGAATGGATAAAGATGTGGTACATATATAAAATGGAATATGACTCGGCCATAAAAAGGAATGAAACTGGGTCATTTGTAGAGACATCGATGGATCGAGAGACTGTCATACAGAATGAAGTAAGTCAGAAAGAGGAAAACAAATATTGTATATTAATGCATATATGTGGAGCCTAAAAATGGTACAGATGAACTGGTTTGCAGGGAAGAAATAGAGACACAGAGGTAGAGAACAAACGTATGGACACCAAGTGTGGGAAGCCATGGGGTGGTGGTGGTGGGATGAGTTGGGAGTTTGGGATTGACCTGTATACATGTATATGCATAAAATACATAACTAATAATAACGTGCTGTATAAAAAAATAAATAAAATTTCAAAATTTTAAAAAATAAAATTTAAAAATAAAACAGAAAAAAGTTCTTCCCGTCACACAGATGTATTTATAGGAATGAATTATTTCCATGCTTATATCTATAAATACATAAAAGAGGAATAACATCTAACTTGAAACATAAAAGAAACAAAAAGTGAACCCACGAGTTATACAGAGGAAAACCCTATCACGGCACTTGCTCCAGTGGTAAACAATTCTGAAATTGGTCAGAGGTGGGGAACCATCTCCCATACAGCCAGCAACCCAACCCCCACGCAAGGAGCGTCCTCATTGCAAAGCTGGGGGACCGTGCCGAGGCATCTGTGAGTAAACGTGAGCTGAGCCCCAGGCCAGCTGCTGCTGAACTGTTCCCACCCTTTCCAGGTAAAACACCTGAATATGTACAAGGGCTTGAAAGCCTAGAGGAAGGACCGTGGAGCCACACCAGCGACAGCACGCAGGCCAACTTGGTGCCTGCAGGCCAGCCAGCATGGTCCTGGACCCTGGCGCTCTTCCAGAAGCTTTCCATTGCCCTGCCTGAGATAACCCTCCTGTCCCGGCCCCCACTGCTTTTTTCCTTCCTCACCTCTGTCCGGAGAGAAATTCCAGCGGAAGGTATGGGTGACACATCCTCTTCTTTACAGGCGGCAGCCTGGCAACTCCTGCAGAAAGGCCAGCAGAACCCCACTCACACCGGGCCACCCACAAAGCTGTGGCCCCTCACTCCCTCCCACCAGCACAGCCCCGAGACTGCTGACGGGGCAGAGAATATGGAGTCAGGCACAGCTTCAGGGGCTATTGCTGCCTGGAGCTCTGTTTATATTGACCTCAACGAGGCACACCTGGGGAGGGCGGGCCGGCAGGGTAAGGCTGCCCAGGTCAGCTAATCCACAACCCTCAGGGAATCACATTGTTGAAAATGGACCCCGCTAAGGCAGAAGAGAAGCCAAGGGAAAAAAGGACACAATGCCATTTGCAGCACCGTAGATGAGTCTAGAAGTAATCACGTGACTTGTAGTAAGTCAGAAAGTGAAAGACACATATCATATCATATCACTTATAGGTGTTACCTAAAAATGGATACCAGGGCAGATATTTCCACGGAGAAGGGCAATCACAGATTCATTAAACAAACTTATGGTTCACCAATGGAAAGGTGTGAGGATTGGTTTCATTACGATATCGGGGTTAACAGACATATACAAACACAGGTGACATATATAATCACAAAAGACCTACAGAATACCAAGAGAGGACTACTCAACATTCTGTCATAACGTACATGGGAAAAGGATCCCAAGAAGAACAGTCATCTGTATAAGTGTAAAGGAACCACATCTTCCACACCTACAACAAGCCAAACATTGTAATCAAACTTGCTGTAATAAAAAATAAAAAAATTAAATTAAAAACACGAACAAGAAGTAGTGAGACAAACGTGAGGGGCTTTCTCCTGGCACATCCCATTCTAAACTCCAATCTAGAACACCACTTCCCCTGAGGCTCTCTTGCCCTAGTAACCAGATTTGGTAAGGGTGAACGGCTGCCACCTTGTGGCCGTTTCACACAACAGCAGCTTTAATCCCAACGCTAATGGTCAGTTGATATTCAAAATCATTGCAGGCCTGTAAATGACACCTGCCCTGAAAACAAATCCTGGGGTCACATATCGACCAAAAAATTCAAAGGACGTCCATATTTCAAAACGACCATTTCAAAAGGCATATTTTACGCACATTAGTGTTCTGCTTCTTTTCCTTTCTTTCCTTTTTTGTTAAAAAACACGGGAATGGAAAAAGGCATCCCTCAGAATGGGCGAAAATCGTTGCAGACGAATCAATGGACAGAGGTTTAATCTCCAATATATATAAACAGCTCATGCAGCTTAATATTAAAAAAACAAACAACCCCCAAAAAATGGGCAGAAGATCTAAAGAGACGTTTCTTCAAAGGAGACACAGAGATGGCCAAGACACACATGAAAAGCTGCTCAACAGCACTAATTATTAGAGAAATGCAAATCAAAACTACAATGAGGTATCACCTCACACCTGTTAGAATCGGCATCATCAGAAAATCTACAAACAACCAATTCTGGGGAGGGTGTGGACAAAAGGAACCCTCTTCCACTATTGGTGGGAATGTAAATTGATACAGTCCCTATGGAGAACAGTATGGAGTTTCCTTAAAAAAATTAGAAATAGAATTACCATCTGATCCAGCAATCCCACTTCTGGGCATATACCCAGAGAAAACCGTATTTCAAAAAGGCACATTCACCACAATGTTCGTTGCAGCACTATTTACAATAGCCAGGTAATGGAAGCAACCTAAATGCCCACAGACAGATGAATGGATAAAGATGTGGTACATATATAAAATGGAATATTACTCGGCCATAAAAAGGAATGAAACTGGGTCATTTGTAGAGACATCGATGGATCGAGAGACTGTCATACAGAATGAAGTAAGTCAGAAAGAGGAAAACAAATATTGTATATTAATGCATATATGTGGAGCCTAAAAATGGTACAGATGAACTGGTTTGCAGGGAAGAAATAGAGACACAGAGGTAGAGAACAAACGTATGGACACCAAGTGTGGGAAGCCATGGGGTGGTGGTGGTGGGATGAGTTGGGAGTTTGGGATTGACCTGTATACATGTATATGCATAAAATACATAACTAATAATAACGTGCTGTATAAAAAAATAAATAAAATTTCAAAATTTTAAAAAATAAAATTTAAAAATAAAACAGAAAAAAGTTCTTCCCGTCACACAGATGTATTTATAGGAATGAATTATTTCCATGCTTATATCTATAAATACATAAAAGAGGAATAACATCTAACTTGAAACATAAAAGAAACAAAAAGTGAACCCACGAGTTATACAGAGGAAAACCCTATCACGGCACTTGCTCCAGTGGTAAACAATTCTGAAATTGGTCAGAGGTGGGGAACCATCTCCCATACAGCCAGCAACCCAACCCCCACGCAAGGAGCGTCCTCATTGCAAAGCTGGGGGACCGTGCCGAGGCATCTGTGAGTAAACGTGAGCTGAGCCCCAGGCCAGCTGCTGCTGAACTGTTCCCACCCTTTCCAGGTAAAACACCTGAATAGGTACAAGGGCTTGAAAGCCTAGAGGAAGGACCATGGAGCCACACCAGCGACAGCACGCAGGCCAACTTGGTGCCTGCAGGCCAGCCAGCGTGGTCCTGGACCCTGGCGCTCTTCCAGAAGCTTTCCATTGCCCTGCCTGAGATACCCCTCCTGTCCCGGCCCCCACTGCTTTTTTCCTTCCTCACCTCTGTCCGGAAAGAAATTCCAGCGGAAGGTATGGGTGACACATCCTCTTCTTTACAGGCGGCAGCCTGGCAACTCCTGCAGAAAGGCCAGCAGAACCCCACTCACACCGGGCCACCCACAAAGCTGTGGCCCCTCACTCCCTCCCACCAGCACAGCCCCGAGACTGCTGACGGGGCAGAGAATATGGAGTCAGGCACAGCTTCAGGGGCTATTGCTGCCTGGAGCTCTGTTTATATTGACCTCAACGAGGCACACCTGGGGAGGGCGGGCCGGCAGGGTAAGGCTGCCCAGGTCAGCTAATCCACAACCCTCAGGGAATCACATTGTTGAAAATGGACCCCGCTAAGGCAGAAGAGAAGCCAAGGGAAAAAAGGACACAATGCCATTTGCAGCACCGTAGATGAGTCTAGAAGTAATCACGTGACTTGTAGTAAGTCAGAAAGTGAAAGACACATATCATATCATATCACTTATAGGTGTTACCTAAAAATGGATACCAGGGCAGATATTTCCACGGAGAAGGGCAATCACAGATTCATTAAACAAACTTATGGTTCACCAATGGAAAGGTGTGAGGATTGGTTTCATTACGATATCGGGGTTAACAGACATATACAAACACAGGTGACATATATAATCACCAAAGACCTACAGAATACCAAGAGAGGACTACTCAACATTCTGTCATAACGTACATGGGAAAAGGATCCCAAGAAGAACAGTCATCTGTATATGTGTAAAGGAACCACATCTTCCACACCTACAACAAGCCAAACATTGTAATCAAACTTGCTGTAATAAAAAATAAAAAAATTAAATTAAAAACACGAACAAGAAGTAGTGAGACAAACGTGAGGGGCTTTCTCCTGGCACATCCCATTCTAAACTCCAATCTAGAACACCACTTCCCCTGAGGCTCTCTTGCCCTAGTAACCAGATTTGGTAAGGGTGAACTGCTGCCACCTTGTGGCCGTTTCACACAACAGCAGCTTTAATCCCAACGCTAATGGTCAGTTGATATTCAAAATCATTGCAGGCCTGTAAATGACACCTGCCCTGAAAACAAATCCTGGGGTCACATATCGACCAAAAATTTCAAAGGACGTCCATATTTCAAAACCACCGTTTCAAAAGGCATATTTTACGCACATTAGTGTTCTGCTTCTTTTCCTTTCTTTCCTTTTTTGTTAAAAAACACGGGAATGGAAAAAGGCATCCCTCAGAATGGGCGAAAATCGTTGCAGACGAATCAATGGACAGAGGTTTAATCTCCAATATATATAAACAGCTCATGCAGCTTAATATTAAAAAAACAAACAACCCAAAAAAAATGGGCAGAAGATCTAAAGAGACGTTTCTTCAAAGGAGACACAGAGATGGCCAAGACGCACATGAAAAGCTGCTCAACAGCACTAATTATTAGAGAAATGCAAATCAAAACTACAATGAGGTATCACCTCACACCTGTTAGAATCGGCATCATCAGAAAATCTACAAACAACCAATTCTGGGGAGGGTGTGGACAAAAGGAGCCCTCTTCCACTATTGGTGGGAATGTAAATTGATACAGTCCCTATGGAGAACAGTATGGAGTTTCCTTAAAAAAATTAGAAATAGAATTACCATCTGATCCAGCAATCCCACTTCTGGGCATATACCCAGAGAAAACCGTATTTCAAAAAGGCACATTCACCACAATGTTCGTTGCAGCACTATTTACAATAGCCAGGTAATGGAAGCAACCTAAATGCCCACAGACAGATGAATGGATAAAGATGTGGTACATATATAAAATGGAATATTACTCGGCCATAAAAAGGAATGAAACTGGGTCATTGGTAGAGACATCGATGGATCGAGAGACTGTCATACAGAATGAAGTAAGTCAGAAAGAGGAAAACACATATTGTATATTAATGCATATATGTGGAGCCTAAAAATGGTACAGATGAACTGGTTTGCAGGGAAGAAATAGAGACACAGAGGTAGAGAACAAACGTATGGACACCAAGTGTGGGAAGCCATGGGGTGGTGGTGGTGGGATGAGTTGGGAGTTTGGGATTGACCTGTATACATGTATATGCATAAAATACATAACTAATAATAACGTGCTGTATAAAAAAATAAATAAAATTTCAAAATTTTAAAAAATAAAATTTAAAAATAAAACAGAAAAAAGTTCTTCCCGTCACACAGATGTATTTATAGGAATATATTATTTCCATGCTTATATCTATAAATACATAAAAGAGGAATAACATCTAACTTGAAACATAAAAGAAAAAAAAAGTGAACCCACGAGTTATACAGAGGAAAACCCTATCACGGCACTTGCTCCAGTGGTAAACAATTCTGAAATTGGTCAGAGGTGGGGAACCATCTCCCATACAGCCAGCAACCCAACCCCCACGCAAGGAGCGTCCTCATTGCAAAGCTGGGGGACCGTGCCGAGGCATCTGTGAGTAAACGTGAGCTGAGCCCCAGGCCAGCTGCTGCTGAACTGTTCCCAACCTTTCCAGGTAAAACACCTGAATAGGTACAAGGGCTTGAAAGCCTAGAGGAAGGACCATGGAGCCACACCAGCGACAGCACGCAGGCCAACTTGGTGCCTGCAGGCCAGCCAGCGTGGTCCTGGACCCTGGCGCTCTTCCAGAAGCTTTCCATTGCCCTGCCTGAGATACCCCTCCTGTCCCGGCCCCCACTGCTTTTTTCCTTCCTCACCTCTGTCCGGAGAGAAATTCCAGCGGAAGGTATGGGTGACACATCCTCTTCTTTACAGGCGGCAGCCTGGCAACTCCTGCAGAAAGGCCAGCAGATCCCCACTCACACCGGGCCACCCACAAAGCTGTGGCCCCTCACTCCCTCCCACCAGCACAGCCCCGAGACTGCTGACGGGGCAGAGAATATGGAGTCAGGCACAGCTTCAGGGGCTATTGCTGCCTGGAGCTCTGTTTATATTGACCTCAACGAGGCACACCTGGTGAGGGCGGGCCGGCAGGGTAAGGCTGCCCAGGTCAGCTAATCCACAACCCTCAGGGAATCACATTGTTGAAAATGGACCCCGCTAAGGCAGAAGAGAAGCCAAGGGAAAAAAGGACACAATGCCATTTGCAGCACCGTAGATGAGTCTAGAAGTAATCACGTGACTTGTAGTAAGTCAGAAAGTGAAAGACACATATCATATCATATCACTTATAGGTGTTACCTTAAAATGGATACCAGGGCAGATATTTCCACGGAGAAGGGCAATCACAGATTCATTAAACAAACTTATGGTTCACCAATGGAAAGGTGTGAGGATTGGTTTCATTACGATATCGGGGTTAACAGACATATACAAACACAGGTGACATATATAATCACCAAAGACCTACAGAATACCAAGAGAGGACTACTCAACATTCTGTCATAACGTACATGGGAAAAGGATCCCAAGAAGAACAGTCATCTGTATAAGTGTAAAGGAACCACATCTTCCACACCTACAACAAGCCAAACATTGTAATCAAACTTGCTGTAATAAAAAATAAAAAAATTAAATTAAAAACACGAACAAGAAGTAGTGAGACAAACGTGAGGGGCTTTCTCCTGGCACATCCCATTCTAAACTCCAATCTAGAACACCACTTCCCCTGAGTCTCTCTTGCCCTAGTAACCAGATTTGGTAAGGGTGAACTGCTGCCACCTTGTGGCCGTTTCACACAACAGCAGCTTTAATCCCAACGCTAATGGTCAGTTGATATTCAAAATCATTGCAGGCCTGTAAATGACACCTGCCCTGAAAACAAATCCTGGGGTCACATATCGACCAAAAATTTCAAAGGACGTCCATATTTCAAAACCACCGTTTCAAAAGGCATATTTTACGCACATTAGTGTTCTGCTTCTTTTCCTTTCTTTCCTTTTTTGTTAAAAAACACGGGAATGGAAAAAGGCATCCCTCAGAATGGGCGAAAATCGTTGCAGACGAATCAATGGACAGAGGTTTAATCTCCAATATATATAAACAGCTCATGCAGCTTAATATTAAAAAAACAAACAACCCAAAAAAAATGGGCAGAAGATCTAAAGAGACATTTCTTCAAAGGAGACACAGAGATGGCCAAGACGCACATGAAAAGCTGCTCAACAGCACTAATTATTAGAGAAATGCAAATCAAAACTACAATGAGGTATCACCTCACACCTGTTAGAATCGGCATCATCAGAAAATCTACAAACAACCAATTCTGGGGAGGGTGTGGACAAAAGGAGCCCTCTTCCACTATTGGTGGGAATGTAAATTGATACAGTCCCTATGGAGAACAGTATGGAGTTTCCTTAAAAAAATTAGAAATAGAATTACCATCTGACCCAGCAATCCCACTTCTGGGCATATACCCAGAGAAAACCGTATTTCAAAAAGGCACATTCACCACAATGTTCGTTGCAGCACTATTTACAATAGCCAGGTAATGGAAGCAACCTAAATGCCCACAGACAGATGAATGGATAAAGATGTGGTACATATATAAAATGGAATATTACTCGGCCATAAAAAGGAATGAAACTGGGTCATTGGTAGAGACATCGATGGATCGAGAGACTGTCATACAGAATTAAGTAAGTCAGAAAGAGGAAAACAAATATTGTATATTAATGCATATATGTGGAGCCTAAAAATGGTACAGATGAACTGGTTTGCAGGGAAGAAATAGAGACACAGAGGTAGAGAACAAACGTATGGACACCAAGTGTGGGAAGCCATGGGGTGGTGGTGGTGGGATGAGTTGGGAGTTTGGGATTGACCTGTATACATGTATATGCATAAAATACATAACTAATAATAACGTGCTGTATAAAAAAATAAATAATATTTCAAAATTTTAAAAAATAAAATTTAAAAATAAAACAGAAAAAAGTTCTTCCCGTCACACAGATGTATTTATAGGAATGAATTATTTCCATGCTTATATCTATAAATACATAAAAGAGGAATAACATCTAACTTGAAACATAAAAGAAACAAAAAGTGAACCCACGAGTTATACAGAGGAAAACCCTATCACGGCACTTGCTCCAGTGGTAAACAATTCTGAAATTGGTCAGAGGTGGGGAACCATCTCCCATACAGCCAGCAACCCAACCCCCACGCAAGGAGCGTCCTCATTGCAAAGCTGGGGGACCGTGCCGAGGCATCTGTGAGTAAACGTGAGCTGAGCCCCAGGCCAGCTGCTGCTGAACTGTTCCCACCCTTTCCAGGTAAAACACCTGAATAGGTACAAGGGCTTGAAAGCCTAGAGGAAGGACCGTGGAGCCACACCAGCGACAGCACGCAGGCCAACTTGGTGCCTGCAGGCCAGCCAGCGTGGTCCTGGACCCTGGCGCTCTTCCAGAAGCTTTCCATTGCCCTGCCTGAGATACCCCTCCTGTCCCGGCCCCCACTGCTTTTTTCCTTCCTCACCTCTGTCCGGAGAGAAATTCCAGCGGAAGGTATGGGTGACACATCCTCTTCTTTACAGGCGGCAGCCTGGCAACTCCTGCAGAAAGGCCAGCAGAACCCCACTCACACCGGGCCACCCACAAAGCTGTGGCCCCTCACTCCCTCCCACCAGCACAGCCCCGAGACTGCTGACGGGGCAGAGAATATGGAGTCAGGCACAGCTTCAGGGGCTATTGCTGCCTGGAGCTCTGTTTATATTGACCTCAACGAGGCACACCTGGGGAGGGCGGGCCGGCAGGGTAAGGCTGCCCAGGTCAGCTAATCCACAACCCTCAGGGAATCACATTGTTGAAAATGGACCCCGCTAAGGCAGAAGAGAAGCCAAGGGAAAAAAGGACACAATGCCATTTGCAGCACCGTAGATGAGTCTAGAAGTAATCACGTGACTTGTAGTAAGTCAGAAAGTGAAAGACACATATCATATCATATCACTTATAGGTGTTACCTAAAAATGGATACCAGGGCAGATATTTCCACGGAGAAGGGCAATCACAGATTCATTAAACAAACTTATGGTTCACCAATGGAAAGGTGTGAGGATTGGTTTCATTACGATATCGGGGTTAACAGACATATACAAACACAGGTGACATATATAATCACCAAAGACCTACAGAATACCAAGAGAGGACTACTCAACATTCTGTCATAACGTACATGGGAAAAGGATCCCAAGAAGAACAGTCATCTGTATATGTGTAAAGGAACCACATCTTCCACACCTACAACAAGCCAAACATTGTAATCAAACTTGCTGTAATAAAAAATAAAAAAATTAAATTAAAAACACGAACAAGAAGTAGTGAGACAAACGTGAGGGGCTTTCTCCTGGCACATCCCATTCTAAACTCCAATCTAGAACACCACTTCCCCTGAGGCTCTCTTGCCCTAGTAACCAGATTTGGTAAGGGTGAACTGCTGCCACCTTGTGGCCGTTTCACACAACAGCAGCTTTAATCCCAACGCTAATGGTCAGTTGATATTCAAAATCATTGCAGGCCTGTAAATGACACCTGCCCTGAAAACAAATCCTGGGGTCACATATCGACCAAAAATTTCAAAGGACGTCCATATTTCAAAACCACCGTTTCAAAAGGCATATTTTACGCACATTAGTGTTCTGCTTCTTTTCCTTTCTTTCCTTTTTTGTTAAAAAACACGGGAATGGAAAAAGGCATCCCTCAGAATGGGCGAAAATCGTTGCAGACGAATCAATGGACAGAGGTTTAATCTCCAATATATATAAACAGCTCATGCAGCTTAATATTAAAAAAACAAACAACCCAAAAAAAATGGGCAGAAGATCTAAAGAGACGTTTCTTCAAAGGAGACACAGAGATGGCCAAGACGCACATGAAAAGCTGCTCAACAGCACTAATTATTAGAGAAATGCAAATCAAAACTACAATGAGGTATCACCTCACACCTGTTAGAATCGGCATCATCAGAAAATCTACAAACAACCAATTCTGGGGAGGGTGTGGACAAAAGGAACCCTCTTCCACTATTGGTGGGAATGTAAATTGATACAGTCCCTATGGAGAACAGTATGGAGTTTCCTTAAAAAAACTAGAAGTAGAATTACCATCTGATCCAGCAATCGCACTTCTGGGCATATACCCAGAGAAAACCGTATTTCAAAAAGGCACATTCACTACAATATTCGTTGCAACACTATATACAATAGCCAGGTAATGGAAGCAACCTAAATGCCCACAGACAGATGAATGGATAAAGATGTGGTACATATATAAAATGGAATATTACTCGGCCATAAAAAGGAATGAAACTGGGTCATTTGTAGAGACATCGATGGATCGAGAGACTGTCATACAGAATGAAGTAAGTCAGAAAGAGGAAAACAAATATTGTATATTAATGCATATATGTGGAGCCTAAAAATGGTACAGATGAACTGGTTTGCAGGGAAGAAATAGAGACACAGAGGTAGAGAACAAACGTATGGACACCAAGTGTGGGAAGCCATGGGGTGGTGGTGGTGGGATGAGTTGGGAGTTTGGGATTGACCTGTATACATGTATATGCATAAAATACATAACTAATAATAACGTGCTGTATAAAAAAATAAATAAAATTTCAAAATTTTAAAAAATAAAATTTAAAAATAAAACAGAAAAAAGTTCTTCCCGTCACACAGATGTATTTATAGGAATGAATTATTTCCATGCTTATATCTATAAATACATAAAAGAGGAATAACATCTAACTTGAAACATAAAAGAAACAAAAAGTGAACCCACGAGTTATACAGAGGAAAACCCTATCACGGCACTTGCTCCAGTGGTAAACAATTCTGAAATTGGTCAGAGGTGGGGAACCATCTCCCATACAGCCAGCAACCCAACCCCCACGCAAGGAGCGTCCTCATTGCAAAGCTGGGGGACCGTGCCGAGGCATCTGTGAGTAAACGTGAGCTGAGCCCCAGGCCAGCTGCTGCTGAACTGTTCCCACCCTTTCCAGGTAAAACACCTGAATATGTACAAGGGCTTGAAAGCCTAGAGGAAGGACCGTGGAGCCACACCAGCGACAGCACGCAGGCCAACTTGGTGCCTGCAGGCCAGCCAGCGTGGTCCTGGACCCTGGCGCTCTTCCAGAAGCTTTCCATTGCCCTGCCTGAGATACCCCTCCTGTCCCGGCCCCCACTGCTTTTTTCCTTCCTCACCTCTGTCCGGAGAGAAATTCCAGCGGAAGGTATGGGTGACACATCCTCTTCTTTACAGGCGGCAGCCTGGCAACTCCTGCAGAAAGGCCAGCAGAACCCCACTCACACCGGGCCACCCACAAAGCTGTGGCCCCTCACTCCCTCCCACCAGCACAGCCCCGAGACTGCTGACGGGGCAGAGAATATGGAGTCAGGCACAGCTTCAGGGGCTATTGCTGCCTGGAGCTCTGTTTATATTGACCTCAACGAGGCACACCTGGGGAGGGCGGGCCGGCAGGGTAAGGCTGCCCAGGTCAGCTAATCCACAACCCTCAGGGAATCACATTGTTGAAAATGGACCCCGCTAAGGCAGAAGAGAAGCCAAGGGAAAAAAGGACACAATGCCATTTGCAGCACCGTAGATGAGTCTAGAAGTAATCACATGACTTGTAGTAAGTCAGAAAGTGAAAGACACATATCATATCATATCACTTATAGGTGTTACCTAAAAATGGATACCAGGGCAGATATTTCCACGGAGAAGGGCAATCACAGATTCATTAAACAAACTTATGGTTCACCAATGGAAAGGTGTGACGATTGGTTTCATTACGATATCGGGGTTAACAGACATATACAAACACAGGTGACATATATAATCACCAAAGACCTACAGAATACCAAGAGAGGACTACTCAACATTCTGTCATAACGTACATGGGAAAAGGATCCCAAGAAGAACAGTCATCTGTATATGTGTAAAAGAACCACATCTTCCACACCTACAACAAGCCAAACATTGTAATCAAACTTGCTGTAATAAAAAATAAAAAAAATTAAATTAAAAACACGAACAAGAAGTAGTGAGACAAACGTGAGGGGCTTTCTCCTGGCACATTCCATTCTAAACTCCAATCTAGAACACCACTTCCACTGAGGCTCTCTTGCCCTAGTAACCAGATTTGGTAAGGGTGAACTGCTGCCACCTTGTGGCCGTTTCACACAACAGCAGCTTTAATCCCAACGCTAATGGTCAGTTGATATTCAAAATCATTGCAGGCCTGTAAATGACACCTGCCCTGAAAACAAATCCTGGGGTCACATATCGACCAAAAATTTCAAAGGACGTCCATATTTCAAAACGACCGTTTCAAAAGGCATATTTTGCGCACATTAGTGTTCTGCTTCTTTTCCTTTCTTTCCTTTTTTGTTAAAAAACACGGGAATGGAAAAAGGCATCCCTCAGAATGGGCGAAAATCGTTGCAGACGAATCAATGGACAGAGGTTTAATCTCCAATATATATAAACAGCTCATGCAGCTTAATATTAAGAAAACAAACAACCCAAAAAAAATGGGCAGAAGATCTAAAGAGACGTTTCTTCAAAGGAGACACAGAGATGGCCAAGACGCACATGAAAAGCTGCTCAACAGCACTAATTATTAGAGAAATGCAAATCAAAACTACAATGAGGTATCACCTCACACCTGTTAGAATCGGCATCATCAGAAAATCTACAAACAACCAATTCTGGGGAGGGTGTGGACAAAAGGAACCCTCTTCCACTATTGGTGGGAATGTAAATTGATACAGTCCCTATGGAGAACAGTATGGAGTTTCCTTAAAAAAACTAGAAGTAGAATTACCATCTGATCCAGCAATCGCACTTCTGGGCATATACCCAGAGAAAACCGTATTTCAAAAAGGCACATTCACTACAATATTCGTTGCAACACTATATACAATAGCCAGGTAATGGAAGCAACCTAAATGCCCACAGACAGATGAATGGATAAAGATGTGGTACATATATAAAATGGAATATTACTCGGCCATAAAAAGGAATGAAACTGGGTCATTTGTAGAGACATCGATGGATCGAGAGACTGTCATACAGAATGAAGTAAGTCAGAAAGAGGAAAACAAATATTGTATATTAATGCATATATGTGGAGCCTAAAAATGGTACAGATGAACTGGTTTGCAGGGAAGAAATAGAGACACAGAGGTAGAGAACAAACGTATGGACACCAAGTGTGGGAAGCCATGGGGTGGTGGTGGTGGGATGAGTTGGGAGTTTGGGATTGACCTGTATACATGTATATGCATAAAATACATAACTAATAATAACGTGCTGTATAAAAAAATAAATAAAATTTCAAAATTTTAAAAAATAAAATTTAAAAATAAAACAGAAAAAAGTTCTTCCCGTCACACAGATGTATTTATAGGAATGAATTATTTCCATGCTTATATCTATAAATACATAAAAGAGGAATAACATCTAACTTGAAACATAAAAGAAACAAAAAGTGAACCCACGAGTTATACAGAGGAAAACCCTATCACGGCACTTGCTCCAGTGGTAAACAATTCTGAAATTGGTCAGAGGTGGGGAACCATCTCCCATACAGCCAGCAACCCAACCCCCACGCAAGGAGCGTCCTCATTGCAAAGCTGGGGGACCGTGCCGAGGCATCTGTGAGTAAACGTGAGCTGAGCCCCAGGCCAGCTGCTGCTGAACTGTTCCCACCCTTTCCAGGTAAAACACCTGAATATGTACAAGGGCTTGAAAGCCTAGAGGAAGGACCGTGGAGCCACACCAGCGACAGCACGCAGGCCAACTTGGTGCCTGCAGGCCAGCCAGCGTGGTCCTGGACCCTGGCGCTCTTCCAGAAGCTTTCCATTGCCCTGCCTGAGATACCCCTCCTGTCCCGGCCCCCACTGCTTTTTTCCTTCCTCACCTCTGTCCGGAGAGAAATTCCAGCGGAAGGTATGGGTGACACATCCTCTTCTTTACAGGCGGCAGCCTGGCAACTCCTGCAGAAAGGCCAGCAGAACCCCACTCACACCGGGCCACCCACAAAGCTGTGGCCCCTCACTCCCTCCCACCAACACAGCCCCGAGACTGCTGACGGGGCAGAGAATATGGAGTCAGGCACAGCTTCAGGGGCTATTGCTGCCTGGAGCTCTGTTTATATTTACCTCAACGAGGCACACCTGGGGAGGGCGGGCCGGCAGGGTAAGGCTGCCCAGGTCAGCTAATCCACAACCCTCAGGGAATCACATTGTTGAAAATGGACCCCGCTAAGGCAGAAGAGAAGCCAAGGGAAAAAAGGACACAATGCCATTTGCAGCACCGTAGATGAGTCTAGAAGTAATCACATGACTTGTAGTAAGTCAGAAATTGAAAGACACATATCATATCATATCACTTATAGGTGTTACCTAAAAATGGATACCAGGGCAGATATTTCCACGGAGAAGGGCAATCACAGATTCATTAAACAAACTTATGGTTCACCAATGGAAAGGTGTGACGATTGGTTTCATTACGATATCGGGGTTAACAGACATATACAAACACAGGTGACATATATAATCACCAAAGACCTACAGAATACCAAGAGAGGACTACTCAACATTCTGTCATAACGTACATGGGAAAAGGATCCCAAGAAGAACAGTCATCTGTATATGTGTAAAAGAACCACATCTTCCACACCTACAACAAGCCAAACATTGTAATCAAACTTGCTGTAATAAAAAATAAAAAAAATTAAATTAAAAACACGAACAAGAAGTAGTGAGACAAACGTGAGGGGCTTTCTCCTGGCACATTCCATTCTAAACTCCAATCTAGAACACCACTTCCACTGAGGCTCTCTTGCCCTAGTAACCAGATTTGGTAAGGGTGAACTGCTGCCACCTTGTGGCCGTTTCACACAACAGCAGCTTTAATCCCAACGCTAATGGTCAGTTGATATTCAAAATCATTGCAGGCCTGTAAATGACACCTGCCCTGAAAACAAATCCTGGGGTCACATATCGACCAAAAATTTCAAAGGACGTCCATATTTCAAAACGACCGTTTCAAAAGGCATATTTTGCGCACATTAGTGTTCTGCTTCTTTTCCTTTCTTTCCTTTTTTGTTAAAAAACACGGGAATGGAAAAAGGCATCCCTCAGAATGGGCGAAAATCGTTGCAGACGAATCAATGGACAGAGGTTTAATCTCCAATATATATAAACAGCTCATGCAGCTTAATATTAAGAAAACAAACAACCCAAAAAAAATGGGCAGAAGATCTAAAGAGACGTTTCTTCAAAGGAGACACAGAGATGGCCAAGACGCACATGAAAAGCTGCTCAACAGCACTAATTATTAGAGAAATGCAAATCAAAACTACAATGAGGTATCACCTCACACCTGTTAGAATCGGCATCATCAGAAAATCTACAAACAACCAATTCTGGGGAGGGTGTGGACAAAAGGAGCCCTCTTCCACTATTGGTGGGAATGTAAATTGATACAGTCCCTATGGAGAACAGTATGGAGTTTCCTTAAAAAAACTAGAAATAGAATTACCATCTGATCCAGCAATCCCACTTCTGGGCATATACCCAGAGAAAACCGTATTTCAAAAAGGCACATTCACCACAATGTTCGTTGCAGCACTATTTACAATAGCCAGGTAATGGAAGCAACCTAAATGCCCACAGACAGATGAATGGATAAAGATGTGGTACATATATAAAATGGAATATGACTCGGCCATAAAAAGGAATGAAACTGGGTCATTTGTAGAGACATCGATGGATCGAGAGACTGTCATACAGAATGAAGTAAGTCAGAAAGAGGAAAACAAATGTTGTATATTAATGCATATATGTGGAGCCTAAAAATGGTACAGATGAACTGGTTTGCAGGGAAGAAATAGAGACACAGAGGTAGAGAACAAACGTATGGACACCAAGTGTGGGAAGCCATGGGGTGGTGGTGGTGGGATGAGTTGGGAGTTTGGGATTGACCTGTATACATGTATATGCATAAAATACATAACTAATAATAACGTGCTGTATAAAAAAATAAATAAAATTTCAAAATTTTAAAAAATAAAATTTAAAAATAAAACAGAAAAAAGTTCTTCCCGTCACACAGATGTATTTATAGGAATGAATTATTTCCATGCTTATATCTATAAATACATAAAAGAGGAATAACATCTAACTTGAAACATAAAAGAAACAAAAAGTGAACCCACGAGTTATACAGAGGAAAACCCTATCACGGCACTTGCTCCAGTGGTAAACAATTCTGAAATTGGTCAGAGGTGGGGAACCATCTCCCATACAGCCAGCAACCCAACCCCCACGCAAGGAGCGTCCTCATTGCAAAGCTGGGGGACCATGCCGAGGCATCTGTGAGTAAACGTGAGCTGAGCCCCAGGCCAGCTGCTGCTGAACTGTTCCCACCCTTTCCAGGTAAAACACCTGAATATGTACAAGGGCTTGAAAGCCTAGAGGAAGGACCGTGGAGCCACACCAGCGACAGCACGCAGGCCAACTTGGTGCCTGCAGGCCAGCCAGCGTGGTCCTGGACCCTGGCGCTCTTCCAGAAGCTTTCCATTGCCCTGCCTGAGATACCCCTCCTGTCCCGGCCCCCACTGCTTTTTTCCTTCCTCACCTCTGTCCGGAGAGAAATTCCAGCGGAAGGTATGGGTGACACATCCTCTTCTTTACAGGCGGCAGCCTGGCAACTCCTGCAGAAAGGCCAGCAGAACCCCACTCACACCGGGCCACCCACAAAGCTGTGGCCCCTCACTCCCTCCCACCAGCACAGCCCCGAGACTGCTGACGGGGCAGAGAATATGGAGTCAGGCACAGCTTCAGGGGCTATTGCTGCCTGGAGCGCTGTTTATATTGACCTCAACGAGGCACACCTGGGGAGGGCGGGCCGGCAGGGTAAGGCTGCCCAGGTCAGCTAATCCACAACCCTCAGGGAATCACATTGTTGAAAATGGACCCCGCTAAGGCAGAAGAGAAGCCAAGGGAAAAAAGGACACAATGCCATTTGCAGCACCGTAGATGAGTCTAGAAGTAATCACGTGACTTGTAGTAAGTCAGAAAGTGAAAGACACATATCATATCATATCACTTATAGGTGTTACCTAAAAATGGATACCAGGGCAGATATTTCCACGGAGAAGGGCAATCACAGATTCATTAAACAAACTTATGGTTCACCAATGGAAAGGTGTGAGGATTGGTTTCATTACGATATCGGGGTTAACAGACATATACAAACACAGGTGACATATATAATCACCAAAGACCTACAGAATACCAAGAGAGGACTACTCAACATTCTGTCATAACGTACATGGGAAAAGGATCCCAAGAAGAACAGTCATCTGTATATGTGTAAAAGAACCACATCTTCCACACCTACAACAAGCCAAACATTGTAATCAAACTTGCTGTAATAAAAAATAAAAAAATTAAATTAAAAACACGAACAAGAAGTAGTGAGACAAACGTGAGGGGCTTTCTCCTGGCACATTCCATTCTAAACTCCAATCTAGAACACCACTTCCACTGAGGCTCTCTTGCCCTAGTAACCAGATTTGGTAAGGGTGAACTGCTGCCACCTTGTGGCCGTTTCACACAACAGCAGCTTTAATCCCAACGCTAATGGTCAGTTGATATTCAAAATCATTGCAGGCCTGTAAATGACACCTGCCCTGAAAACAAATCCTGGGGTCACATATCGACCAAAAATTTCAAAGGACGTCCATATTTCAAAACGACCGTTTCAAAAGGCATATTTTACGCACATTAGTGTTCTGCTTCTTTTCCTTTCTTTCCTTTTTTGTTAAAAAACACGGGAATGGAAAAAGGCATCCCTCAGAATGGGCGAAAATCGTTGCAGACGAATCAATGGACAGAGGTTTAATCTCCAATATATATAAACAGCTCATCCAGCTTAATATTAAAAAAAACAAACAACCCAAAAAAAATGGGCAGAAGATCTAAAGAGACGTTTCTTCAAAGGAGACACAGAGATGGCCAAGACGCACATGAAAAGCTGCTCAACAGCACTAATTATTAGAGAAATGCAAATCAAAACTACAATGAGGTATCACCTCACACCTGTTAGAATCGGCATCATCAGAAAATCTACAAACAACCAATTCTGGGGAGGGTGTGGACAAAAGGAGCCCTCTTCCACTATTGGTGGGAATGTAAATTGATACAGTCCCTATGGAGAACAGTATGGAGTTTCCTTAAAAAAACTAGAAATAGAATTACCATCTGATCCAGCAATCGCACTTCTGGGCATATACCCAGAGAAAACCGTATTTCAAAAAGGCACATTCACCACAATGTTCGTTGCAGCACTATTTACAATAGCCAGGTAATGGAAGCAACCTAAATGCCCACAGACAGATGAATGGATAAAGATGTGGTACATATATAAAATGGAATATTACTCGGCCATAAAAAGGAATGAAACTGGGTCATTTGTAGAGACATCGATGGATCGAGAGACTGTCATACAGAATGAAGTAAGTCAGAAAGAGGAAAACAAATATTGTATATTAATGCATATATGTGGAGCCTAAAAATGGTACAGATGAACTGGTTTGCAGGGAAGAAATAGAGACACAGAGGTAGAGAACAAACGTATGGACACCAAGTGTGGGAAGCCATGGGGTGGTGGTGGTGGGATGAGTTGGGAGTTTGGGATTGACCTGTATACATGTATATGCATAAAATACATAACTAATAATAACGTGCTGTATAAAAAAATAAATAAAATTTCAAAATTTTAAAAAATAAAATTTAAAAATAAAACAGAAAAAAGTTCTTCCCGTCACACAGATGTATTTATAGGAATGAATTATTTCCATGCTTATATCTATAAATACATAAAAGAGGAATAACATCTAACTTGAAACATAAAAGAAACAAAAAGTGAACCCACGAGTTATACAGAGGAAAACCCTATCACGGCACTTGCTCCAGTGGTAAACAATTCTGAAATTGGTCAGAGGTGGGGAACCATCTCCCATACAGCCAGCAACCCAACCCCCACGCAAGGAGCGTCCTCATTGCAAAGCTGGGGGACCGTGCCGAGGCATCTGTGAGTAAACGTGAGCTGAGCCCCAGGCCAGCTGCTGCTGAACTGTTCCCACCCTTTCCAGGTAAAACACCTGAATATGTACAAGGGCTTGAAAGCCTAGAGGAAGGACCGTGGAGCCACACCAGCGACAGCACGCAGGCCAACTTGGTGCCTGCAGGCCAGCCAGCGTGGTCCTGGACCCTGGCGCTCTTCCAGAAGCTTTCCATTGCCCTGCCTGAGATACCCCTCCTGTCCCGGCCCCCACTGCTTTTTTCCTTCCTCACCTCTGTCCGGAGAGAAATTCCAGCGGAAGGTATGGGTGACACATCCTCTTCTTTACAGGCGGCAGCCTGGCAACTCCTGCAGAAAGGCCAGCAGAACCCCACTCACACCGGGCCACCCACAAAGCTGTGGCCCCTCACTCCCTCCCACCAGCACAGCCCCGAGACTGCTGACGGGGCAGAGAATATGGAGTCAGGCACAGCTTCAGGGGCTATTGCTGCCTGGAGCGCTGTTTATATTGACCTCAACGAGGCACACCTGGGGAGGGCGGGCCGGCAGGGTAAGGCTGCCCAGGTCAGCTAATCCACAACCCTCAGGGAATCACATTGTTGAAAATGGACCCCGCTAAGGCAGAAGAGAAGCCAAGGGAAAAAAGGACACAATGCCATTTGCAGCACCGTAGATGAGTCTAGAAGTAATCACGTGACTTGTAGTAAGTCAGAAAGTGAAAGACACATATCATATCATATCACTTATAGGTGTTACCTAAAAATGGATACCAGGGCAGATATTTCCACGGAGAAGGGCAATCACAGATTCATTAAACAAACTTATGGTTCACCAATGGAAAGGTGTGAGGATTGGTTTCATTACGATATCGGGGTTAACAGACATATACAAACACAGGTGACATATATAATCACCAAAGACCTACAGAATACCAAGAGAGGACTACTCAACATTCTGTCATAACGTACATGGGAAAAGGATCCCAAGAAGAACAGTCATCTGTATATGTGTAAAAGAACCACATCTTCCACACCTACAACAAGCCAAACATTGTAATCAAACTTGCTGTAATAAAAAATAAAAAAATTAAATTAAAAACACGAACAAGAAGTAGTGAGACAAACGTGAGGGGCTTTCTCCTGGCACATTCCATTCTAAACTCCAATCTAGAACACCACTTCCACTGAGGCTCTCTTGCCCTAGTAACCAGATTTGGTAAGGGTGAACTGCTGCCACCTTGTGGCCGTTTCACACAACAGCAGCTTTAATCCCAACGCTAATGGTCAGTTGATATTCAAAATCATTGCAGGCCTGTAAATGACACCTGCCCTGAAAACAAATCCTGGGGTCACATATCGACCAAAAATTTCAAAGGACGTCCATATTTCAAAACGACCGTTTCAAAAGGCATATTTTACGCACATTAGTGTTCTGCTTCTTTTCCTTTCTTTCCTTTTTTGTTAAAAAACACGGGAATGGAAAAAGGCATCCCTCAGAATGGGCGAAAATCGTTGCAGACGAATCAATGGACAGAGGTTTAATCTCCAATATATATAAACAGCTCATCCAGCTTAATATTAAAAAAAACAAACAACCCCAAAAAAATGGGCAGAAGATCTAAAGAGACGTTTCTTCAAAGGAGACACAGAGATGGCCAAGACGCACATGAAAAGCTGCTCAACAGCACTAATTATTAGAGAAATGCAAATCAAAACTACAATGAGGTATCACCTCACACCTGTTAGAATCGGCATCATCAGAAAATCTACAAACAACCAATTCTGGGGAGGGTGTGGACAAAAGGAGCCCTCTTCCACTATTGGTGGGAATGTAAATTGATACAGTCCCTATGGAGAACAGTATGGAGTTTCCTTAAAAAAACTAGAAATAGAATTACCATCTGATCCAGCAATCGCACTTCTGGGCATATACCCAGAGAAAACCGTATTTCAAAAAGGCACATTCACCACAATGTTCGTTGCAGCACTATTTACAATAGCCAGGTAATGGAAGCAACCTAAATGCCCACAGACAGATGAATGGATAAAGATGTGGTACATATATAAAATGGAATATTACTCGGCCATAAAAAGGAATGAAACTGGGTCATTTGTAGAGACATCGATGGATCGAGAGACTGTCATACAGAATGAAGTAAGTCAGAAAGAGGAAAACAAATATTGTATAATAATGCATATATGTGGAGCCTAAAAATGGTACAGATGAACTGGTTTGCAGGGAAGAAATAGAGACACAGAGGTAGAGAACAAACGTATGGACACCAAGTGTGGGAAGCCATGGGGTGGTGGTGGTGGGATGAGTTGGGAGTTTGGGATTGACCTGTATACATGTATATGCATAAAATACATAACTAATAATAACGTGCTGTATAAAAAAATAAATAAAATTTCAAAATTTTAAAAAATAAAATTTAAAAATAAAACAGAAAATAGTTCTTCCCGTCACACAGATGTATTTATAGGAATGAATTATTTCCATGCTTATATCTATAAATACATAAAAGAGGAATAACATCTAACTTGAAACATAAAAGAAACAAAAAGTGAACCCACGAGTTATACAGAGGAAAACCCTATCACGGCACTTGCTCCAGTGGTAAACAATTCTGAAATTGGTCAGAGGTGGGGAACCATCTCCCATACAGCCAGCAACCCAACCCCCACGCAAGGAGCGTCCTCATTGCAAAGCTGGGGGACCGTGCCGAGGCATCTGTGAGTAAACGTGAGCTGAGCCCCAGGCCAGCTGCTGCTGAACTGTTCCCACCCTTTCCAGGTAAAACACCTGAATATGTACAAGGGCTTGAAAGCCTAGAGGAAGGACCGTGGAGCCACACCAGCGACAGCACGCAGGCCAACTTGGTGCCTGCAGGCCAGCCAGCGTGGTCCTGGACCCTGGCGCTCTTCCAGAAGCTTTCCATTGCCCTGCCTGAGATACCCCTCCTGTCCCGGCCCCCACTGCTTTTTTCCTTCCTCACCTCTGTCCGGAGAGAAATTCCAGTGGAAGGTATGGGTGACACATCCTCTACTTTACAGGCGGCAGCCTGGCAACTCCTGCAGAAAGGCCAGCAGAACCCCACTCACACCGGGCCACCCACAAAGCTGTGGCCCCTCACTCCCTCCCACCAGCACAGCCCCGAGACTGCTGACGGGGCAGAGAATATGGAGTCAGGCACAGCTTCAGGGGCTATTGCTGCCTGGAGCTCTGTTTATATTGACCTCAACGAGGCACACCTGGGGAGGGCGGGCCGGCAGGGTAAGGCTGCCCAGGTCAGCTAATCCACAACCCTCAGGGAATCACATTGTTGAAAATGGACCCCGCTAAGGCAGAAGAGAAGCCAAGGGAAAAAAGGACACAATGCCATTTGCAGCACCGTAGATGAGTCTAGAAGTAATCACATGACTTGTAGTAAGTCAGAAATTGAAAGACACATATCATATCATATCACTTATAGGTGTTACCTAAAAATGGATACCAGGGCAGATATTTCCACGGAGAAGGGCAATCACAGATTCATTAAACAAACTTATGGTTCACCAATGGAAAGGTGTGACGATTGGTTTCATTACGATATCGGGGTTAACAGACATATACAAACACAGGTGACATATATAATCACCAAAGACCTACAGAATACCAAGAGAGGACTACTCAACATTCTGTCATAACGTACATGGGAAAAGGATCCCAAGAAGAACAGTCATCTGTATATGTGTAAAAGAACCACATCTTCCACACCTACAACAAGCCAAACATTGTAATCAAACTTGCTGTAATAAAAAATAAAAAAAATTAAATTAAAAACACGAACAAGAAGTAGTGAGACAAACGTGAGGGGCTTTCTCCTGGCACATTCCATTCTAAACTCCAATCTAGAACACCACTTCCACTGAGGCTCTCTTGCCCTAGTAACCAGATTTGGTAAGGGTGAACTGCTGCCACCTTGTGGCCGTTTCACACAACAGCAGCTTTAATCCCAACGCTAATGGTCAGTTGATATTCAAAATCATTGCAGGCCTGTAAATGACACCTGCCCTGAAAACAAATCCTGGGGTCACATATCGACCAAAAATTTCAAAGGACGTCCATATTTCAAAACGACCGTTTCAAAAGGCATATTTTGCGCACATTAGTGTTCTGCTTCTTTTCCTTTCTTTCCTTTTTTGTTAAAAAACACGGGAATGGAAAAAGGCATCCCTCAGAATGGGCGAAAATCGTTGCAGACGAATCAATGGACAGAGGTTTAATCTCCAATATATATAAACAGCTCATGCAGCTTAATATTAAGAAAACAAACAACCCAAAAAAAATGGGCAGAAGATCTAAAGAGACGTTTCTTCAAAGGAGACACAGAGATGGCCAAGACGCACATGAAAAGCTGCTCAACAGCACTAATTATTAGAGAAATGCAAATCAAAACTACAATGAGGTATCACCTCACACCTGTTAGAATCGGCATCATCAGAAAATCTACAAACAACCAATTCTGGGGAGGGTGTGGACAAAAGGAGCCCTCTTCCACTATTGGTGGGAATGTAAATTGATACAGTCCCTATGGAGAACAGTATGGAGTTTCCTTAAAAAAACTAGAAATAGAATTACCATCTGATCCAGCAATCGCACTTCTGGGCATATACCCAGAGAAAACCGTATTTCAAAAAGGCACATTCACCACAATGTTCGTTGCAGCACTATTTACAATAGCCAGGTAATGGAAGCAACCTAAATGCCCACAGACAGATGAATGGATAAAGATGTGGTACATATATAAAATGGAATATGACTCGGCCATAAAAAGGAATGAAACTGGGTCATTTGTAGAGACATCGATGGATCGAGAGACTGTCATACAGAATGAAGTAAGTCAGAAAGAGGAAAACAAATGTTGTATATTAATGCATATATGTGGAGCCTAAAAATGGTACAGATGAACTGGTTTGCAGGGAAGAAATAGAGACACAGAGGTAGAGAACAAACGTATGGACACCAAGTGTGGGAAGCCATGGGGTGGTGGTGGTGGGATGAGTTGGGAGTTTGGGATTGACCTGTATACATGTATATGCATAAAATACATAACTAATAATAACGTGCTGTATAAAAAAATAAATAAAATTTCAAAATTTTAAAAAATAAAATTTAAAAATAAAACAGAAAAAAGTTCTTCCCGTCACACAGATGTATTTATAGGAATGAATTATTTCCATGCTTATATCTATAAATACATAAAAGAGGAATAACATCTAACTTGAAACATAAAAGAAACAAAAAGTGAACCCACGAGTTATACAGAGGAAAACCCTATCACGGCACTTGCTCCAGTGGTAAACAATTCTGAAATTGGTCAGAGGTGGGGAACCATCTCCCATACAGCCAGCAACCCAACCCCCACGCAAGGAGCGTCCTCATTGCAAAGCTGGGGGACCATGCCGAGGCATCTGTGAGAAAACGTGAGCTGAGCCCCAGGCCAGCTGCTGCTGAACTGTTCCCACCCTTTCCAGGTAAAACACCTGAATATGTACAAGGGCTTGAAAGCCTAGAGGAAGGACCGTGGAGCCACACCAGCGACAGCACGCAGGCCAACTTGGTGCCTGCAGGCCAGCCAGCGTGGTCCTGGACCCTGGCGCTCTTCCAGAAGCTTTCCATTGCCCTGCCTGAGATACCCCTCCTGTCCCGGCCCCCACTGCTTTTTTCCTTCCTCACCTCTGTCCGGAGAGAAATTCCAGCGGAAGGTATGGGTGACACATCCTCTTCTTTACAGGCGGCAGCCTGGCAACTCCTGCAGAAAGGCCAGCAGAACCCCACTCACACCGGGCCACCCACAAAGCTGTGGCCCCTCACTCCCTCCCACCAGCACAGCCCCGAGACTGCTGACGGGGCAGAGAATATGGAGTCAGGCACAGCTTCAGGGGCTATTGCTGCCTGGAGCGCTGTTTATATTGACCTCAACGAGGCACACCTGGGGAGGGCGGGCCGGCAGGGTAAGGCTGCCCAGGTCAGCTAATCCACAACCCTCAGGGAATCACATTGTTGAAAATGGACCCCGCTAAGGCAGAAGAGAAGCCAAGGGAAAAAAGGACACAATGCCATTTGCAGCACCGTAGATGAGTCTAGAAGTAATCACGTGACTTGTAGTAAGTCAGAAAGTGAAAGACACATATCATATCATATCACTTATAGGTGTTACCTAAAAATGGATACCAGGGCAGATATTTCCACGGAGAAGGGCAATCACAGATTCATTAAACAAACTTATGGTTCACCAATGGAAAGGTGTGAGGATTGGTTTCATTACGATATCGGGGTTAACAGACATATACAAACACAGGTGACATATATAATCACCAAAGACCTACAGAATACCAAGAGAGGACTACTCAACATTCTGTCATAACGTACATGGGAAAAGGATCCCAAGAAGAACAGTCATCTGTATATGTGTAAAAGAACCACATCTTCCACACCTACAACAAGCCAAACATTGTAATCAAACTTGCTGTAATAAAAAATAAAAAAATTAAATTAAAAACACGAACAAGAAGTAGTGAGACAAACGTGAGGGGCTTTCTCCTGGCACATTCCATTCTAAACTCCAATCTAGAACACCACTTCCACTGAGGCTCTCTTGCCCTAGTAACCAGATTTGGTAAGGGTGAACTGCTTCCACCTTGTGGCCGTTTCACACAACAGCAGCTTTAATCCCAACGCTAATGGTCAGTTGATATTCAAAATCATTGCAGGCCTGTAAATGACACCTGCCCTGAAAACAAATCCTGGGGTCACATATCGACCAAAAATTTCAAAGGACGTCCATATTTCAAAACGACCGTTTCAAAAGGCATATTTTACGCACATTAGTGTTCTGCTTCTTTTCCTTTCTTTCCTTTTTTGTTAAAAAACACGGGAATGGAAAAAGGCATCCCTCAGAATGGGCGAAAATCGTTGCAGACGAATCAATGGACAGAGGTTTAATCTCCAATATATATAAACAGCTCATGCAGCTTAATATTAAAAAAAACAAACAACCCAAAAAAAATGGGCAGAAGATCTAAAGAGACGTTTCTTCAAAGGAGACACAGAGATGGCCAAGACGCACATGAAAAGCTGCTCAACAGCACTAATTATTAGAGAAATGCAAATCAAAACTACAATGAGGTATCACCTCACACCTGTTAGAATCGGCATCATCAGAAAATCTACAAACAACCAATTCTGGGGAGGGTGTGGACAAAAGGAGCCCTCTTCCACTATTGGTGGGAATGTAAATTGATACAGTCCCTATGGAGAACAGTATGGAGTTTCCTTAAAAAAACTAGAAATAGAATTACCATCTGATCCAGCAATCCCACTTCTGGGCATATACCCAGAGAAAACCGTATTTCAAAAAGGCACATTCACCACAATGTTCGTTGCAGCACTATTTACAATAGCCAGGTAATGGAAGCAACCTAAATGCCCACAGACAGATGAATGGATAAAGATGTGGAACATATATAAAATGGAATATTACTCGGCCATAAAAAGGAATGAAACTGGGTCATTTGTAGAGACATCGATGGATCGAGAGACTGTCATACAGAATGAAGTAAGTCAGAAAGAGGAAAACAAATATTGTATAATAATGCATATATGTGGAGCCTAAAAATGGTACAGATGAACTGGTTTGCAGGGAAGAAATAGAGACACAGAGGTAGAGAACAAACGTATGGACACCAAGTGTGGGAAGCCATGGGGTGGTGGTGGTGGGATGAGTTGGGAGTTTGGGATTGACCTGTATACATGTATATGCATAAAATACATAACTAATAATAACGTGCTGTATAAAAAAATAAATAAAATTTCAAAATTTTAAAAAATAAAATTTAAAAATAAAACAGAAAATAGTTCTTCCCGTCACACAGATGTATTTATAGGAATGAATTATTTCCATGCTTATATCTATAAATACATAAAAGAGGAATAACATCTAACTTGAAACATAAAAGAAACAAAAAGTGAACCCACGAGTTATACAGAGGAAAACCCTATCACGGCACTTGCTCCAGTGGTAAACAATTCTGAAATTGGTCAGAGGTGGGGAACCATCTCCCATACAGCCAGCAACCCAACCCCCACACAAGGAGCGTCCTCATTGCAAAGCTGGGGGACCGTGCCGAGGCATCTGTGAGTAAACGTGAGCTGAGCCCCAGGCCAGCTGCTGCTGAACTGTTCCCACCCTTTCCAGGTAAAACACCTGAATATGTACAAGGGCTTGAAAGCCTAGAGGAAGGACCGTGGAGCCACACCAGCGACAGCACGCAGGCCAACTTGGTGCCTGCAGGCCAGCCAGCGTGGTCCTGGACCCTGGCGCTCTTCCAGAAGCTTTCCATTGCCCTGCCTGAGATACCCCTCCTGTCCCGGCCCCCACTGCTTTTTTCCTTCCTCACCTCTGTCCGGAGAGAAATTCCAGTGGAAGGTATGGGTGACACATCCTCTACTTTACAGGCGGCAGCCTGGCAACTCCTGCAGAAAGGCCAGCAGAACCCCACTCACACCGGGCCACCCACAAAGCTGTGGCCCCTCACTCCCTCCCACCAGCACAGCCCCGAGACTGCTGACGGGGCAGAGAATATGGAGTCAGGCACAGCTTCAGGGGCTATTGCTGCCTGGAGCTCTGTTTATATTGACCTCAACGAGGCACACCTGGGGAGGGCGGGCCGGCAGGGTAAGGCTGCCCAGGTCAGCTAATCCACAACCCTCAGGGAATCACATTGTTGAAAATGGACCCCGCTAAGGCAGAAGAGAAGCCAAGGGAAAAAAGGACACAATGCCATTTGCAGCACCGTAGATGAGTCTAGAAGTAATCACGTGACTTGTAGTAAGTCAGAAAGTGAAAGACACATATCATATCATATCACTTATAGGTGTTACCTAAAAATGGATACCAGGGCAGATATTTCCACGGAGAAGGGCAATCACAGATTCATTAAACAAACTTATGGTTCACCAATGGAAAGGTGTGAGGATTGGTTTCATTACGATATCGGGGTTAACAGACATATACAAACACAGGTGACATATATAATCACCAAAGACCTACAGAATACCAAGAGAGGACTACTCAACATTCTGTCATAACGTACATGGGAAAAGGATCCCAAGAAGAACAGTCATCTGTATATGTGTAAAAGAACCACATCTTCCACACCTATAACAAGCCAAACATTGTAATCAAAATGCTGTAATAAAAAATAAAAACTTAAATTAAAAACACGAACAAGAAGTAGTGAGACAAACGTGAGGGGCTTTCTCCTGGCACATTCCATTCTAAACTCCAATCTAGAACACCACTTCCACTGAGGCTCTCTTGCCCTAGTAACCAGATTTGGTAAGGGTGAACTGCTGCCACCTTGTGGCCGTTTCACACAACAGCAGCTTTAATCCCAACGCTAATGGTCAGTTGATATTCAAAATCATTGCAGGCCTGTAAATGACACCTGCCCTGAAAACAAATCCTGGGGTCACATATCGACCAAAAATTTCAAAGGACGTCCATATTTCAAAACGACCGTTTCAAAAGGCATATTTTACGCACATTAGTGTTCTGCTTCTTTTCCTTTCTTTCCTTTTTTGTTAAAAAAACACGGGAATGGAAAAAGGCATCCCTCAGAATGGGCGAAAATCGTTGCAGACGAATCAATGGACAGAGGTTTAATCTCCAATATATATAAACAGCTCATGCAGCTTAATATTAAGAAAACAAACAACCCAAAAAAAATGGGCAGAAGATCTAAAGAGACGTTTCTTCAAAGGAGACACAGAGATGGCCAAGACGCACATGAAAAGCTGCTCAACAGCACTAATTATTAGAGAAATGCAAATCAAAACTACAATGAGGTATCACCTCACACCTGTTAGAATCGGCATCATCAGAAAATCTACAAACAACCAATTCTGGGGAGGGTGTGGACAAAAGGAGCCCTCTTCCACTATTGGTGGGAATGTAAATTGATACAGTCCCTATGGAGAACAGTATGGAGTTTCCTTAAAAAAACTAGAAATAGAATTACCATCTGATCCAGCAATCGCACTTCTGGGCATATACCCAGAGAAAACCGTATTTCAAAAAGGCACATTCACCACAATGTTCGTTGCAGCACTATTTACAATAGCCAGGTAATGGAAGCAACCTAAATGCCCACAGACAGATGAATGGATAAAGATGTGGTACATATATAAAATGGAATATTACTCGGCCATAAAAAGGAATGAAACTGGGTCATTTGTAGAGACATCGATGGATCGAGAGACTGTCATACAGAATGAAGTAAGTCAGAAAGAGGAAAACAAATATTGTATATTAATGCATATATGTGGAGCCTAAAAATGGTACAGATGAACTGGTTTGCAGGGAAGAAATAGAGACACAGAGGTAGAGAACAAACGTATGGACACCAAGTGTGGGAAGCCATGGGGTGGTGGTGGTGGGATGAGTTGGGAGTTTGGGATTGACCTGTATACATGTATATGCATAAAATACATAACTAATAATAACGTGCTGTATAAAAAAATAAATAAAATTTCAAAATTTTAAAAAATAAAATTTAAAAATAAAACAGAAAAAAGTTCTTCCCGTCACACAGATGTATTTATAGGAATGAATTATTTCCATGCTTATATCTATAAATACATAAAAGAGGAATAACATCTAACTTGAAACATAAAAGAAACAAAAAGTGAACCCACGAGTTATACAGAGGAAAACCCTATCACGGCACTTGCTCCAGTGGTAAACAATTCTGAAATTGGTCAGAGGTGGGGAACCATCTCCCATACAGCCAGCAACCCAACCCCCACGCAAGGAGCGTCCTCATTGCAAAGCTGGGGGACCGTGCCGAGGCATCTGTGAGTAAACGTGAGCTGAGCCCCAGGCCAGCTGCTGCTGAACTGTTCCCACCCTTTCCAGGTAAAACACCTGAATATGTACAAGGGCTTGAAAGCCTAGAGGAAGGACCGTGGAGCCACACCAGCGACAGCACGCAGGCCAACTTGGTGCCTGCAGGCCAGCCAGCGTGGTCCTGGACCCTGGCGCTCTTCCAGAAGCTTTCCATTGCCCTGCCTGAGATACCCCTCCTGTCCCGGCCCCCACTGCTTTTTTCCTTCCTCACCTCTGTCCGGAGAGAAATTCCAGCGGAAGGTATGGGTGACACATCCTCTTCTTTACAGGCGGCAGCCTGGCAACTCCTGCAGAAAGGCCAGCAGAACCCCACTCACACCGGGCCACCCACAAAGCTGTGGCCCCTCACTCCCTCCCACCAGCACAGCCCCGAGACTGCTGACGGGGCAGAGAATATGGAGTCAGGCACAGCTTCAGGGGCTATTGCTGCCTGGAGCGCTGTTTATATTGACCTCAACGAGGCACACCTGGGGAGGGCGGGCCGGCAGGGTAAGGCTGCCCAGGTCAGCTAATCCACAACCCTCAGGGAATCACATTGTTGAAAATGGACCCCGCTAAGGCAGAAGAGAAGCCAAGGGAAAAAAGGACACAATGCCATTTGCAGCACCGTAGATGAGTCTAGAAGTAATCACGTGACTTGTAGTAAGTCAGAAAGTGAAAGACACATATCATATCATATCACTTATAGGTGTTACCTAAAAATGGATACCAGGGCAGATATTTCCACGGAGAAGGGCAATCACAGATTCATTAAACAAACTTATGGTTCACCAATGGAAAGGTGTGAGGATTGGTTTCATTACGATATCGGGGTTAACAGACATATACAAACACAGGTGACATATATAATCACCAAAGACCTACAGAATACCAAGAGAGGACTACTCAACATTCTGTCATAACGTACATGGGAAAAGGATCCCAAGAAGAACAGTCATCTGTATATGTGTAAAAGAACCACATCTTCCACACCTACAACAAGCCAAACATTGTAATCAAACTTGCTGTAATAAAAAATAAAAAAATTAAATTAAAAACACGAACAAGAAGTAGTGAGACAAACGTGAGGGGCTTTCTCCTGGCACATTCCATTCTAAACTCCAATCTAGAACACCACTTCCACTGAGGCTCTCTTGCCCTAGTAACCAGATTTGGTAAGGGTGAACTGCTGCCACCTTGTGGCCGTTTCACACAACAGCAGCTTTAATCCCAACGCTAATGGTCAGTTGATATTCAAAATCATTGCAGGCCTGTAAATGACACCTGCCCTGAAAACAAATCCTGGGGTCACATATCGACCAAAAATTTCAAAGGACGTCCATATTTCAAAACGACCGTTTCAAAAGGCATATTTTACGCACATTAGTGTTCTGCTTCTTTTCCTTTCTTTCCTTTTTTGTTAAAAAACACGGGAATGGAAAAAGGCATCCCTCAGAATGGGCGAAAATCGTTGCAGACGAATCAATGGACAGAGGTTTAATCTCCAATATATATAAACAGCTCATCCAGCTTAATATTAAAAAAAACAAACAACCCAAAAAAAATGGGCAGAAGATCTAAAGAGACGTTTCTTCAAAGGAGACACAGAGATGGCCAAGACGCACATGAAAAGCTGCTCAACAGCACTAATTATTAGAGAAATGCAAATCAAAACTACAATGAGGTATCACCTCACACCTGTTAGAATCGGCATCATCAGAAAATCTACAAACAACCAATTCTGGGGAGGGTGTGGACAAAAGGAGCCCTCTTCCACTATTGGTGGGAATGTAAATTGATACAGTCCCTATGGAGAACAGTATGGAGTTTCCTTAAAAAAACTAGAAATAGAATTACCATCTGATCCAGCAATCCCACTTCTGGGCATATACCCAGAGAAAACCGTATTTCAAAAAGGCACATTCACCACAATGTTCGTTGCAGCACTATTTACAATAGCCAGGTAATGGAAGCAACCTAAATGCCCACAGACAGATGAATGGATAAAGATGTGGTACATATATAAAATGGAATATTACTCGGCCATAAAAAGGAATGAAACTGGGTCATTTGTAGAGACATCGATGGATCGAGAGACTGTCATACAGAATGAAGTAAGTCAGAAAGAGGAAAACAAATATTGTATAATAATGCATATATGTGGAGCCTAAAAATGGTACAGATGAACTGGTTTGCAGGGAAGAAATAGAGACACAGAGGTAGAGAACAAACGTATGGACACCAAGTGTGGGAAGCCATGGGGTGGTGGTGGTGGGATGAGTTGGGAGTTTGGGATTGACCTGTATACATGTATATGCATAAAATACATAACTAATAATAACGTGCTGTATAAAAAAATAAATAAAATTTCAAAATTTTAAAAAATAAAATTTAAAAATAAAACAGAAAATAGTTCTTCCCGTCACACAGATGTATTTATAGGAATGAATTATTTCCATGCTTATATCTATAAATACATAAAAGAGGAATAACATCTAACTTGAAACATAAAAGAAACAAAAAGTGAACCCACGAGTTATACAGAGGAAAACCCTATCACGGCACTTGCTCCAGTGGTAAACAATTCTGAAATTGGTCAGAGGTGGGGAACCATCTCCCATACAGCCAGCAACCCAACCCCCACACAAGGAGCGTCCTCATTGCAAAGCTGGGGGACCGTGCCGAGGCATCTGTGAGTAAACGTGAGCTGAGCCCCAGGCCAGCTGCTGCTGAACTGTTCCCACCCTTTCCAGGTAAAACACCTGAATATGTACAAGGGCTTGAAAGCCTAGAGGAAGGACCGTGGAGCCACACCAGCGACAGCACGCAGGCCAACTTGGTGCCTGCAGGCCAGCCAGCGTGGTCCTGGACCCTGGCGCTCTTCCAGAAGCTTTCCATTGCCCTGCCTGAGATACCCCTCCTGTCCCGGCCCCCACTGCTTTTTTCCTTCCTCACCTCTGTCCGGAGAGAAATTCCAGTGGAAGGTATGGGTGACACATCCTCTACTTTACAGGCGGCAGCCTGGCAACTCCTGCAGAAAGGCCAGCAGAACCCCACTCACACCGGGCCACCCACAAAGCTGTGGCCCCTCACTCCCTCCCACCAGCACAGCCCCGAGACTGCTGACGGGGCAGAGAATATGGAGTCAGGCACAGCTTCAGGGGCTATTGCTGCCTGGAGCTCTGTTTATATTGACCTCAACGAGGCACACCTGGGGAGGGCGGGCCGGCAGGGTAAGGCTGCCCAGGTCAGCTAATCCACAACCCTCAGGGAATCACATTGTTGAAAATGGACCCCGCTAAGGCAGAAGAGAAGCCAAGGGAAAAAAGGACACAATGCCATTTGCAGCACCGTAGATGAGTCTAGAAGTAATCACGTGACTTGTAGTAAGTCAGAAAGTGAAAGACACATATCATATCATATCACTTATAGGTGTTACCTAAAAATGGATACCAGGGCAGATATTTCCACGGAGAAGGGCAATCACAGATTCATTAAACAAACTTATGGTTCACCAATGGAAAGGTGTGAGGATTGGTTTCATTACGATATCGGGGTTAACAGACATATACAAACACAGGTGACATATATAATCACCAAAGACCTACAGAATACCAAGAGAGGACTACTCAACATTCTGTCATAACGTACATGGGAAAAGGATCCCAAGAAGAACAGTCATCTGTATATGTGTAAAAGAACCACATCTTCCACACCTATAACAAGCCAAACATTGTAATCAAAATGCTGTAATAAAAAATAAAAACTTAAATTAAAAACACGAACAAGAAGTAGTGAGACAAACGTGAGGGGCTTTCTCCTGGCACATTCCATTCTAAACTCCAATCTAGAACACCACTTCCACTGAGGCTCTCTTGCCCTAGTAACCAGATTTGGTAAGGGTGAACTGCTGCCACCTTGTGGCCGTTTCACACAACAGCAGCTTTAATCCCAACGCTAATGGTCAGTTGATATTCAAAATCATTGCAGGCCTGTAAATGACACCTGCCCTGAAAACAAATCCTGGGGTCACATATCGACCAAAAATTTCAAAGGACGTCCATATTTCAAAACGACCGTTTCAAAAGGCATATTTTACGCACATTAGTGTTCTGCTTCTTTTCCTTTCTTTCCTTTTTTGTTAAAAAAACACGGGAATGGAAAAAGGCATCCCTCAGAATGGGCGAAAATCGTTGCAGACGAATCAATGGACAGAGGTTTAATCTCCAATATATATAAACAGCTCATGCAGCTTAATATTAAGAAAACAAACAACCCAAAAAAAATGGGCAGAAGATCTAAAGAGACGTTTCTTCAAAGGAGACACAGAGATGGCCAAGACGCACATGAAAAGCTGCTCAACAGCACTAATTATTAGAGAAATGCAAATCAAAACTACAATGAGGTATCACCTCACACCTGTTAGAATCGGCATCATCAGAAAATCTACAAACAACCAATTCTGGGGAGGGTGTGGACAAAAGGAGCCCTCTTCCACTATTGGTGGGAATGTAAATTGATACAGTCCCTATGGAGAACAGTATGGAGTTTCCTTAAAAAAACTAGAAATAGAATTACCATCTGATCCAGCAATCGCACTTCTGGGCATATACCCAGAGAAAACCGTATTTCAAAAAGGCACATTCACCACAATGTTCGTTGCAGCACTATTTACAATAGCCAGGTAATGGAAGCAACCTAAATGCCCACAGACAGATGAATGGATAAAGATGTGGTACATATATAAAATGGAATATTACTCGGCCATAAAAAGGAATGAAACTGGGTCATTTGTAGAGACATCGATGGATCGAGAGACTGTCATACAGAATGAAGTAAGTCAGAAAGAGGAAAACAAATATTGTATATTAATGCATATATGTGGAGCCTAAAAATGGTACAGATGAACTGGTTTGCAGGGAAGAAATAGAGACACAGAGGTAGAGAACAAACGTATGGACACCAAGTGTGGGAAGCCATGGGGTGGTGGTGGTGGGATGAGTTGGGAGTTTGGGATTGACCTGTATACATGTATATGCATAAAATACATAACTAATAATAACGTGCTGTATAAAAAAATAAATAAAATTTCAAAATTTTAAAAAATAAAATTTAAAAATAAAACAGAAAAAAGTTCTTCCCGTCACACAGATGTATTTATAGGAATGAATTATTTCCATGCTTATATCTATAAATACATAAAAGAGGAATAACATCTAACTTGAAACATAAAAGAAACAAAAAGTGAACCCACGAGTTATACAGAGGAAAACCCTATCACGGCACTTGCTCCAGTGGTAAACAATTCTGAAATTGGTCAGAGGTGGGGAACCATCTCCCATACAGCCAGCAACCCAACCCCCACGCAAGGAGCGTCCTCATTGCAAAGCTGGGGGACCGTGCCGAGGCATCTGTGAGTAAACGTGAGCTGAGCCCCAGGCCAGCTGCTGCTGAACTGTTCCCACCCTTTCCAGGTAAAACACCTGAATATGTACAAGGGCTTGAAAGCCTAGAGGAAGGACCGTGGAGCCACACCAGCGACAGCACGCAGGCCAACTTGGTGCCTGCAGGCCAGCCAGCGTGGTCCTGGACCCTGGCGCTCTTCCAGAAGCTTTCCATTGCCCTGCCTGAGATACCCCTCCTGTCCCGGCCCCCACTGCTTTTTTCCTTCCTCACCTCTGTCCGGAGAGAAATTCCAGCGGAAGGTATGGGTGACACATCCTCTTCTTTACAGGCGGCAGCCTGGCAACTCCTGCAGAAAGGCCAGCAGAACCCCACTCACACCGGGCCACCCACAAAGCTGTGGCCCCTCACTCCCTCCCACCAGCACAGCCCCGAGACTGCTGACGGGGCAGAGAATATGGAGTCAGGCACAGCTTCAGGGGCTATTGCTGCCTGGAGCGCTGTTTATATTGACCTCAACGAGGCACACCTGGGGAGGGCGGGCCGGCAGGGTAAGGCTGCCCAGGTCAGCTAATCCACAACCCTCAGGGAATCACATTGTTGAAAATGGACCCCGCTAAGGCAGAAGAGAAGCCAAGGGAAAAAAGGACACAATGCCATTTGCAGCACCGTAGATGAGTCTAGAAGTAATCACGTGACTTGTAGTAAGTCAGAAAGTGAAAGACACATATCATATCATATCACTTATAGGTGTTACCTAAAAATGGATACCAGGGCAGATATTTCCACGGAGAAGGGCAATCACAGATTCATTAAACAAACTTATGGTTCACCAATGGAAAGGTGTGAGGATTGGTTTCATTACGATATCGGGGTTAACAGACATATACAAACACAGGTGACATATATAATCACCAAAGACCTACAGAATACCAAGAGAGGACTACTCAACATTCTGTCATAACGTACATGGGAAAAGGATCCCAAGAAGAACAGTCATCTGTATATGTGTAAAAGAACCACATCTTCCACACCTACAACAAGCCAAACATTGTAATCAAACTTGCTGTAATAAAAAATAAAAAAATTAAATTAAAAACACGAACAAGAAGTAGTGAGACAAACGTGAGGGGCTTTCTCCTGGCACATTCCATTCTAAACTCCAATCTAGAACACCACTTCCACTGAGGCTCTCTTGCCCTAGTAACCAGATTTGGTAAGGGTGAACTGCTGCCACCTTGTGGCCGTTTCACACAACAGCAGCTTTAATCCCAACGCTAATGGTCAGTTGATATTCAAAATCATTGCAGGCCTGTAAATGACACCTGCCCTGAAAACAAATCCTGGGGTCACATATCGACCAAAAATTTCAAAGGACGTCCATATTTCAAAACGACCGTTTCAAAAGGCATATTTTACGCACATTAGTGTTCTGCTTCTTTTCATTTCTTTCCTTTTTTGTTAAAAAACACGGGAATGGAAAAAGGCATCCCTCAGAATGGGCGAAAATCGTTGCAGACGAATCAATGGACAGAGGTTTAATCTCCAATATATATAAACAGCTCATCCAGCTTAATATTAAAAAAAACAAACAACCCAAAAAAAATGGGCAGAAGATCTAAAGAGACGTTTCTTCAAAGGAGACACAGAGATGGCCAAGACGCACATGAAAAGCTGCTCAACAGCACTAATTATTAGAGAAATGCAAATCAAAACTACAATGAGGTATCACCTCACACCTGTTAGAATCGGCATCATCAGAAAATCTACAAACAACCAATTCTGGGGAGGGTGTGGACAAAAGGAGCCCTCTTCCACTATTGGTGGGAATGTAAATTGATACAGTCCCTATGGAGAACAGTATGGAGTTTCCTTAAAAAAACTAGAAATAGAATTACCATCTGATCCAGCAATCGCACTTCTGGGCATATACCCAGAGAAAACCGTATTTCAAAAAGGCACATTCACCACAATGTTCGTTGCAGCACTATTTACAATAGCCAGGTAATGGAAGCAACCTAAATGCCCACAGACAGATGAATGGATAAAGATGTGGTACATATATAAAATGGAATATTACTCGGCCATAAAAAGGAATGAAACTGGGTCATTTGTAGAGACATCGATGGATCGAGAGACTGTCATACAGAATGAAGTAAGTCAGAAAGAGGAAAACAAATATTGTATAATAATGCATATATGTGGAGCCTAAAAATGGTACAGATGAACTGGTTTGCAGGGAAGAAATAGAGACACAGAGGTAGAGAACAAACGTATGGACACCAAGTGTGGGAAGCCATGGGGTGGTGGTGGTGGGATGAGTTGGGAGTTTGGGATTGACCTGTATACATGTATATGCATAAAATACATAACTAATAATAACGTGCTGTATAAAAAAATAAATAAAATTTCAAAATTTTAAAAAATAAAATTTAAAAATAAAACAGAAAATAGTTCTTCCCGTCACACAGATGTATTTATAGGAATGAATTATTTCCATGCTTATATCTATAAATACATAAAAGAGGAATAACATCTAACTTGAAACATAAAAGAAACAAAAAGTGAACCCACGAGTTATACAGAGGAAAACCCTATCACGGCACTTGCTCCAGTGGTAAACAATTCTGAAATTGGTCAGAGGTGGGGAACCATCTCCCATACAGCCAGCAACCCAACCCCCACGCAAGGAGCGTCCTCATTGCAAAGCTGGGGGACCGTGCCGAGGCATCTGTGAGTAAACGTGAGCTGAGCCCCAGGCCAGCTGCTGCTGAACTGTTCCCACCCTTTCCAGGTAAAACACCTGAATATGTACAAGGGCTTGAAAGCCTAGAGGAAGGACCGTGGAGCCACACCAGCGACAGCACGCAGGCCAACTTGGTGCCTGCAGGTCAGCCAGCGTGGTCCTGGACCCTGGCGCTCTTCCAGAAGCTTTCCATTGCCCTGCCTGAGATACCCCTCCTGTCCCGGCCCCCACTGCTTTTTTCCTTCCTCACCTCTGTCCGGAGAGAAATTCCAGTGGAAGGTATGGGTGACACATCCTCTACTTTACAGGCGGCAGCCTGGCAACTCCTGCAGAAAGGCCAGCAGAACCCCACTCACACCGGGCCACCCACAAAGCTGTGGCCCCTCACTCCCTCCCACCAGCACAGCCCCGAGACTGCTGACGGGGCAGAGAATATGGAGTCAGGCACAGCTTCAGGGGCTATTGCTGCCTGGAGCTCTGTTTATATTGACCTCAACGAGGCACACCTGGGGAGGGCGGGCCGGCAGGGTAAGGCTGCCCAGGTCAGCTAATCCACAACCCTCAGGGAATCACATTGTTGAAAATGGACCCCGCTAAGGCAGAAGAGAAGCCAAGGGAAAAAAGGACACAATGCCATTTGCAGCACCGTAGATGAGTCTAGAAGTAATCACATGACTTGTAGTAAGTCAGAAATTGAAAGACACATATCATATCATATCACTTATAGGTGTTACCTAAAAATGGATACCAGGGCAGATATTTCCACGGAGAAGGGCAATCACAGATTCATTAAACAAACTTATGGTTCACCAATGGAAAGGTGTGACGATTGGTTTCATTACGATATCGGGGTTAACAGACATATACAAACACAGGTGACATATATAATCACCAAATACCTACAGAATACCAAGAGAGGACTACTCAACATTCTGTCATAACGTACATGGGAAAAGGATCCCAAGAAGAACAGTCATCTGTATATGTGTAAAAGAACCACATCTTCCACACCTACAACAAGCCAAACATTGTAATCAAACTTGCTGTAATAAAAAATAAAAAAAATTAAATTAAAAACACGAACAAGAAGTAGTGAGACAAACGTGAGGGGCTTTCTCCTGGCACATTCCATTCTAAACTCCAATCTAGAACACCACTTCCACTGAGGCTCTCTTGCCCTAGTAACCAGATTTGGTAAGGGTGAACTGCTGCCACCTTGTGGCCGTTTCACACAACAGCAGCTTTAATCCCAACGCTAATGGTCAGTTGATATTCAAAATCATTGCAGGCCTGTAAATGACACCTGCCCTGAAAACAAATCCTGGGGTCACATATCGACCAAAAATTTCAAAGGACGTCCATATTTCAAAACGACCGTTTCAAAAGGCATATTTTACGCACATTAGTGTTCTGCTTCTTTTCCTTTCTTTCCTTTTTTGTTAAAAAACACGGGAATGGAAAAAGGCATCCCTCAGAATGGGCGAAAATCGTTGCAGACGAATCAATGGACAGAGGTTTAATCTCCAATATATATAAACAGCTCATGCAGCTTAATATTAAGAAAACAAACAACCCAAAAAAAATGGGCAGAAGATCTAAAGAGACGTTTCTTCAAAGGAGACACAGAGATGGCCAAGACGCACATGAAAAGCTGCTCAACAGCACTAATTATTAGAGAAATGCAAATCAAAACTACAATGAGGTATCACCTCACACCTGTTAGAATCGGCATCATTAGAAAATCTACAAACAACCAATTCTGGGGAGGGTGTGGACAAAAGGAGCCCTCTTCCACTATTGGTGGGAATGTAAATTGATACAGTCCCTATGGAGAACAGTATGGAGTTTCCTTAAAAAAACTAGAAATAGAATTACCATCTGATCCAGCAATCCCACTTCTGGGCATATACCCAGAGAAAACCGTATTTCAAAAAGGCACATTCACCACAATGTTCGTTGCAGCACTATTTACAATAGCCAGGTAATGGAAGCAACCTAAATGCCCACAGACAGATGAATGGATAAAGATGTGGTACATATATAAAATGGAATATGACTCGGCCATAAAAAGGAATGAAACTGGGTCATTTGTAGAGACATCGATGGATCGAGAGACTGTCATACAGAATGAAGTAAGTCAGAAAGAGGAAAACAAATGTTGTATATTAATGCATATATGTGGAGCCTAAAAATGGTACAGATGAACTGGTTTGCAGGGAAGAAATAGAGACACAGAGGTAGAGAACAAACGTATGGACACCAAGTGTGGGAAGCCATGGGGTGGTGGTGGTGGGATGAGTTGGGAGTTTGGGATTGACCTGTATACATGTATATGCATAAAATACATAACTAATAATAACGTGCTGTATAAAAAAATAAATAAAATTTCAAAATTTTAAAAAATAAAATTTAAAAATAAAACAGAAAAAAGTTCTTCCCGTCACACAGATGTATTTATAGGAATGAATTATTTCCATGCTTATATCTATAAATACATAAAAGAGGAATAACATCTAACTTGAAACATAAAAGAAACAAAAAGTGAACCCACGAGTTATACAGAGGAAAACCCTATCACGGCACTTGCTCCAGTGGTAAACAATTCTGAAATTGGTCAGAGGTGGGGAACCATCTCCCATACAGCCAGCAACCCAACCCCCACGCAAGGAGCGTCCTCATTGCAAAGCTGGGGGACCATGCCGAGGCATCTGTGAGTAAACGTGAGCTGAGCCCCAGGCCAGCTGCTGCTGAACTGTTCCCACCCTTTCCAGGTAAAACACCTGAATATGTACAAGGGCTTGAAAGCCTAGAGGAAGGACCGTGGAGCCACACCAGCGACAGCACGCAGGCCAACTTGGTGCCTGCAGGCCAGCCAGCGTGGTCCTGGACCCTGGCGCTCTTCCAGAAGCTTTCCATTGCCCTGCCTGAGATACCCCTCCTGTCCCGGCCCCCACTGCTTTTTTCCTTCCTCACCTCTGTCCGGAGAGAAATTCCAGCGGAAGGTATGGGTGACACATCCTCTTCTTTACAGGCGGCAGCCTGGCAACTCCTGCAGAAAGGCCAGCAGAACCCCACTCACACCGGGCCACCCACAAAGCTGTGGCCCCTCACTCCCTCCCACCAGCACAGCCCCGAGACTGCTGACGGGGCAGAGAATATGGAGTCAGGCACAGCTTCAGGGGCTATTGCTGCCTGGAGCTCTGTTTATATTGACCTCAACGAGGCACACCTGGGGAGGGCGGGCCGGCAGGGTAAGGCTGCCCAGGTCAGCTAATCCACAACCCTCAGGGAATCACATTGTTGAAAATGGACCCCGCTAAGGCAGAAGAGAAGCCAAGGGAAAAAAGGACACAATGCCATTTGCAGCACCGTAGATGAGTCTAGAAGTAATCACGTGACTTGTAGTAAGTCAGAAAGTGAAAGACACATATCATATCATATCACTTATAGGTGTTACCTAAAAATGGATACCAGGGCAGATATTTCCACGGAGAAGGGCAATCACAGATTCATTAAACAAACTTATGGTTCACCAATGGAAAGGTGTGAGGATTGGTTTCATTACGATATCGGGGTTAACAGACATATACAAACACAGGTGACATATATAATCACCAAAGACCTACAGAATACCAAGAGAGGACTACTCAACATTCTGTCATAACGTACATGGGAAAAGGATCCCAAGAAGAACAGTCATCTGTATATGTGTAAAAGAACCACATCTTCCACACCTACAACAAGCCAAACATTGTAATCAAACTTGCTGTAATAAAAAATAAAAAAATTAAATTAAAAACACGAACAAGAAGTAGTGAGACAAACGTGAGGGGCTTTCTCCTGGCACATTCCATTCTAAACTCCAATCTAGAACACCACTTCCACTGAGGCTCTCTTGCCCTAGTAACCAGATTTGGTAAGGGTGAACTGCTTCCACCTTGTGGCCGTTTCACACAACAGCAGCTTTAATCCCAACGCTAATGGTCAGTTGATATTCAAAATCATTGCAGGCCTGTAAATGACACCTGCCCTGAAAACAAATCCTGGGGTCACATATCGACCAAAAATTTCAAAGGACGTCCATATTTCAAAACGACCGTTTCAAAAGGCATATTTTACGCACATTAGTGTTCTGCTTCTTTTCCTTTCTTTCCTTTTTTGTTAAAAAACACGGGAATGGAAAAAGGCATCCCTCAGAATGGGCGAAAATCGTTGCAGACGAATCAATGGACAGAGGTTTAATCTCCAATATATATAAACAGCTCATGCAGCTTAATATTAAAAAAAACAAACAACCCAAAAAAAATGGGCAGAAGATCTAAAGAGACGTTTCTTCAAAGGAGACACAGAGATGGCCAAGACGCACATGAAAAGCTGCTCAACAGCACTAATTATTAGAGAAATGCAAATCAAAACTACAATGAGGTATCACCTCACACCTGTTAGAATCGGCATCATCAGAAAATCTACAAACAACCAATTCTGGGGAGGGTGTGGACAAAAGGAGCCCTCTTCCACTATTGGTGGGAATGTAAATTGATACAGTCCCTATGGAGAACAGTATGGAGTTTCCTTAAAAAAACTAGAAATAGAATTACCATCTGATCCAGCAATCCCATTTCTGGGCATATACCCAGAGAAAACCGTATTTCAAAAAGGCACATTCACCACAATGTTCGTTGCAGCACTATTTACAATAGCCAGGTAATGGAAGCAACCTAAATGCCCACAGACAGATGAATGGATAAAGATGTGGAACATATATAAAATGGAATATTACTCGGCCATAAAAAGGAATGAAACTGGGTCATTTGTAGAGACATCGATGGATCGAGAGACTGTCATACAGAATGAAGTAAGTCAGAAAGAGGAAAACAAATATTGTATAATAATGCATATATGTGGAGCCTAAAAATGGTACAGATGAACTGGTTTGCAGGGAAGAAATAGAGACACAGAGGTAGAGAACAAACGTATGGACACCAAGTGTGGGAAGCCATGGGGTGGTGGTGGTGGGATGAGTTGGGAGTTTGGGATTGACCTGTATACATGTATATGCATAAAATACATAACTAATAATAACGTGCTGTATAAAAAAATAAATAAAATTTCAAAATTTTAAAAAATAAAATTTAAAAATAAAACAGAAAAAAGTTCTTCCCGTCACACAGATGTATTTATAGGAATGAATTATTTCCATGCTTATATCTATAAATACATAAAAGAGGAATAACATCTAACTTGAAACATAAAAGAAACAAAAAGTGAACCCACGAGTTATACAGAGGAAAACCCTATCACGGCACTTGCTCCAGTGGTAAACAATTCTGAAATTGGTCAGAGGTGGGGAACCATCTCCCATACAGCCAGCAACCCAACCCCCACACAAGGAGCGTCCTCATTGCAAAGCTGGGGGACCGTGCCGAGGCATCTGTGAGTAAACGTGAGCTGAGCCCCAGGCCAGCTGCTGCTGAACTGTTCCCACCCTTTCCAGGTAAAACACCTGAATATGTACAAGGGCTTGAAAGCCTAGAGGAAGGACCGTGGAGCCACACCAGCGACAGCACGCAGGCCAACTTGGTGCCTGCAGGCCAGCCAGCGTGGTCCTGGACCCTGGCGCTCTTCCAGAAGCTTTCCATTGCCCTGCCTGAGATACCCCTCCTGTCCCGGCCCCCACTGCTTTTTTCCTTCCTCACCTCTGTCCGGAGAGAAATTCCAGTGGAAGGTATGGGTGACACATCCTCTACTTTACAGGCGGCAGCCTGGCAACTCCTGCAGAAAGGCCAGCAGAACCCCACTCACACCGGGCCACCCACAAAGCTGTGGCCCCTCACTCCCTCCCACCAGCACAGCCCCGAGACTGCTGACGGGGCAGAGAATATGGAGTCAGGCACAGCTTCAGGGGCTATTGCTGCCTGGAGCTCTGTTTATATTGACCTCAACGAGGCACACCTGGGGAGGGCGGGCCGGCAGGGTAAGGCTGCCCAGGTCAGCTAATCCACAACCCTCAGGGAATCACATTGTTGAAAATGGACCCCGCTAAGGCAGAAGAGAAGCCAAGGGAAAAAAGGACACAATGCCATTTGCAGCACCGTAGATGAGTCTAGAAGTAATCACGTGACTTGTAGTAAGTCAGAAAGTGAAAGACACATATCATATCATATCACTTATAGGTGTTACCTAAAAATGGATACCAGGGCAGATATTTCCACGGAGAAGGGCAATCACAGATTCATTAAACAAACTTATGGTTCACCAATGGAAAGGTGTGAGGATTGGTTTCATTACGATATCGGGGTTAACAGACATATACAAACACAGGTGACATATATAATCACCAAAGACCTACAGAATACCAAGAGAGGACTACTCAACATTCTGTCATAACGTACATGGGAAAAGGATCCCAAGAAGAACAGTCATCTGTATATGTGTAAAAGAACCACATCTTCCACACCTATAACAAGCCAAACATTGTAATCAAAATGCTGTAATAAAAAATAAAAACTTAAATTAAAAACACGAACAAGAAGTAGTGAGACAAACGTGAGGGGCTTTCTCCTGGCACATTCCATTCTAAACTCCAATCTAGAACACCACTTCCACTGAGGCTCTCTTGCCCTAGTAACCAGATTTGGTAAGGGTGAACTGCTGCCACCTTGTGGCCGTTTCACACAACAGCAGCTTTAATCCCAACGCTAATGGTCAGTTGATATTCAAAATCATTGCAGGCCTGTAAATGACACCTGCCCTGAAAACAAATCCTGGGGTCACATATCGACCAAAAATTTCAAAGGACGTCCATATTTCAAAACGACCGTTTCAAAAGGCATATTTTACGCACATTAGTGTTCTGCTTCTTTTCCTTTCTTTCCTTTTTTGTTAAAAAAACACGGGAATGGAAAAAGGCATCCCTCAGAATGGGCGAAAATCGTTGCAGACGAATCAATGGACAGAGGTTTAATCTCCAATATATATAAACAGCTCATGCAGCTTAATATTAAGAAAACAAACAACCCAAAAAAAATGGGCAGAAGATCTAAAGAGACGTTTCTTCAAAGGAGACACAGAGATGGCCAAGACGCACATGAAAAGCTGCTCAACAGCACTAATTATTAGAGAAATGCAAATCAAAACTACAATGAGGTATCACCTCACACCTGTTAGAATCGGCATCATCAGAAAATCTACAAACAACCAATTCTGGGGAGGGTGTGGACAAAAGGAGCCCTCTTCCACTATTGGTGGGAATGTAAATTGATACAGTCCCTATGGAGAACAGTATGGAGTTTCCTTAAAAAAACTAGAAATAGAATTACCATCTGATCCAGCAATCGCACTTCTGGGCATATACCCAGAGAAAACCGTATTTCAAAAAGGCACATTCACCACAATGTTCGTTGCAGCACTATTTACAATAGCCAGGTAATGGAAGCAACCTAAATGCCCACAGACAGATGAATGGATAAAGATGTGGTACATATATAAAATGGAATATTACTCGGCCATAAAAAGGAATGAAACTGGGTCATTTGTAGAGACATCGATGGATCGAGAGACTGTCATACAGAATGAAGTAAGTCAGAAAGAGGAAAACAAATATTGTATATTAATGCATATATGTGGAGCCTAAAAATGGTACAGATGAACTGGTTTGCAGGGAAGAAATAGAGACACAGAGGTAGAGAACAAACGTATGGACACCAAGTGTGGGAAGCCATGGGGTGGTGGTGGTGGGATGAGTTGGGAGTTTGGGATTGACCTGTATACATGTATATGCATAAAATACATAACTAATAATAACGTGCTGTATAAAAAAATAAATAAAATTTCAAAATTTTAAAAAATAAAATTTAAAAATAAAACAGAAAAAAGTTCTTCCCGTCACACAGATGTATTTATAGGAATGAATTATTTCCATGCTTATATCTATAAATACATAAAAGAGGAATAACATCTAACTTGAAACATAAAAGAAACAAAAAGTGAACCCACGAGTTATACAGAGGAAAACCCTATCACGGCACTTGCTCCAGTGGTAAACAATTCTGAAATTGGTCAGAGGTGGGGAACCATCTCCCATACAGCCAGCAACCCAACCCCCACGCAAGGAGCGTCCTCATTGCAAAGCTGGGGGACCGTGCCGAGGCATCTGTGAGTAAACGTGAGCTGAGCCCCAGGCCAGCTGCTGCTGAACTGTTCCCACCCTTTCCAGGTAAAACACCTGAATATGTACAAGGGCTTGAAAGCCTAGAGGAAGGACCGTGGAGCCACACCAGCGACAGCACGCAGGCCAACTTGGTGCCTGCAGGCCAGCCAGCGTGGTCCTGGACCCTGGCGCTCTTCCAGAAGCTTTCCATTGCCCTGCCTGAGATACCCCTCCTGTCCCGGCCCCCACTGCTTTTTTCCTTCCTCACCTCTGTCCGGAGAGAAATTCCAGCGGAAGGTATGGGTGACACATCCTCTTCTTTACAGGCGGCAGCCTGGCAACTCCTGCAGAAAGGCCAGCAGAACCCCACTCACACCGGGCCACCCACAAAGCTGTGGCCCCTCACTCCCTCCCACCAGCACAGCCCCGAGACTGCTGACGGGGCAGAGAATATGGAGTCAGGCACAGCTTCAGGGGCTATTGCTGCCTGGAGCGCTGTTTATATTGACCTCAACGAGGCACACCTGGGGAGGGCGGGCCGGCAGGGTAAGGCTGCCCAGGTCAGCTAATCCACAACCCTCAGGGAATCACATTGTTGAAAATGGACCCCGCTAAGGCAGAAGAGAAGCCAAGGGAAAAAAGGACACAATGCCATTTGCAGCACCGTAGATGAGTCTAGAAGTAATCACGTGACTTGTAGTAAGTCAGAAAGTGAAAGACACATATCATATCATATCACTTATAGGTGTTACCTAAAAATGGATACCAGGGCAGATATTTCCACGGAGAAGGGCAATCACAGATTCATTAAACAAACTTATGGTTCACCAATGGAAAGGTGTGAGGATTGGTTTCATTACGATATCGGGGTTAACAGACATATACAAACACAGGTGACATATATAATCACCAAAGACCTACAGAATACCAAGAGAGGACTACTCAACATTCTGTCATAACGTACATGGGAAAAGGATCCCAAGAAGAACAGTCATCTGTATATGTGTAAAAGAACCACATCTTCCACACCTACAACAAGCCAAACATTGTAATCAAACTTGCTGTAATAAAAAATAAAAAAATTAAATTAAAAACACGAACAAGAAGTAGTGAGACAAACGTGAGGGGCTTTCTCCTGGCACATTCCATTCTAAACTCCAATCTAGAACACCACTTCCACTGAGGCTCTCTTGCCCTAGTAACCAGATTTGGTAAGGGTGAACTGCTGCCACCTTGTGGCCGTTTCACACAACAGCAGCTTTAATCCCAACGCTAATGGTCAGTTGATATTCAAAATCATTGCAGGCCTGTAAATGACACCTGCCCTGAAAACAAATCCTGGGGTCACATATCGACCAAAAATTTCAAAGGACGTCCATATTTCAAAACGACCGTTTCAAAAGGCATATTTTACGCACATTAGTGTTCTGCTTCTTTTCCTTTCTTTCCTTTTTTGTTAAAAAACACGGGAATGGAAAAAGGCATCCCTCAGAATGGGCGAAAATCGTTGCAGACGAATCAATGGACAGAGGTTTAATCTCCAATATATATAAACAGCTCATCCAGCTTAATATTAAAAAAAACAAACAACCCAAAAAAAATGGGCAGAAGATCTAAAGAGACGTTTCTTCAAAGGAGACACAGAGATGGCCAAGACGCACATGAAAAGCTGCTCAACAGCACTAATTATTAGAGAAATGCAAATCAAAACTACAATGAGGTATCACCTCACACCTGTTAGAATCGGCATCATCAGAAAATCTACAAACAACCAATTCTGGGGAGGGTGTGGACAAAAGGAGCCCTCTTCCACTATTGGTGGGAATGTAAATTGATACAGTCCCTATGGAGAACAGTATGGAGTTTCCTTAAAAAAACTAGAAATAGAATTACCATCTGATCCAGCAATCGCACTTCTGGGCATATACCCAGAGAAAACCGTATTTCAAAAAGGCACATTCACCACAATGTTCGTTGCAGCACTATTTACAATAGCCAGGTAATGGAAGCAACCTAAATGCCCACAGACAGATGAATGGATAAAGATGTGGTACATATATAAAATGGAATATTACTCGGCCATAAAAAGGAATGAAACTGGGTCATTTGTAGAGACATCGATGGATCGAGAGACTGTCATACAGAATGAAGTAAGTCAGAAAGAGGAAAACAAATATTGTATAATAATGCATATATGTGGAGCCTAAAAATGGTACAGATGAACTGGTTTGCAGGGAAGAAATAGAGACACAGAGGTAGAGAACAAACGTATGGACACCAAGTGTGGGAAGCCATGGGGTGGTGGTGGTGGGATGAGTTGGGAGTTTGGGATTGACCTGTATACATGTATATGCATAAAATACATAACTAATAATAACGTGCTGTATAAAAAAATAAATAAAATTTCAAAATTTTAAAAAATAAAATTTAAAAATAAAACAGAAAATAGTTCTTCCCGTCACACAGATGTATTTATAGGAATGAATTATTTCCATGCTTATATCTATAAATACATAAAAGAGGAATAACATCTAACTTGAAACATAAAAGAAACAAAAAGTGAACCCACGAGTTATACAGAGGAAAACCCTATCACGGCACTTGCTCCAGTGGTAAACAATTCTGAAATTGGTCAGAGGTGGGGAACCATCTCCCATACAGCCAGCAACCCAACCCCCACGCAAGGAGCGTCCTCATTGCAAAGCTGGGGGACCGTGCCGAGGCATCTGTGAGTAAACGTGAGCTGAGCCCCAGGCCAGCTGCTGCTGAACTGTTCCCACCCTTTCCAGGTAAAACACCTGAATATGTACAAGGGCTTGAAAGCCTAGAGGAAGGACCGTGGAGCCACACCAGCGACAGCACGCAGGCCAACTTGGTGCCTGCAGGCCAGCCAGCGTGGTCCTGGACCCTGGCGCTCTTCCAGAAGCTTTCCATTGCCCTGCCTGAGATACCCCTCCTGTCCCGGCCCCCACTGCTTTTTTCCTTCCTCACCTCTGTCCGGAGAGAAATTCCAGCGGAAGGTATGGGTGACACATCCTCTTCTTTACAGGCGGCAGCCTGGCAACTCCTGCAGAAAGGCCAGCAGAACCCCACTCACACCGGGCCACCCACAAAGCTGTGGCCCCTCACTCCCTCCCACCAGCACAGCCCCGAGACTGCTGACGGGGCAGAGAATATGGAGTCAGGCACAGCTTCAGGGGCTATTGCTGCCTGGAGCGCTGTTTATATTGACCTCAACGAGGCACACCTGGGGAGGGCGGGCCGGCAGGGTAAGGCTGCCCAGGTCAGCTAATCCACAACCCTCAGGGAATCACATTGTTGAAAATGGACCCCGCTAAGGCAGAAGAGAAGCCAAGGGAAAAAAGGACACAATGCCATTTGCAGCACCGTAGATGAGTCTAGAAGTAATCACGTGACTTGTAGTAAGTCAGAAAGTGAAAGACACATATCATATCATATCACTTATAGGTGTTACCTAAAAATGGATACCAGGGCAGATATTTCCACGGAGAAGGGCAATCACAGATTCATTAAACAAACTTATGGTTCACCAATGGAAAGGTGTGAGGATTGGTTTCATTACGATATCGGGGTTAACAGACATATACAAACACAGGTGACATATATAATCACCAAAGACCTACAGAATACCAAGAGAGGACTACTCAACATTCTGTCATAACGTACATGGGAAAAGGATCCCAAGAAGAACAGTCATCTGTATATGTGTAAAAGAACCACATCTTCCACACCTACAACAAGCCAAACATTGTAATCAAACTTGCTGTAATAAAAAATAAAAAAATTAAATTAAAAACACGAACAAGAAGTAGTGAGACAAACGTGAGGGGCTTTCTCCTGGCACATTCCATTCTAAACTCCAATCTAGAACACCACTTCCACTGAGGCTCTCTTGCCCTAGTAACCAGATTTGGTAAGGGTGAACTGCTGCCACCTTGTGGCCGTTTCACACAACAGCAGCTTTAATCCCAACGCTAATGGTCAGTTGATATTCAAAATCATTGCAGGCCTGTAAATGACACCTGCCCTGAAAACAAATCCTGGGGTCACATATCGACCAAAAATTTCAAAGGACGTCCATATTTCAAAACGACCGTTTCAAAAGGCATATTTTACGCACATTAGTGTTCTGCTTCTTTTCCTTTCTTTCCTTTTTTGTTAAAAAACACGGGAATGGAAAAAGGCATCCCTCAGAATGGGCGAAAATCGTTGCAGACGAATCAATGGACAGAGGTTTAATCTCCAATATATATAAACAGCTCATGCAGCTTAATATTAAAAAAACAAACAACCCAAAAAAAATGGGCAGAAGATCTAAAGAGACGTTTCTTCAAAGGAGACACAGAGATGGCCAAGACGCACATGAAAAGCTGCTCAACAGCACTAATTATTAGAGAAATGCAAATCAAAACTACAATGAGGTATCACCTCACACCTGTTAGAATCGGCATCATCAGAAAATCTACAAACAACCAATTCTGGGGAGGGTGTGGACAAAAGGAGCCCTCTTCCACTATTGGTGGGAATGTAAATTGATACAGTCCCTATGGAGAACAGTATGGAGTTTCCTTAAAAAAACTAGAAATAGAATTACCATCTGATCCAGCAATCCCACTTCTGGGCATATACCCAGAGAAAACCGTATTTCAAAAAGGCACATTCACCACAATGTTCGTTGCAGCACTATTTACAATAGCCAGGTAATGGAAGCAACCTAAATGCCCACAGACAGATGAATGGATAAAGATGTGGTACATATATAAAATGGAATATTACTCGGCCATAAAAAGGAATGAAACTGGGTCATTTGTAGAGACATCGATGGATCGAGAGACTGTCATACAGAATGAAGTAAGTCAGAAAGAGGAAAACAAATATTGTATATTAATGCATATATGTGGAGCCTAAAAATGGTACAGATGAACTGGTTTGCAGGGAAGAAATAGAGACACAGAGGTAGAGAACAAACGTATGGACACCAAGTGTGGGAAGCCATGGGGTGGTGGTGGTGGGATGAGTTGGGAGTTTGGGATTGACCTGTATACATGTATATGCATAAAATACATAACTAATAATAACGTGCTGTATAAAAAAATAAATAAAATTTCAAAATTTTAAAAAATAAAATTTAAAAATAAAACAGAAAAAAGTTCTTCCCGTCACACAGATGTATTTATAGGAATGAATTATTTCCATGCTTATATCTATAAATACATAAAAGAGGAATAACATCTAACTTGAAACATAAAAGAAACAAAAAGTGAACCCACGAGTTATACAGAGGAAAACCCTATCACGGCACTTGCTCCAGTGGTAAACAATTCTGAAATTGGTCAGAGGTGGGGAACCATCTCCCATACAGCCAGCAACCCAACCCCCACGCAAGGAGCGTCCTCATTGCAAAGCTGGGGGACCGTGCCGAGGCATCTGTGAGTAAACGTGAGCTGAGCCCCAGGCCAGCTGCTGCTGAACTGTTCCCACCCTTTCCAGGTAAAACACCTGAATAGGTACAAGGGCTTGAAAGCCTAGAGGAAGGACCGTGGAGCCACACCAGCGACAGCACGCAGGCCAACTTGGTGCCTGCACGCCAGCCAGCGTGGTCCTGGACCCTGGCGCTCTTCCAGAAGCTTTCCATTGCCCTGCCTGAGATACCCCTCCTGTCCCGGCCCCCACTGCTTTTTTCCTTCCTCACCTCTGTCCGGAGAGAAATTCCAGCGGAAGGTACGGGTGACACATCCTCTTCTTTACAGGCGGCAGCCTGGCAACTCCTGCAGAAAGGCCAGCAGAACCCCACTCACACCGGGCCACCCACAAAGCTGTGGCCCCTCACTCCCTCCCACCAGCACAGCCCGGAGACTGCTGACGGGTCAGAGAATATGGAGTCAGGCACAGCTTCAGGGGCTATTGCTGCCTGGAGCTCTGTTTATATTGACCTCAACGAGGCACACCTGGGGAGGGCGGGCCGGCAGGGTAAGGCTGCCCAGGTCAGCTAATCCACAACCCTCAGGGAATCACATTGTTGAAAATGGACCCCGCTAAGGCAGAAGAGAAGCCAAGGGAAAAAAGGACACAATGCCATTTGCAGCACCGTAGATGAGTCTAGAAGTAATCACGTGACTTGTAGTAAGTCAGAAAGTGAAAGACACATATCATATCATATCACTTATAGGTGTTACCTAAAAATGGATACCAGGGCAGATATTTCCACGGAGAAGGGCAATCACAGATTCATTAAACAAACTTATGGTTCACCAATGGAAAGGTGTGAGGATTGGTTTCATTACGATATCGGGGTTAACAGACATATACAAACACAGGTGACATATATAATCACCAAAGACCTACAGAATACCAAGAGAGGACTACTCAACATTCTGTCATAACGTACATGGGAAAAGGATCCCAAGAAGAACAGTCATCTGTATATGTGTAAAAGAACCACATCTTCCACACCTACAACAAGCCAAACATTGTAATCAAACTTGCTGTAATAAAAAATAAAAAAAATTAAATTAAAAACACGAACAAGAAGTAGTGAGACAAACGTGAGGGGCTTTCTCCTGGCACATTCCATTCTAAACTCCAATCTAGAACACCACTTCCACTGAGGCTCTCTTGCCCTAGTAACCAGATTTGGTAAGGGTGAACTGCTGCCACCTTGTGGCCGTTTCACACAACAGCAGCTTTAATCCCAACGCTAATGGTCAGTTGATATTCAAAATCATTGCAGGCCTGTAAATGACACCTGCCCTGAAAACAAATCCTGGGGTCACATATCGACCAAAAATTTCAAAGGACGTCCATATTTCAAAACGACCGTTTCAAAAGGCATATTTTACGCACATTAGTGTTCTGCTTCTTTTCCTTTCTTTCCTTTTTTGTTAAAAAACACGGGAATGGAAAAAGGCATCCCTCAGAATGGGCGAAAATCGTTGCAGACGAATCAATGGACAGAGGTTTAATCTCCAATATATATAAACAGCTCATGCAGCTTAATATTAAGAAAACAAACAACCCAAAAAAAATGGGCAGAAGATCTAAAGAGACGTTTCTTCAAAGGAGACACAGAGATGGCCAAGACGCACATGAAAAGCTGCTCAACAGCACTAATTATTAGAGAAATGCAAATCAAAACTACAATGAGGTATCACCTCACACCTGTTAGAATCGGCATCATCAGAAAATCTACAAACAACCAATTCTGGGGAGGGTGTGGACAAAAGGAGCCCTCTTCCACTATTGGTGGGAATGTAAATTGATACAGTCCCTATGGAGAACAGTATGGAGTTTCCTTAAAAAAACTAGAAATAGAATTACCATCTGATCCAGCAATCCCACTTCTGGGCATATACCCAGAGAAAACCGTATTTCAAAAAGGCACATTCACCACAATGTTCGTTGCAGCACTATTTACAATAGCCAGGTAATGGAAGCAACCTAAATGCCCACAGACAGATGAATGGATAAAGATGTGGTACATATATAAAATGGAATATGACTCGGCCATAAAAAGGAATGAAACTGGGTCATTTGTAGAGACATCGATGGATCGAGAGACTGTCATACAGAATGAAGTAAGTCAGAAAGAGGAAAACAAATATTGTATATTAATGCATATATGTGGAGCCTAAAAATGGTACAGATGAACTGGTTTGCAGGGAAGAAATAGAGACACAGAGGTAGAGAACAAACGTATGGACACCAAGTGTGGGAAGCCATGGGGTGGTGGTGGTGGGATGAGTTGGGAGTTTGGGATTGACCTGTATACATGTATATGCATAAAATACATAACTAATAATAACGTGCTGTATAAAAAAATAAATAAAATTTCAAAATTTTAAAAAATAAAATTTAAAAATAAAACAGAAAAATGTTCTTCCCGTCACACAGATGTATTTATAGGAATGAATTATTTCCATGCTTATATCTATAAATACATAAAAGAGGAATAACATCTAACTTGAAACATAAAAGAAAAAAAAAGTGAACCCACGAGTTATACAGTGGAAAACACTATCACGGCACTTGCTCCAGTGGTAAACAATTCTGAAATTGGTCAGAGGTGGGGAACCATCTCCCATACAGCCAGCAACCCAACCCCCATGCAAGGAGCGTCCTCATTGCAAAGCTGGGGGACCGTGCCGAGGCATCTGTGAGTAAACGTGAGCTGAGCCCCAGGCCAGCTGCTGCTGAACTGTTCCCACCCTTTCCAGGTAAAACACCTGAATAGGTACAAGGGCTTGAAAGCCTAGAGGAAGGACCGTGGAGCCACACCAGCGACAGCACGCAGGCCAACTTGGTGCCTGCACGCCAGCCAGCGTGGTCCTGGACCCTGGCGCTCTTCCAGAAGCTTTCCATTGCCCTGCCTGAGATACCCCTCCTGTCCCGGCCCCCACTGCTTTTTTCCTTCCTCACCTCTGTCCGGAGAGAAATTCCAGCGGAAGGTACGGGTGACACATCCTCTTCTTTACAGGCGGCAGCCTGGCAACTCCTGCAGAAAGGCCAGCAGAACCCCACTCACACCGGGCCACCCACAAAGCTGTGGCCCCTCACTCCCTCCCACCAGCACAGCCCGGAGACTGCTGACGGGTCAGAGAATATGGAGTCAGGCACAGCTTCAGGGGCTATTGCTGCCTGGAGCTCTGTTTATATTGACCTCAACGAGGCACACCTGGGGAGGGCGGGCCGGCAGGGTAAGGCTGCCCAGGTCAGCTAATCCACAACCCTCAGGGAATCACATTGTTGAAAATGGACCCCGCTAAGGCAGAAGAGAAGCCAAGGGAAAAAAGGACACAATGCCATTTGCAGCACCGTAGATGAGTCTAGAAGTAATCACGTGACTTGTAGTAAGTCAGAAAGTGAAAGACACATATCATATCATGTCACTTATAGGTGTTACCTAAAAATGGATACCAGGGCAGATATTTCCACGGAGAAGGGCAATCACAGATTCATTAAACAAACTTATGGTTCACCAATGGAAAGGTGTGACGATTGGTTTCATTACGATATCGGGGTTAACAGACATATACAAACACAGGTGACATATATAATCACCAAAGACCTACAGAATACCAAGAGAGGACTACTCAACATTCTGTCATAACGTACATGGGAAAAGGATGCCAAGAAGAACAGTCATCTGTATATGTGTAAAAGAACCACATCTTCCACACCTACAACAAGCCAAACATTGTAATCAAACTTGCTGTAATAAAAAATAAAAAAAATTAAATTAAAAACACGAACAAGAAGTAGTGAGACAAACGTGAGGGGCTTTCTCCTGGCACATTCCATTCTAAACTCCAATCTAGAACACCACTTCCACTGAGGCTCTCTTGCCCTAGTAACCAGATTTGGTAAGGGTGAACTGCTGCCACCTTGTGGCCGTTTCACACAACAGCAGCTTTAATCCCAACGCTAATGGTCAGTTGATATTCAAAATCATTGCAGGCCTGTAAATGACACCTGCCCTGAAAACAAATCCTGGGGTCACATATCGACCAAAAAATTCAAAGGACGTCCATATTTCAAAACGACCGTTTCAAAAGGCATATTTTACGCACATTAGTGTTCTGCTTCTTTTCCTTTCTTTCCTTTTTTGTTAAAAAACACGGGAATGGAAAAAGGCATCCCTCAGAATGGGCGAAAATCGTTGCAGACGAATCAATGGACAGAGGTTTAATCTCCAATATATATAAACAGCTCATGCAGCTTAATATTAAAAAAACAAACAACCCAAAAAAAATGGGCAGAAGATCTAAAGAGACGTTTCTTCAAAGGAGACACAGAGATGGCCAAGACGCACATGAAAAGCTGCTCAACAGCACTAATTATTAGAGAAATGCAAATCAAAACTACAATGAGGTATCACCTCACACCTGTTAGAATCGGCATCATCAGAAAATCTACAAACAACCAATTCTGGGGAGGGTGTGGACAAAAGGAGCCCTCTTCCACTATTGGTGGGAATGTAAATTGATACAGTCCCTATGGAGAACAGTATGGAGTTTCCTTAAAAAAACTAGAAATAGAATTACCATCTGATCCAGCAATCCCACTTCTGGGCATATACCCAGAGAAAACCGTATTTCAAAAAGGCACATTCACCACAATGTTCGTTGCAGCACTATTTACAATAGCCAGGTAATGGAAGCAACCTAAATGCCCACAGACAGATGAATGGATAAAGATGTGGTACATATATAAAATGGAATATGACTCGGCCATAAAAAGGAATGAAACTGGGTCATTTGTAGAGACATCGATGGATCGAGAGACTGTCATACAGAATGAAGTAAGTCAGAAAGAGGAAAACAAATATTGTATATTAATGCATATATGTGGAGCCTAAAAATGGTACAGATGAACTGGTTTGCAGGGAAGAAATAGAGACACAGAGGTAGAGAACAAACATATGGACACCAAGTGTGGGAAGCCATGGGGTGGTGGTGGTGGGATGAGTTGGGAGTTTGGGATTGACCTGTATACATGTATATGCATAAAATACATAACTAATAATAATGTGCTGTATAAAAAAATAAATAAAATTTCAAAATTTTAAAAAATAAAATTTAAAAATAAAACAGAAAAATGTTCTTCCCGTCACACAGATGTATTTATAGGAATGAATTATTTCCATGCTTATATCTATAAATACATAAAAGAGGAATAACATCTAACTTGAAACATAAAAGAAAAAAAAAGTGAACCCACGAGTTATACAGTGGAAAACACTATCACGGCACTTGCTCCAGTGGTAAACAATTCTGAAATTGGTCAGAGGTGGGGAACCATCTCCCATACAGCCAGCAACCCAACCCCCATGCAAGGAGCGTCCTCATTGCAAAGCTGGGGGACCGTGCCGAGGCATCTGTGAGTAAACGTGAGCTGAGCCCCAGGCCAGCTGCTGCTGAACTGTTCCCACCCTTTCCAGGTAAAACACCTGAATAGGTACAAGGGCTTGAAAGCCTAGAGGAAGGACCGTGGAGCCACACCAGCGACAGCACGCAGGCCAACTTGGTGCCTGCACGCCAGCCAGCGTGGTCCTGGACCCTGGCGCTCTTCCAGAAGCTTTCCATTGCCCTGCCTGAGATACCCCTCCTGTCCCGGCCCCCACTGCTTTTTTCCTTCCTCACCTCTGTCCGGAGAGAAATTCCAGCGGAAGGTACGGGTGACACATCCTCTTCTTTACAGGCGGCAGCCTGGCAACTCCTGCAGAAAGGCCAGCAGAACCCCACTCACACCGGGCCACCCACAAAGCTGTGGCCCCTCACTCCCTCCCACCAGCACAGCCCGGAGACTGCTGACGGGTCAGAGAATATGGAGTCAGGCACAGCTTCAGGGGCTATTGCTGCCTGGAGCTCTGTTTATATTGACCTCAACGAGGCACACCTGGGGAGGGCGGGCCGGCAGGGTAAGGCTGCCCAGGTCAGCTAATCCACAACCCTCAGGGAATCACATTGTTGAAAATGGACCCCGCTAAGGCAGAAGAGAAGCCAAGGGAAAAAAGGACACAATGCCATTTGCAGCACCGTAGATGAGTCTAGAAGTAATCACGTGACTTGTAGTAAGTCAGAAAGTGAAAGACACATATCATATCATATCACTTATAGGTGTTACCTAAAAATGGATACCAGGGCAGATATTTCCACGGAGAAGGGCAATCACAGATTCATTAAACAAACTTATGGTTCACCAATGGAAAGGTGTGAGGATTGGTTTCATTACGATATCGGGGTTAACAGACATATACAAACACAGGTGACATATATAATCACCAAAGACCTACAGAATACCAAGAGAGGACTACTCAACATTCTGTCATAACGTACATGGGAAAAGGATCCCAAGAAGAACAGTCATCTGTATATGTGTAAAGGAACCACATCTTCCACACCTACAACAAGCCAAACATTGTAATCAAACTTGCTGTAATAAAAAATAAAAAAATTAAATTAAAAACACGAACAAGAAGTAGTGAGACAAACGTGAGGGGCTTTCTCCTGGCACATTCCATTCTAAACTCCAATCTAGAACACCACTTCCACTGAGGCTCTCTTGCCCTAGTAACCAGATTTGGTAAGGGTGAACTGCTGCCACCTTGTGGCCGTTTCACACAACAGCAGCTTTAATCCCAACGCTAATGGTCAGTTGATATTCAAAATCATTGCAGGCCTGTAAATGACACCTGCCCTGAAAACAAATCCTGGGGTCACATATCGACCAAAAAATTCAAAGGACGTCCATATTTCAAAACGACCATTTCAAAAGGCATATTTTACGCACATTAGTGTTCTGCTTCTTTTCCTTTCTTTCCTTTTTTGTTAAAAAACACGGGAATGGAAAAAGGCATCCCTCAGAATGGGCGAAAATCGTTGCAGACGAATCAATGGACAGAGGTTTAATCTCCAATATATATAAACAGCTCATGCAGCTTAATATTAAGAAAACAAACAACCCAAAAAAAATGGGCAGAAGATCTAAAGAGACGTTTCTTCAAAGGAGACACAGAGATGGCCAAGACGCACATGAAAAGCTGCTCAACAGCACTAATTATTAGAGAAATGCAAATCAAAACTACAATGAGGTATCACCTCACACCTGTTAGAATCGGCATCATCAGAAAATCTACAAACAACCAATTCTGGGGAGGGTGTGGACAAAAGGAGCCCTCTTCCACTATTGGTGGGAATGTAAATTGATACAGTCACTATGGAGAACAGTATGGAGTTTCCTTAAAAAAACTAGAAATAGAATTACCATCTGATCCAGCAATCCCACTTCTGGGCATATACCCAGAGAAAACCGTATTTCAAAAAGGCACATTCACCACAATGTTCGTTGCAGCACTATTTACAATAGCCAGGTAATGGAAGCAACCTAAATGCCCACAGACAGATGAATGGATAAAGATGTGGTACATATATAAAATGGAATATTACTCGGCCATAAAAAGGAATGAAACTGGGTCATCTGTAGAGACATCGATGGATCGAGAGACTGTCATACAGAATGAAGTAAGTCAGAAAGAGGAAAACAAATATTGTATATTAATGCATATATGTGGAGCCTAAAAATGGTACAGATGAACTGGTTTGCAGGGAAGAAATAGAGACACAGAGGTAGAGAACAAACGTATGGACACCAAGTGTGGGATGCCATGGGGTGGTGGTGGTGGGATGAATTGGGAGTTTTGGATTGACCTGTATACATGTATATGCATAAAATACATAACTAATAATAACGTGCTGTATAAAAAAATAAATAAAATTTCAAAATTTTAAAAAATAAAATTTAAAAATAAAACAGAAAAAAGTTCTTCCCGTCACACAGATGTATTTATAGGAATGAATTATTTCCATGCTTATATCTATAAATACATAAAAGAGGAATAACATCTAACTTGAAACATAAAAGAAAAAAAAAGTGAACCCACGAGTTATACAGAGGAAAACCCTATCACGGCACTTGCTCCAGTGGTAAACAATTCTGAAATTGGTCAGAGGTGGGGAACCATCTCCCATACAGCCAGCAACCCAACCCCCATGCAAGGAGCGTCCTCATTGCAAAGCTGGGGGACCGTGCCGAGGCATCTGTGAGTAAACGTGAGCTGAGCCCCAGGCCAGCTGCTGCTGAACTGTTCCCACCCTTTCCAGGTAAAACACCTGAATAGGTACAAGGGCTTGAAAGCCTAGAGGAAGGACCGTGGAGCCACACCAGCGACAGCACGCAGGCCAACTTGGTGCCTGCAGGCCAGCCAGCGTGGTCCTGGACCCTGGCGCTCTTCCAGAAGCTTTCCATTGCCCTGCCTGAGATACCCCTCCTGTCCCGGCCCCCACTGCTTTTTTCCTTCCTCACCTCTGTCCGGAGAGAAATTCCAGTGGAAGGTATTGGTGACACATCCTCTACTTTACAGGCGGCAGCCTGGCAACTCCTGCAGAAAGGCCATTAGAACCCCACTCACACCGGGCCACCCACAAAGCTGTGGCCCCTCACTCCCTCCCACCAGCACAGCCCCAAGACTGCTGACGGGGCAGAGAATATGGAGTCAGGCACAGCTTCAGGGGCTATTGCTGCCTGGAGCTCTGTTTATATTGACCTCAACGAGGCACACCTGGGGAGGGCGGGCCGGCAGGGTAAGGCTGCCCAGGTCAGCTAATCCACAACCCTCAGGGAATCACATTGTTGAAAATGGACCCCGCTAAGGCAGAAGAGAAGCCAAGGGAAAAAAGGACACAATGCCATTTGCAGCACCGTAGATGAGTCTAGAAGTAATCACGTGACTTGTAGTAAGTCAGAAAGTGAAAGACACATATCATATCATATCACTTATAGGTGTTACCTAAAAATGGATACCAGGGCAGATATTTCCACGGAGAAGGGCAATCACAGATTCATTAAACAAACTTATGGTTCACCAATGGAAAGGTGTGACGATTGGTTTCATTACGATATCGGGGTTAACAGACATATACAAACACAGGTGACATATATAATCACCAAAGACCTACAGAATACCAAGAGAGGACTACTCAACATTCTGTCATAACGTACATGGGAAAAGGATGCCAAGAAGAACAGTCATCTGTATATGTGTAAAGGAACCACATCTTCCACACCTACAACAAGCCAAACATTGTAATCAAACTTGCTGTAATAAAAAATAAAAAAAATTAAATTAAAAACACGAACAAGAAGTAGTGAGACAAACGTGAGGGGCTTTCTCCTGGCACATTCCATTCTAAACTCCAATCTAGAACACCACTTCCACTGAGGCTCTCTTGCCCTAGTAACCAGATTTGGTAAGGGTGAACTGCTGCCACCTTGTGGCCGTTTCACACAACAGCAGCTTTAATCCCAACGCTAATGGTCAGTTGATATTCAAAATCATTGCAGGCCTGTAAATGACACCTGCCCTGAAAACAAATCCTGGGGTCACATATCGACCAAAAAATTCAAAGGACGTCCATATTTCAAAACGACCGTTTCAAAAGGCATATTTTACGCACATTAGTGTTCTGCTTCTTTTCCTTTCTTTCCTTTTTTGTTAAAAAACACGGGAATGGAAAAAGGCATCCCTCAGAATGGGCGAAAATCGTTGCAGACGAATCAATGGACAGAGGTTTAATCTCCAATATATATAAACAGCTCATGCAGCTTAATATTAAAAAAAGAAACAACCCAAAAAAATGGGCAGAAGATCTAAAGAGACGTTTCTTCAAAGGAGACACAGAGATGGCCAAGACGCACATGAAAAGCTGCTCAACAGCACTAATTATTAGAGAAATGCAAATCAAAACTACAATGAGGTATCACCTCACACCTGTTAGAATCGGCATCATCAGAAAATCTACAAACAACCAATTCTGGGGAGGGTGGGGACAAAAGGAGCCCTCTTCCACTATTGGTGGGAATGTAAATTGATACAGTCACTATGGAGAACAGTATGGAGTTTCCTTAAAAAAACTAGAAATAGAGGGCCTCCCTGGTGGCGCAGTGGTTGAGAGTCCGCCTGCCGATGCAGGGGATACGGGTTCGTGCCCCGGTCTGGGAGGATCCCATATGCCGCGGAGCGGCTGGGCCCGTGAGCCATGGCCGCTGGGCCTGCGCATCCGGAGCCTGTGCTCCGCAACGGGAGAGTCCACAACAGTGAGAGGCCCGCATACCGCAAAAAGAAAAAAAAAAAAAAAAAAAAAAAAAAAAAAAAAAAAACTAGAAATAGAATTACCATCTGATCCAGCAATCCCACTTCTGGGCATATACCCAGAGAAAACCGTATTTCAAAAAGGCACATTCACCACAATGTTCGTTGCAGCACTATTTACAATAGCCAGGTAATGGAAGCAACCTAAATGCCCACAGACAGATGAATGGATAAAGATGTGGTACATATATAAAATGGAATATTACTCGGCCATAAAAATGAATGAAACTGGGTCATTTGTAGAGACATCGATGGATCGAGAGACTGTCATACAGAATGAAGTAAGTCAGAAAGAGGAAAACAAATATTGTATATTAATGCATATATGTGGAGCCTAAAAATGGTACAGATGAACTGGTTTGCAGGGAAGAAATAGAGACACAGAGGTAGAGAACAAACGTATGGACACCAAGTGTGGGAAGCCATGGGGTGGTGGTGGTGGGATGAGTTGGGAGTTTGGGATTGACCTGTATACATGTATATGCATAAAATACATAACTAATAATAACGTGCTGTATAAAAAAATAAATAAAATTTCAAAATTTTAAAAAATAAAATTTAAAAATAAAACAGAAAAAAGTTCTTCCCGTCACACAGATGTATTTATAGGAATGAATTATTTCCATGCTTATATCTATAAATACATAAAAGAGGAATAACATCTAACTTGAAACATAAAAGAAACAAAAAGTGAACCCACGAGTTATACAGAGGAAAACCCTATCACGGCACTTGCTCCAGTGGTAAACAATTCTGAAATTGGTCAGAGGTGGGGAACCATCTCCCATACAGCCAGCAACCCAACCCCCACGCAAGGAGCGTCCTCATTGCAAAGCTGGGGGACCGTGCCGAGGCATCTGTGAGTAAACGTGAGCTGAGCCCCAGGCCAGCTGCTGCTGAACTGTTCCCACCCTTTCCAGGTAAAACACCTGAATATGTACAAGGGCTTGAAAGCCTAGAGGAAGGACCGTGGAGCCACACCAGCGACAGCACGCAGGCCAACTTGGTGCCTGCACGCCAGCCAGCGTGGTCCTGGACCCTGGCGCTCTTCCAGAAGCTTTCCATTGCCCTGCCTGAGATACCCCTCCTGTCCCGGCCCCCACTGCTTTTTTCCTTCCTCACCTCTGTCCAGAGAGAAATTCCAGCGGAAGGTATGGGTGACACATCCTCTTCTTTACAGGTGTCAGCCTGGCAACTCCTGCAGAAAGGCCAGCAGAGCCCCACTCACACCGGGCCACCCACAAAGCTGTGGCCCCTCACTCCCTCCTCCCACCAGCACAGCCCCGAGACTGCTGACGGGGCAGAGAATATGGAGTCAGGCACAGCTTCAGGGGCTATTGCTGCCTGGAGCTCTGTTTATATTGACCTCAACGAGGCACACCTGGGGAGGGCGGGCCGGCAGGGTAAGGCTGCCCAGGTCAGCTAATCCACAACCCTCAGGGAATCACATTGTTGAAAATGGACCCCGCTAAGGCAGAAGAGAAGCCAAGGGAAAAAAGGACACAATGCCATTTGCAGCACCGTAGATGAGTCTAGAAGTAATCACGTGACTTGTAGTAAGTCAGAAAGTGAAAGACACATATCATATCATATCACTTATAGGTGTTACCTAAAAATGGATACCAGGGCAGATATTTCCACGGAGAAGGGCAATCACAGATTCATTAAACAAACTTATGGTTCACCAATGGAAATGTGTGAGGATTGGTTTCATTACGATATCGGGGTTAACAGACATATACAAACACAGGTGACATATATAATCACCAAAGACCTACAGAATACCAAGAGAGGACTACTCAACATTCTGTCATAACGTACATGGGAAAAGGATCCCAAGAAGAACAGTCATCTGTATATGTGTAAAAGAACCACATCTTCCACACCTACAACAAGCCAAACATTGTAATCAAACTTGCTGTAATAAAAAATAAAAAAATTAAATTAAAAACACGAACAAGAAGTAGTGAGACAAACGTGAGGGGCTTTCTCCTGGCACATTCCATTCTAAACTCCAATCTAGAACACCACTTCCACTGAGGCTCTCTTGCCCTAGTAACCAGATTTGGTAAGGGTGAACTGCTGCCACCTTGTGGCCGTTTCACACAACAGCAGCTTTAATCCCAACGCTAATGGTCAGTTGATATTCAAAATCATTGCAGGCCTGTAAATGACACCTGCCCTGAAAACAAATCCTGGGGTCACATATCGACCAAAAATTTCAAAGGACGTCCATATTTCAAAACGACCATTTCAAAAGGCATATTTTACGCACATTAGTGTTCTGCTTCTTTTCCTTTCTTTCCTTTTTTGTTAAAAAACACGGGAATGGAAAAAGGCATCCCTCAGAATGGGCGAAAATCGTTGCAGACGAATCAATGGACAGAGGTTTAATCTCCAATATATATAAACAGCTCATGCAGCTTAATATTAAAAAAACAAACAACCCAAAAAAAATGGGCAGAAGATCTAAAGAGACGTTTCTTCAAAGGAGACACAGAGATGGCCAAGACGCACATGAAAAGCTGCTCAACAGCACTAATTATTAGAGAAATGCAAATCAAAACTACAATGAGGTATCACCTCACACCTGTTAGAATCGGCATCATCAGAAAATCTACAAACAACCAATTCTGGGGAGGGTGTGGACAAAAGGAGCCCTCTTCCACTATTGGTGGGAATGTAAATTGATACAGTCACTATGGAGAACAGTATGGAGTTTCCTTAAAAAAACTAGAAATAGAATTACCATCTGATCCAGTAATCCCACTTCTGGGCATATACCCAGAGAAAACCGTATTTCAAAAAGGCACATTCACCACAATGTTCGTTGCAGCACTATTTACAATAGCCAGGTAATGGAAGCAACCTAAATGCCCACAGACAGATGAATGGATAAAGATGTGGTACATATATAAAATGGAATATTACTCGGCCATAAAAAGGAATGAAACTGGGTCATCTGTAGAGACATCGATGGATCGAGGGACTGTCATACAGAATGAAGTAAGTCAGAAAGAGGAAAACAAATATTGTATATTAATGCATATATGTGGAGCCTAAAAATGGTACAGATGAACTGGTTTGCAGGGAAGAAATAGAGACACAGAGGTAGAGAACAAACGTATGGACACCAAGTGTGGGAAGCCATGGGGTGGTGGTGGTGGGATGAGTTGGGAGTTTGGGATTGACCTGTATACATGTATATGCATAAAATACATAACTAATAATAACGTGCTGTATAAAAAAATAAATAAAATTTCAAAATTTTAAAAAATAAAATTTAAAAATAAAACAGAAAAAGGTTCTTCCCGTCACACAGATGTATTTATAGGAATGAATTATTTCCATGCTTATATCTATAAATACATAAAAGAGGAATAACATCTAACTTGAAACATAAAAGAAAAAAAAAGTGAACCCACGAGTTATACAGAGGAAAACCCTATCACGGCACTTGCTCCAGTGGTAAACAATTCTGAAATTGGTCAGAGGTGGGGAACCATCTCCCATACAGCCAGCAACCCAACCCCCACGCAAGGAGCGTCCTCATTGCAAAGCTGGGGGACCGTGCCGAGGCATCTGTGAGTAAACGTGAGCAGGCCAGCTGCTGCTGAACTGTTCCCACCCTTTCCAGGTAAAACACCTGAATAGGTACAAGGGCTTGAAAGCCTAGAGGAAGGACCGTGGAGCCACACCAGCGACAGCACGCAGGCCAACTTGGTGCCTGCAGGCCAGCCAGCGTGGTCCTGGACCCTGGCGCTCTTCCAGAAGCTTTCCATTGCCCTGCCTGAGATACCCCTCCTGTCCCGGCCCCCACTGCTTTTTTCCTTCCTCACCTCTGTCCAGAGAGAAATTCCAGCGGAAGGTATGGGTGACACATCCTCTTCTTTACAGGCGGCAGCCTGGCAACTCCTGCAGAAAGGCCAGCAGAACCCCACTCACACCGGGCCACCCACAAAGCTGTGGCCCCTCACTCCCTCCTCCCACCAGCACAGCCCCGAGACTGCTGACGGGGCAGAGAATATGGAGTCAGGCACAGCTTCAGGGGCTATTGCTGCCTGGAGCTCTGTTTATATTGACCTCAACGAGGCACACCTGGGGAGGGCGGGCCGGCAGGGTAAGGCTGCCCAGGTCAGCTAATCCACAACCCTCAGGGAATCACATTGTTGAAAATGGACCCCGCTAAGGCAGAAGAGAAGCCAAGGGAAAAAAGGACACAATGCCATTTGCAGCACCGTAGATGAGTCTAGAAGTAATCACGTGACTTGTAGTAAGTCAGAAAGTGAAAGACACATATCATATCATATCACTTATAGGTGTTACCTAAAAATGGATACCAGGGCAGATATTTCCACGGAGAAGGGCAATCACAGATTCATTAAACAAACTTATGGTTCACCAATGGAAAGGTGTGAGGATTGGTTTCATTACGATATCGGGGTTAACAGACATATACAAACACAGGTGATATATATAATCACCAAAGACCTACAGAATACCAAGAGAGGACTACTCAACATTCTGTCATAACGTACATGGGAAAAGGATCCCAAGAAGAACAGTCATCTGTATATGTGTAAAAGAACCACATCTTCCACACCTACAACAAGCCAAACATTGTAATCAAACTTGCTGTAATAAAAAATAAAAAAATTAAATTAAAAACACGAACAAGAAGTAGTGAGACAAACGTGAGGGGCTTTCTCCTGGCACATTCCATTCTAAACTCCAATCTAGAACACCACTTCCACTGAGGCTCTCTTGCCCTAGTAACCAGATTTGGTAAGGGTGAACTGCTGCCACCTTGTGGCCGTTTCACACAACAGCAGCTTTAATCCCAACGCTAATGGTCAGTTGATATTCAAAATCATTGCAGGCCTGTAAATGACACCTGCCCTGAAAACAAATCCTGGGGTCACATATCGACCAAAAATTTCAAAGGACGTCCATATTTCAAAACGACCGTTTCAAAAGGCATATTTTACGCACATTAGTGTTCTGCTTCTTTTCCTTTCTTTCCTTTTTTGTTAAAAAACACGGGAATGGAAAAAGGCATCCCTCAGAATGGGCGAAAATCGTTGCAGACGAATCAATGGACAGAGGTTTAATCTCCAATATATATAAACAGCTCATGCAGCTTAATATTAAAAAAAACAAACAACCCAAAAAAAATGGGCAGAAGATCTAAAGAGATGTTTCTTCAAAGGAGACACAGAGATGGCCAAGACGCACATGAAAAGCTGCTCAACAGCACTAATTATTAGAGAAATGCAAATCAAAACTACAATGAGGTATCACCTCACACCTGTTAGAATCGGCATCATCAGAAAACCTACAAACAACCAATTCTGGGGAGGGTGTGGACAAAAGGAGCCCTCTTCCACTATTGGTGGGAATGTAAATTGATAGAGTCACTATGGAGAACAGTATGGAGTTTCCTTAAAAAAACTAGAAATAGAATTACCATCTGATCCAGCAATCCCACTTCTGGGCATATACCCAGAGAAAACCGTATTTCAAAAAGGCACATTCACCACAATGTTCGTTGCGGCACTATTTACAATAGCCAGGTAATGGAAGCAACCTAAATGCCCACAGACAGATGAATGGATAAAGATGTGGTACATATATAAAATGGAATATTACTCGGCCATAAAAAGGAATGAAACTGGGTCATCTGTAGAGACATCGATGGATCGAGGGACTGTCATACAGAATGAAGTAAGTCAGAAAGAGGAAAACAAATATTGTATATTAATGCATATATGTGGAGCCTAAAAATGGTACAGATGAACTGGTTTGCAGGGAAGAAATAGAGACACAGAGGTAGAGAACAAACGTATGGACACCAAGTGTGGGAAGCCATGGGGTGGTGGTGGTGGGATGAGTTGGGAGTTTGGGATTGACCTGTATACATGTATATGCATAAAATACATAACTAATAATAACGTGCTGTATAAAAAAATAAATAAAATTTCAAAATTTTAAAAAATAAAATTTAAAAATAAAACAGAAAAAAGTTCTTCCCGTCACACAGATGTATTTATAGGAATGAATTATTTCCATGCTTATATCTATAAATACATAAAAGAGGAATAACATCTAACTTGAAACATAAAAGAAAAAAAAAGTGAACCCACGAGTTATACAGAGGAAAACCCTATCACGGCACTTGCTCCAGTGGTAAACAATTCTGAAATTGGTCAGAGGTGGGGAACCATCTCCCATACAGCCAGCAACCCAACCCCCACGCAAGGAGCGTCCTCATTGCAAAGCTGGGGGACCGTGCCGAGGCATCTGTGAGTAAACGTGAGCTGAGCCCCAGGCCAGCTGCTGCTGAACTGTTCCCACCCTTTCCAGGTAAAACACCTGAATATGTACAAGGGCTTGAAAGCCTAGAGGAAGGACCGTGGAGCCACACCAGCGACAGCACGCAGGCCAACTTGGTGCCTGCAGGCCAGCCAGCGTGGTCCTGGACCCTGGCGCTCTTCCAGAAGCTTTCCATTGCCCTGCCTGAGATACCCCTCCTGTCTCGGCCCCCACTGCTTTTTTCCTTCCTCACCTCTGTCCGGAGAGAAATTCCAGCGGAAGGTATGGGTGACACATCCTCTTCTTTACAGGCGGCAGCCTGGCAACTCCTGCAGAAAGGCCAGCAGAACCCCACTCACACCGGGCCACCCACAAAGCTGTGGCCCCTCACTCCCTCCCACCAGCACAGCCCCGAGACTGCTGACGGGGCAGAGAATATGGAGTCAGGCACAGCTTCAGGGGCTATTGCTGCCTGGAGCTCTGTTTATATTGACCTCAACGAGGCACACCTGGGGAGGGCGGGCCGGCAGGGTAAGGCTGCCCAGGTCAGCTAATCCACAACCCTCAGGGAATCACATTGTTGAAAATGGACCCCGCTAAGGCAGAAGAGAAGCCAAGGGAAAAAAGGACACAATGCCATTTGCAGCACCGTAGATGAGTCTAGAAGTAATCACGTGACTTGTAGTAAGTCAGAAAGTGAAAGACACATATCATATCATATCACTTATAGGTGTTACCTAAAAATGGATACCAGGGCAGATATTTCCACGGAGAAGGGCAATCACAGATTCATTAAACAAACTTATGGTTCACCAATGGAAAGGTGTGACGATTGGTTTCATTACGATATCGGGGTTAACAGACATATACAAACACAGGTGACATATATAATCACCAAAGACCTACAGAATACCAAGAGAGGACTACTCAACATTCTGTCATAACGTACATGGGAAAAGGATCCCAAGAAGAACAGTCATCTTTATATGTGTAAAGGAACCACATCTTCCACACCTACAACAAGCCAAACATTGTAATCAAACTTGCTGTAATAAAAAATAAAAAAAATTAAATTAAAAACACGAACAAGAAGTAGTGAGACAAACGTGAGGGGCTTTCTCCTGGCACATTCCATTCTAAACTCCAATCTAGAACACCACTTCCACTGAGGCTCTCTTGCCCTAGTAACCAGATTTGGTAAGGGTGAACTGCTGCCACCTTGTGGCCGTTTCACACAACAGCAGCTTTAATCCCAACGCTAATGGTCAGTTGATATTCAAAATCATTGCAGGCCTGTAAATGACACCTGCCCTGAAAACAAATCCTGGGGTCACATATCGACCAAAAATTTCAAAGGACGTCCATATTTCAAAACCACCGTATCAAAAGGCATATTTTACGCACATTAGTGTTCTGCTTCTTTTCCTTTCTTTCCTTTTTTGTTAAAAAACACGGGAATGGAAAAAGGCATCCCTCAGAATGGGCGAAAATCATTGCAGACGAATCAATGGAGAGGTTTAATCTCCAATATATATAAACAGCTCATGCAGCTTAATATTAAAAAAACAAACAACCCAAAAAAAATGGGCAGAAGATCTAAAGAGACGTTTCTTCAAAGGAGACACAGAGATGGCCAAGACGCACATGAAAAGCTGCTCAACAGCACTAATTATTAGAGAAATGCAAATCAAAACTACAATGAGGTATCACCTCACACCTGTTAGAATCGGCATCATCAGAAAATCTACAAACAACCAATTCTGGGGAGGGTGTGGACAAAAGGAACCCTCTTCCACTATTGGTGGGAATGTAAATTGATACAGTCCCTATGGAGAACACTATGGAGTTTCCTTAAAAAATTAGAAATAGAATTACCATCTGATCCAGCAATCCCACTTCTGGGCATATACCCAGAGAAAACCGTATTTCAAAAAGGCACATTCACCACAATGTTCGTTGCAGCACTATTTACAATAGCCAGGTAATGGAAGCAACCTAAATGCCCACAGACAGATGAATGGATAAAGATGTGGTACATATATAAAATGGAATATTACTCGGCCATAAAAAGGAATGAAACTGGGTCATTTGTAGAGACATCGATGGATCGAGAGACTGTCATACAGAATGAAGTAAGTCAGAAAGAGGAAAACAAATATTGTATATTAATGCATATATGTGGAGCCTAAAAATGGTACAGATGAACTGGTTTGCAGGGAAGAAATAGAGACACAGAGGTAGAGAACAAACGTATGGACACCAAGTGTGGGAAGCCATGGGGTGGTGGTGGTGGGATGAGTTGGGAGTTTGGGATTGACCTGTATACATGTATATGCATAAAATACATAACTAATAATAACGTGCTGTATAAAAAAATAAATAAAATTACAAAATTTTAAAAAATAAAATTTAAAAATAAAACAGAAAAAAGTTCTTCCCGTCACACAGATGTATTTATAGGAATGAATTATTTCCATGCTTATATCTATAAATACATAAAAGAGGAATAACATCTAACTTGAAACATAAAAGAAAAAAAAAGTGAACCCACGAGTTATACAGAGGAAAACCCTATCACGGCACTTGCTCCAGTGGTAAACAATTCTGAAATTGGTCAGAGGTGGGGAACCATCTCCCATACAGCCAGCAACCCAACCCCCACGCAAGGAGCGTCCTCATTGCAAAGCTGGGGGACCGTGCCGAGGCATCTGTGAGTAAACGTGAGCTGAGCCCCAGGCCAGCTGCTGCTGAACTGTTCCCACCCTTTCCAGGTAAAACACCTGAATATGTACAAGGGCTTGAAAGCCTAGAGGAAGGACCGTGGAGCCACACCAGCGACAGCACGCAGGCCAACTTGGTGCCTGCAGGCCAGCCAGCGTGGTCCTGGACCCTGGCGCTCTTCCAGAAGCTTTCCATTGCCCTGCCTGAGATACCCCTCCTGTCTCGGCCCCCACTGCTTTTTTCCTTCCTCACCTCTGTCCGGAGAGAAATTCCAGCGGAAGGTATGGGTGACACATCCTCTTCTTTACAGGCGGCAGCCTGGCAACTCCTGCAGAAAGGCCAGCAGAACCCCACTCACACCGGGCCACCCACAAAGCTGTGGCCCCTCACTCCCTCCCACCAGCACAGCCCCGAGACTGCTGACGGGGCAGAGAATATGGAGTCAGGCACAGCTTCAGGGGCTATTGCTGCCTGGAGCTCTGTTTATATTGACCTCAACGAGGCACACCTGGGGAGGGCGGGCCGGCAGGGTAAGGCTGCCCAGGTCAGCTAATCCACAACCCTCAGGGAATCACATTGTTGAAAATGGACCCCGCTAAGGCAGAAGAGAAGCCAAGGGAAAAAAGGACACAATGCCATTTGCAGCACCGTAGATGAGTCTAGAAGTAATCACGTGACTTGTAGTAAGTCAGAAAGTGAAAGACACATATCATATCATATCACTTATAGGTGTTACCTAAAAATGGATACCAGGGCAGATATTTCCACGGAGAAGGGCAATCACAGATTCATTAAACAAACTTATGGTTCACCAATGGAAAGGTGTGACGATTGGTTTCATTACGATATCGGGGTTAACAGACATATACAAACACAGGTGACATATATAATCACCAAAGACCTACAGAATACCAAGAGAGGACTACTCAACATTCTGTCATAACGTACATGGGAAAAGGATCCCAAGAAGAACAGTCATCTGTATATGTGTAAAGGAACCACATCTTCCACACCTACAACAAGCCAAACATTGTAATCAAACTTGCTGTAATAAAAAATAAAAAAAATTAAATTAAAAACACGAACAAGAAGTAGTGAGACAAACGTGAGAGGCTTTCTCCTGGCACATTCCATTCTAAACTCCAATCTACAACACCACTTCCACTGAGGCTCTCTTGCCCTAGTAACCAGATTTGGTAAGGGTGAACTGCTGCCACCTTGTGGCCGTTTCACACAACAGCAGCTTTAATCCCAACGCTAATGGTCAGTTGATATTCAAAATCATTGCAGGCCTGTAAATGACACCTGCCCTGAAAACAAATCCTGGGGTCACATATCGACCAAAAAATTCAAAGGACGTCCATATTTCAAAACGACCGTTTCAAAAGGCATATTTTACGCACATTAGTGTTCTGCTTCTTTTCCTTTCTTTCCTTTTTTGTTAAAAAACACGGGAATGGAAAAAGGCATCCCTCAGAATGGGCGAAAATCATTGCAGACGAATCAATGGAGAGGTTTAATCTCCAATATATATAAACAGCTCATGCAGCTTAATATTAAAAAAACAAACAACCCAAAAAAAATGGGCAGAAGATCTAAAGAGACGTTTCTTCAAAGGAGACACAGAGATGGCCAAGACGCACATGAAAAGCTGCTCAACAGCACTAATTATTAGAGAAATGCAAATCAAAACTACAATGAGGTATCACCTCACACCTGTTAGAATCGGCATCATCAGAAAATCTACAAACAACCAATTCTGGGGAGGGTGTGGACAAAAGGAACCCTCTTCCACTATTGGTGGGAATGTAAATTGATACAGTCCCTATGGAGAACACTATGGAGTTTCCTTAAAAAAATTAGAAATAGAATTACCATCTGATCCAGCAATCCCACTTCTGGGCATATACCCAGAGAAAACCGTATTTCAAAAAGGCACATTCACCACAATGTTCGTTGCAGCACTATTTACAATAGCCAGGTAATGGAAGCAACCTAAATGCCCACAGACAGATGAATGGATAAAGATGTGGTACATATATAAAATGGAATATTACTCGGCCATAAAAAGGAATGAAACTGGGTCATTTGTAGAGACATCGATGGATCGAGAGACTGTCATACAGAATGAAGTAAGTCAGAAAGAGGAAAACAAATATTGTATATTAATGCATATATGTGGAGCCTAAAAATGGTACAGATGAACTGGTTTGCAGGGAAGAAATAGAGACACAGAGGTAGAGAACAAACGTATGGACACCAAGTGTGGGAAGCCATGGGGTGGTGGTGGTGGGATGAGTTGGGAGTTCTGGATTGACCTGTATACATGTATATGCATAAAATACATAACTAATAATAACGTGCTGTATAAAAAAATAAATAAAATTACAAAATTTTAAAAAATAAAATTTAAAAATAAAACAGAAAAAAGTTCTTCCCGTCACACAGATGTATTTATAGGAATGAATTATTTCCATGCTTATATCTATAAATACATAAAAGAGGAATAACATCTAACTTGAAACATAAAAGAAACAAAAAGTGAACCCACGAGTTATACAGAGGAAAACCCTATCACGGCACTTGCTCCAGTGGTAAACAATTCTGAAATTGGTCAGAGGTGGGGAACCATCTCCCATACAGCCAGCAACCCAACCCCCACGCAAGGAGCGTCCTCATTGCAAAGCTGGGGGACCGTGCCGAGGCATCTGTGAGTAAACGTGAGCTGAGCCCCAGGCCAGCTGCTGCTGAACTGTTCCCACCCTTTCCAGGTAAAACACCTGAATATGTACAAGGGCTTGAAAGCCTAGAGGAAGGACCGTGGAGCCACACCAGCGACAGCACGCAGGCCAACTTGGTGCCTGCAGGCCAGCCAGCATGGTAGTGGACCCTGGCCCTCTTCCAGAAGCTTTCCATTGCCCTGCCTGAGATACCCCTCCTGTCCCGGCCCCCACTGCTTTTTTCCTTCCTCACCTCTGTCCGGAGAGAAATTCCAGCGGAAGGTATGGGTGACACATCCTCTACTTTACAGGCGGCAGCCTGGCAACTCCTGCAGAAAGGCCATTAGAACCCCACTCACACCGGGCCACCCACAAAGCTGTGGCCCCTCACTCCCTCCTCCCACCAGCACAGCCCCGAGACTGGTGACGGGGCAGAGAATATGGAGTCAGGCACAGCTTCAGGGGCTATTGCTGCCTGGAGCTCTGTTTATATTGACCTCAACGAGGCACACCTGGGGAGGGCGGGCCGGCAGGGTAAGGCTGCCCAGGTCAGCTAATCCACAACCCTCAGGGAATCACATTGTTGAAAATGGACCCCACTAAGGCAGAAGAGAAGCCAAGGGAAAAAAGGACACAATGCCATTTGCAGCACCGTAGATGAGTCTAGAAGTAATCACGTGACTTGTAGTAAGTCAGAAAGTGAAAGACACATATCATATCATATCACTTATAGGTGTTACCTAAAAATGGATACCAGGGCAGATATTTCCACGGAGAAGGGCAATCACAGATTCATTAAACAAACTTATGGTTCACCAATGGAAAGGTGTGAGGATTGGTTTCATTACGATATCGGGGTTAACAGACATATACAAACACAGGTGACATATATAATCACCAAAGACCTACAGAATACCAAGAGAGGACTACTCAACATTCTGTCATAACGTACATGGGAAAAGGATCCCAAGAAGAACAGTCATCTGTATATGTGTAAAGGAACCACATCTTCCACACCTACAACAAGCCAAACATTGTAATCAAACTTGCTGTAATAAAAAATAAAAAAATTAAATTAAAAACACGAACAAGAAGTAGTGAGACAAACGTGAGGGGCTTTCTCCTGGCACATTCCATTCTAAACTCCAATCTAGAACACCACTTCCACTGAGGCTCTCTTGCCCTAGTAACCAGGTTTGGTAAGGGTGAACTGCTGCCACCTTGTGGCCGTTTCACACAACAGCAGCTTTAATCCCAACGCTAATGGTCAGTTGATATTCAAAATCATTGCAGGCCTGTAAATGACACCTGCCCTGAAAACAAATCCTGGGGTCACATATCGACCAAAAATTTCAAAGGACGTCCATATTTCAAAACGACCGTTTCAAAAGGCATATTTTATGCACATTAGTGTTCTGCTTCTTTTCCTTTCTTTCCTTTTTTGTTAAAAAACACGGGAATGGAAAAAGGCATCCCTCAGAATGGGCGAAAATCGTTGCAGACGAATCAATGGACAGAGGTTTAATCTCCAATATATATAAACAGCTCATGCAGCTTAATATTAAAAAAACAAACAACCCAAAAAAAATGGGCAGAAGATCTAAAGAGACGTTTCTTCAAAGGAGACACAGAGATGGCCAAGACGCACATGAAAAGCTGCTCAACAGCACTAATTATTAGAGAAATGCAAATCAAAACTACAATGAGGTATCACCTCACACCTGTTAGAATCGGCATCATCAGAAAATCTACAAACAACCAATTCTGGGGAGGGTGTGGACAAAAGGAGCCCTCTTCCACTATTGGTGGGAATGTAAATTGATACAGTCCCTATGGAGAACACTATGGAGTTTCCTTAAAAAAACTAGAAATAGAATTACCATCTGATCCAGCAATCCCACTTCTGGGCATATACCCAGAGAAAACCGTATTTCAAAAAGGCACATTCACCACAATGTTCGTTGCAGCACTATTTACAATAGCCAGGTAATGGAAGCAACCTAAATGCCCACAGACAGATGAATGGATAAAGATGTGGTACATATATAAAATGGAATATTACTCGGCCATAAAAAGGAATGAAACTGGGTCATCTGTAGAGACATCGATGGATCGAGAGACTGTCATACAGAATGAAGTAAGTCAGAAAGAGGAAAACAAATATTGTATATTAATGCATATATGTGGAGCCTAAAAATGGTACAGATGAACTGGTTTGCAGGGAAGAAATAGAGACACAGAGGTAGAGAACAAACGTATGGACACCAAGTGTGGGAAGCCATGGGGTGGTGGTGATGGGATGAGTTGGGAGTTTGGGATTGACCTGTATACATGTATATGCATAAAATACATAACTAATAATAACGTGCTGTATAAAAAAATAAATAAAATTTCAAAATTTTAAAAAATAAAATTTAAAAATAAAACAGAAAAAAGTTCTTCCCGTCACACAGATGTATTTATAGGAATGAATTATTTCCATGCTTATATCTATAAATACATAAAAGAGGAACAACATCTAACTTGAAACATAAAAGAAACAAAAAGTGAACCCACGAGTTATACAGAGGAAAACCCTATCACGGCACTTGCTCCAGTGGTAAACAATTCTGAAATTGGTCAGAGGTGGGGAACCATCTCCCATACAGCCAGCAACCCAACCCCCACGCAAGGAGCGTCCTCATTGCAAAGCTGGGGGACCGTGCCGAGGCATCTGTGAGTAAACGTGAGCTGAGCCCCAGGCCAGCTGCTGCTGAACTGTTCCCACCCTTTCCAGGTAAAACACCTGAATAGGTACAAGGGCTTGAAAGCCTAGAGGAAGGACCGTGGAGCCACACCAGCGACAGCACGCAGGCCAACTTGGTGCCTGCAGGCCAGCCAGCGTGGTCCTGGACCCTGGCGCTCTTCCAGAAGCTTTCCATTGCCCTGCCTGAGATACCCCTCCTGTCCCGGCCCCCACTGCTTTTTTCCTTCCTCACCTCTGTCCGGAGAGAAATTCCAGCAGAAGGTATGGGTGACACATCCTCTTCTTTACAGGCGGCAGCCTGGCAACTCCTGCAGAAAGGCCAGCAGAACCCCACTCACACCGGGCCACCCACAAAGCTGTGGCCCCTCACTCCCTCCTCCCACCAGCACAGCCCCGAGACTGCTGACGGGGCAGAGAATATGGAGTCAGGCACAGCTTCAGGGGCTATTGCTGCCTGGAGCTCTGTTTATATTGACCTCAACGAGGCACACCTGGGGAGGGCGGGCTGGCAGGGTAAGGCTGCCCAGGTCAGCTAATCCACAACCCTCAGGGAATCACATTGTTGAAAATGGACCCCGCTAAGGCAGAAGAGAAGCCAAGGGAAAAAAGGACACAATGCCATTTGCAGCACCGTAGATGAGTCTAGAAGTAATCACGTGACTTGTAGTAAGTCAGAAAGTGAAAGACACATATCATATCATATCACTTATAGGTGTTACCTAAAAATGGATACCAGGGCAGATATTTCCACGGAGAAGGGCAATCACAGATTCATTAAACAAACTTATGGTTCACCAATGGAAAGGTGTGAGGATTGGTTTCATTACGATATCGGGGTTAACAGACATATACAAACACAGGTGACATATATAATCACCAAAGACCTACAGAATACCAAGAGAGGACTACTCAACATTCTGTCATAACGTACATGGGAAAAGGATCCCAAGAAGAACAGTCATCTGTATATGTGTAAAAGAACCACATCTTCCACACCTACAACAAGCCAAACATTGTAATCAAACTTGCTGTAATAAAAAATAAAAAAATTAAATTAAAAACACGAACAAGAAGTAATGAGACAAACGTGAGGGGCTTTCTCCTGGCACATTCCATTCTAAACTCCAATCTAGAACACCACTTCCACTGAGGCTCTCTTGCCCTAGTAACCAGATTTGGTAAGGGTGAACTGCTGCCACCTTGTGGCCGTTTCACACAACAGCAGCTTTAATCCCAACGCTAATGGTCAGTTGATATTCAAAATCATTGCAGGCCTGTAAATGACACCTGCCCTGAAAACAAATCCTGGGGTCACATATCGACCAAAAATTTCAAAGGACGTCCATATTTCAAAACGACCGTTTCAAAAGGCATATTTTACGCACATTAGTGTTCTGCTTCTTTTCCTTTCTTTCCTTTTTTGTTAAAAAACACGGGAATGGAAAAAGGCATCCCTCAGAATGGGCGAAAATCGTTGCAGACGAATCAATGGACAGAGGTTTAATCTCCAATATATATAAACAGCTCATGCAGCTTAATATTAAAAAAAACAAACAACCCAAAAAAAATGGGCAGAAGATCTAAAGAGACGTTTCTTCAAAGGAGACACAGAGATGGCCAAGACGCACATGAAAAGCTGCTCAACAGCACTAATTATTAGAGAAATGCAAATCAAAACTACAATGAGGTATCACCTCACACCTGTTAGAATCGGCATCATCAGAAAATCTACAAACAACCAATTCTGGGGAGGGTGTGGACAAAAGGAGCCCTCTTCCACTATTGGTGGGAATGTAAATTGATACAGTCCCTATGGAGAACACTATGGAGTTTCCTTAAAAAAAATTAGAAATAGAATTACCATCTGATCCAGCAATCCCACTTCTGGGCATATACCCAGAGAAAACCGTATTTCAAAAAGGCACATTCACCACAATGTTCGTTGCAGCACTATTTACAATAGCCAGGTAATGGAAGCAACCTAAATGCCCACAGACAGATGAATGGATAAAGATGTGGTACATATATAAAATGGAATATTACTCGGCCATAAAAAGGAATGAAACTGGGTCATTTGTAGAGACATCGATGGATCGAGAGACTGTCATACAGAATGAAGTAAGTCAGAAAGAGGAAAACAAATATTGTATATTAATGCATATATGTGGAGCCTAAAAATGGTACAGATGAACTGGTTTGCAGGGAAGAAATAGAGACACAGAGGTAGAGAACAAACGTATGGACACCAAGTGTGGGAAGCCATGGGGTGGTGGTGGTGGGATGAGTTGGGAGTTTGGGATTGACCTGTATACATGTATATGCATAAAATACATAACTAATAATAACGTGCTGTATAAAAAAATAAATAAAATTTCAAAATTTTAAAAAATAAAATTTAAAAATAAAACAGAAAAAAGTTCTTCCCGTCACACAGATGTATTTATAGGAATGAATTATTTCCATGCTTATATCTATAAATACATAAAAGAGGAATAACATCTAACTTGAAACATAAAAGAAACAAAAAGTGAACCCACGAGTTATACAGAGGAAAACCCTATCACGGCACTTGCTCCAGTGGTAAACAATTCTGAAATTGGTCAGAGGTGGGGAACCATCTCCCATACAGCCAGCAACCCAACCCCCACGCAAGGAGCGTCCTCATTGCAAAGCTGGGGGACCGTGCCGAGGCATCTGTGAGTAAACGTGAGCTGAGCCCCAGGCCAGCTGCTGCTGAACTGTTCCCACCCTTTCCAGGTAAAACACCTGAATATGTACAAGGGCTTGAAAGCCTAGAGGAAGGACCGTGGAGCCACACCAGCGACAGCACGCAGGCCAACTTGGTGCCTGCAGGCCAGCCAGCGTGGTCCTGGACCCTGGCGCTCTTCCAGAAGCTTTCCATTGCCCTGCCTGAGATACCCCTCCTGTCCCGGCCCCCACTGCTTTTTTCCTTCCTCACCTCTGTCCGGAGAGAAATTCCAGCGGAAGGTATGGGTGACACATCCTCTTCTTTACAGGCGGCAGCCTGGCAACTCCTGCAGAAAGGCCAGCAGAACCCCACTCACACCGGGCCACCCACAAAGCTGTGGCCCCTCACTCCCTCCTCCCACCAGCACAGCCCCGAGACTGCTGACGGGGCAGAGAATATGGAGTCAGGCACAGCTTCAGGGGCTATTGCTGCCTGGAGCTCTGTTTATATTGACCTCAACGAGGCACACCTGGGGAGGGCGGGCCGGCAGGGTAAGGCTGCCCAGGTCAGCTAATCCACAACCCTCAGGGAATCACATTGTTGAAAATGGACCCCGCTAAGGCAGAAGAGAAGCCAAGGGAAAAAAGGACACAATGCCATTTGCAGCACCGTAGATGAGTCTAGAAGTAATCACGTGACTTGTAGTAAGTCAGAAAGTGAAAGACACATATCATATCATATCACTTATAGGTGTTACCTAAAAATGGATACCAGGGCAGATATTTCCACGGAGAAGGGCAATCACAGATTCATTAAACAAACTTATGGTTCACCAATGGAAAGGTGTGAGGATTGGTTTCATTACGATATCGGGGTTAACAGACATATACAAACACAGGTGACATATATAATCACCAAAGACCTACAGAATACCAAGAGAGGACTACTCAACATTCTGTCATAACGTACATGGGAAAAGGATCCCAAGAAGAACAGTCATCTGTATATGTGTAAAAGAACCACATCTTCCACACCTACAACAAGCCAAACATTGTAATCAAACTTGCTGTAATAAAAAATAAAAAAATTAAATTAAAAACACGAACAAGAAGTAGTGAGACAAACGTGAGGGGCTTTCTCCTGGCACATTCCATTCTAAACTCCAATCTAGAACACCACTTCCACTGAGGCTCTCTTGCCCTAGTAACCAGATTTGGTAAGGGTGAACTGCTGCCACCTTGTGGCCGTTTCACACAACAGCAGCTTTAATCCCAACGCTAATGGTCAGTTGATATTCAAAATCATTGCAGGCCTGTAAATGACACCTGCCCTGAAAACAAATCCTGGGGTCACATATCGACCAAAAATTTCAAAGGACGTCCATATTTCAAAACGACCATTTCAAAAGGCATATTTTACGCACATTAGTGTTCTGCTTCTTTTCCTTTCTTTCCTTTTTTGTTAAAAAACACGGGAATGGAAAAAGGCATCCCTCAGAATGGGCGAAAATCGTTGCAGACGAATCAATGGACAGAGGTTTAATCTCCAATATATATAAACAGCTCATGCAGCTTAATATTAAAAAAACAAACAACCCAAAAAAAATGGGCAGAAGATCTAAAGAGACGTTTCTTCAAAGGAGACACAGAGATGGCCAAGACGCACATGAAAAGCTGCTCAACAGCACTAATTATTAGAGAAATGCAAATCAAAACTACAATGAGGTATCACCTCACACCTGTTAGAATCGGCATCATCAGAAAATCTACAAACAACCAATTCTGGGGAGGGTGTGGACAAAAGGAGCCCTCTTCCACTATTGGTGGGAATGTAAATTGATACAGTCACTATGGAGAACAGTATGGAGTTTCCTTAAAAAAACTAGAAATAGAATTACCATCTGATCCAGCAATCCCACTTCTGGGCATATACCCAGAGAAAACCGTATTTCAAAAAGGCACATTCACCACAATGTTCGTTGCAGCACTATTTACAATAGCCAGGTAATGGAAGCAACCTAAATGCCCACAGACAGATGAATGGATAAAGATGTGGTACATATATAAAATGGAATATTACTCGGCCATAAAAAGGAATGAAACTGGGTCATTTGTAGAGACATCGATGGATCGAGAGACTGTCATACAGAATGAAGTAAGTCAGAAAGAGGAAAACAAATATTGTATATTAATGCATATATGTGGAGCCTAAAAATGGTACAGATGAACTGGTTTGCAGGGAAGAAATAGAGACACAGAGGTAGAGAACAAACGTATGGACACCAAGTGTGGGAAGCCATGGGGTGGTGGTGGTGGGATGAGTTGGGAGTTTGGGATTGACCTGTATACATGTATATGCATAAAATACATAACTAATAATAACGTGCTGTATAGAAAAATAAATAAAATTTCAAAATTTTAAAAAATAAAATTTAAAAATAAAACAGAAAAAAATTCTTCCCGTCACACAGATGTATTTATAGGAATGAATTATTTCCATGCTTATATCTATAAATACATAAAAGAGGAATAACATCTAACTTGAAACATAAAAGAAACAAAAAGTGAACCCACGAGTTATACAGAGGAAAACCCTATCACGGCACTTGCTCCAGTGGTAAACAATTCTGAAATTGGTCAGAGGTGGGGAACCATCTCCCATACAGCCAGCAACCCAACCCCCACGCAAGGAGCGTCCTCATTGCAAAGCTGGGGGACCGTGCCGAGGCATCTGTGAGTAAACGTGAGCTGAGCCCCAGGCCAGCTGCTGCTGAACTGTTCCCACCCTTTCCAGGTAAAACACCTGAATATGTACAAGGGCTTGAAAGCCTAGAGGAAGGACCGTGGAGCCACACCAGCGACAGCACGCAGGCCAACTTGGTGCCTGCAGGCCAGCCAGCGTGGTCCTGGACCCTGGCGCTCTTCCAGAAGCTTTCCATTGCCCTGCCTGAGATACCCCTCCTGTCCCGGCCCCCACTGCTTTTTTCCTTCCTCACCTCTGTCCGGAGAGAAATTCCAGCGGAAGGTATGGGTGACACATCCTCTTCTTTACAGGCGGCAGCCTGGCAACTCCTGCAGAAAGGCCAGCAGAACCCCACTCACACCGGGCCACCCACAAAGCTGTGGCCCCTCACTCCCTCCTCCCACCAGCACAGCCCCGAGACTGCTGACGGGGCAGAGAATATGGAGTCAGGCACAGCTTCAGGGGCTATTGCTGCCTGGAGCTCTGTTTATATTGACCTCAACGAGGCACACCTGGGGAGGGCGGGCTGGCAGGGTAAGGCTGCCCAGGTCAGCTAATCCACAACCCTCAGGGAATCACATTGTTGAAAATGGACCCCGCTAAGGCAGAAGAGAAGCCAAGGGAAAAAAGGACACAATGCCATTTGCAGCACCGTAGATGAGTCTAGAAGTAATCACGTGACTTGTAGTAAGTCAGAAAGTGAAAGACACATATCATATCATATCACTTATAGGTGTTACCTAAAAATGGATACCAGGGCAGATATTTCCACGGAGAAGGGCAATCACAGATTCATTAAACAAACTTATGGTTCACCAATGGAAAGGTGTGAGGATTGGTTTCATTACGATATCGGGGTTAACAGACATATACAAACACAGGTGACATATATAATCACCAAAGACCTACAGAATACCAAGAGAGGACTACTCAACATTCTGTCATAACGTACATGGGAAAAGGATCCCAAGAAGAACAGTCATCTGTATATGTGTAAAGGAACCACATCTTCCACACCTACAACAAGCCAAACATTGTAATCAAACTTGCTGTAATAAAAAATAAAAAAATTAAATTAAAAACACGAAGAAGAAGTAGTGAGACAAACGTGAGGGGCTTTCTCCTGGCACATTCCATTCTAAACTCCAATCTAGAACACCACTTCCACTGAGGCTCTCTTGCCCTAGTAACCAGATTTGGTAAGGGTGAACTGCTGCCACCTTGTGGCCGTTTCACACAACAGCAGCTTTAATCCCAACGCTAATGGTCAGTTGATATTCAAAATCATTGCAGGCCTGTAAATGACACCTGCCCTGAAAACAAATCCTGGGGTCACATATCGACCAAAAATTTCAAAGGACATCCATATTTCAAAACGACCATTTCAAAAGGCATATTTTACGCACATTAGTGTTCTGCTTCTTTTCCTTACTTTCCTTTTTTGTTAAAAAACACGGGAATGGAAAAAGGCATCCCTCAGAATGGGCGAAAATCGTTGCAGACGAATCAATGGACAGAGGTTTAATCTCCAATATATATAAACAGCTCATGCAGCTTAATATTAAAAAAACAAACAACCCAAAAAAAATGGGCAGAAGATCTAAAGAGACGTTTCTTCAAAGGAGACACAGAGATGGCCAAGACGCACATGAAAAGCTGCTCAACAGCACTAATTATTAGAGAAATGCAAATCAAAACTACAATGAGGTATCACCTCACACCTGTTAGAATCGGCATCATCAGAAAATCTACAAACAACCAATTCTGGGGAGGGTGTGGACAAAAGGAGCCCTCTTCCACTATTGGTGGGAATGTAAATTGATACAGTCCCTATGGAGAACACTATGGAGTTTCCTTAAAAAAACTAGAAATAGAATTACCATCTGATCCAGCAATCCCACTTCTGGGCATATACCCAGAGAAAACCGTATTTCAAAAAGGCACATTCACCACAATGTTCGTTGCAGCACTATTTACAATAGCCAGGTAATGGAAGCAACCTAAATGCCCACAGACAGATGAATGGATAAAGATGTGGTACATATATAAAATGGAATATTACTCGGCCATAAAAAGGAATGAAACTGGGTCATCTGTAGAGACATCGATGGATCGAGAGACTGTCATACAGAATGAAGTAAGTCAGAAAGAGGAAAACAAATATTGTATATTAATGCATATATGTGGAGCCTAAAAATGGTACAGATGAACTGGTTTGCAGGGAAGAAATAGAGACACAGAGGTAGAGAACAAACGTATGGACACCAAGTGTGGGAAGCCATGGGGTGGTGGTGGTGGGATGAGTTGGGAGTTTGGGATTGACCTGTATACATGTATATGCATAAAATACATAACTAATAATAACGTGCTGTATAAAAAAATAAATAAAATTTCAAAATTTTAAAAAATAAAATTTAAAAATAAAACAGAAAAAAGTTCTTCCCGTCACACAGATGTATTTATAGGAATGAATTATTTCCATGCTTATATCTATAAATACATAAAAGAGGAATAACATCTAACTTGAAACATAAAAGAAAAAAAAAGTGAACCCACGAGTTATACAGAGGAAAACCCTATCACGGCACTTGCTCCAGTGGTAAACAATTCTGAAATTGGTCAGAGGTGGGGAACCATCTCCCATACAGCCAGCAACCCAACCCCCACGCAAGGAGCGTCCTCATTGCAAAGCTGGGGGACCGTGCCGAGGCATCTGTGAGTAAACGTGAGCTGAGCCCCAGGCCAGCTGCTGCTGAACTGTTCCCACCCTTTCCAGGTAAAACACCTGAATATGTACAAGGGCTTGAAAGCCTAGAGGAAGGACCGTGGAGCCACACCAGCGACAGCACGCAGGCCAACTTGGTGCCTGCAGGCCAGCCAGCGTGGTCCTGGACCCTGGCGCTCTTCCAGAAGCTTTCCATTGCCCTGCCTGAGATACCCCTCCTGTCCCGGCCCCCACTGCTTTTTTCCTTCCTCACCTCTGTCCGGAGAGAAATTCCAGCGGAAGGTATGGGTGACACATCCTCTTCTTTACAGGCGGCAGCCTGGCAACTCCTGCAGAAAGGCCAGCAGAACCCCACTCACACCGGGCCACCCACAAAGCTGTGGCCCCTCACTCCCTCCTCCCACCAGCACAGCCCCGAGACTGCTGACGGGGCAGAGAATATGGAGTCAGGCACAGCTTCAGGGGCTATTGCTGCCTGGAGCTCTGTTTATATTGACCTCAACGAGGCACACCTGGGGAGGGCGGGCCGGCAGGGTAAGGCTGCCCAGGTCAGCTAATCCACAACCCTCAGGGAATCACATTGTTGAAAATGGACCCCGCTAAGGCAGAAGAGAAGCCAAGGGAAAAAAGGACACAATGCCATTTGCAGCACCGTAGATGAGTCTAGAAGTAATCACGTGACTTGTAGTAAGTCAGAAAGTGAAAGACACATATCATATCATATCACTTATAGGTGTTACCTAAAAATGGATACCAGGGCAGATATTTCCACGGAGAAGGGCAATCACAGATTCATTAAACAAACTTATGGTTCACCAATGGAAAGGTGTGAGGATTGGTTTCATTACGATATCGGGGTTAACAGACATATACAAACACAGGTGACATATATAATCACCAAAGACCTACAGAATACCAAGAGAGGACTACTCAACATTCTGTCATAACGTACATGGGAAAAGGATCCCAAGAAGAACAGTCATCTGTATATGTGTAAAAGAACCACATCTTCCACACCTACAACAAGCCAAACATTGTAATCAAACTTGCTGTAATAAAAAATAAAAAAATTAAATTAAAAACACGAACAAGAAGTAGTGAGACAAACGTGAGGGGCTTTCTCCTGGCACATTCCATTCTAAACTCCAATCTAGAACACCACTTCCACTGAGGCTCTCTTGCCCTAGTAACCAGATTTGGTAAGGGTGAACTGCTGCCACCTTGTGGCCGTTTCACACAACAGCAGCTTTAATCCCAACGCTAATGGTCAGTTGATATTCAAAATCATTGCAGGCCTGTAAATGACACCTGCCCTGAAAACAAATCCTGGGGTCACATATCGACCAAAAATTTCAAAGGACGTCCATATTTCAAAACGACCATTTCAAAAGGCATATTTTACGCACATTAGTGTTCTGCTTCTTTTCCTTTCTTTCCTTTTTTGTTAAAAAACACGGGAATGGAAAAAGGCATCCCTCAGAATGGGCGAAAATCGTTGCAGACGAATCAATGGACAGAGGTTTAATCTCCAATATATATAAACAGCTCATGCAGCTTAATATTAAAAAAACAAACAACCCAAAAAAATGGGCAGAAGATCTAAAGAGGCGTTTCTTCAAAGGAGACACAGAGATGGCCAAGACGCACATGAAAAGCTGCTCAACAGCACTAATTATTAGAGAAATGCAAATCAAAACTACAATGAGGTATCACCTCACACCTGTTAGAATCGGCATCATCAGAAAATCTACAAACAACCAATTCTGGGGAGGGTGTGGACAAAAGGAGCCCTCTTCCACTATTGGTGGGAATGTAAATTGATACAGTCCCTATGGAGAACAGTATGGAGTTTCCTTAAAAAAACTAGAAATAGAATTACCATCTGATCCAGCAATCCCACTTCTGGGCATATACCCAGAGAAAACCGTATTTCAAAAAGGCACATTCACCACAATGTTCGTTGCAGCACTATTTACAATAGCCAGGTAATGGAAGCAACCTAAATGCCCACAGACAGATGAATGGATAAAGATGTGGTACATATATAAAATGGAATATTACTCGGCCATAAAAAGGAATGAAACTGGGTCATTTGTAGAGACATCGATGGATCGAGAGACTGTCATACAGAATGAAGTAAGTCAGAAAGAGGAAAACAAATATTGTATATTAATGCATATATGTGGAGCCTAAAAATGGTACAGATGAACTGGTTTGCAGGGAAGAAATAGAGACACAGAGGTAGAGAACAAACGTATGGACACCAAGTGTGGGAAGCCATGGGGTGGTGGTGGTGGGATGAGTTGGGAGTTTGGGATTGACCTGTATACATGTATATGCATAAAATACATAACTAATAATAACGTGCTGTATAGAAAAATAAATAAAATTTCAAAATTTTAAAAAATAAAATTTAAAAATAAAACAGAAAAAAATTCTTCCCGTCACACAGATGTATTTATAGGAATGAATTATTTCCATGCTTATATCTATAAATACATAAAAGAGGAATAACATCTAACTTGAAACATAAAAGAAACAAAAAGTGAACCCACGAGTTATACAGAGGAAAACCCTATCACGGCACTTGCTCCAGTGGTAAACAATTCTGAAATTGGTCAGAGGTGGGGAACCATCTCCCATACAGCCAGCAACCCAACCCCCACGCAAGGAGCGTCCTCATTGCAAAGCTGGGGGACCGTGCCGAGGCATCTGTGAGTAAACGTGAGCTGAGCCCCAGGCCAGCTGCTGCTGAACTGTTCCCACCCTTTCCAGGTAAAACACCTGAATATGTACAAGGGCTTGAAAGCCTAGAGGAAGGACCGTGGAGCCACACCAGCGACAGCACGCAGGCCAACTTGGTGCCTGCAGGCCAGCCAGCGTGGTCCTGGACCCTGGCGCTCTTCCAGAAGCTTTCCATTGCCCTGCCTGAGATACCCCTCCTGTCCCGGCCCCCACTGCTTTTTTCCTTCCTCACCTCTGTCCGGAGAGAAATTCCAGCGGAAGGTATGGGTGACACATCCTCTTCTTTACAGGCGGCAGCCTGGCAACTCCTGCAGAAAGGCCAGCAGAACCCCACTCACACCGGGCCACCCACAAAGCTGTGGCCCCTCACTCCCTCCTCCCACCAGCACAGCCCCGAGACTGCAGACGGGGCAGAGAATATGGAGTCAGGCACAGCTTCAGGGGCTATTGCTGCCTGGAGCTCTGTTTATATTGACCTCAACGAGGCACACCTGGGGAGGGCGGGCTGGCAGGGTAAGGCTGCCCAGGTCAGCTAATCCACAACCCTCAGGGAATCACATTGTTGAAAATGGACCCCGCTAAGGCAGAAGAGAAGCCAAGGGAAAAAAGGACACAATGCCATTTGCAGCACCGTAGATGAGTCTAGAAGTAATCACGTGACTTGTAGTAAGTCAGAAAGTGAAAGACACATATCATATCATATCACTTATAGGTGTTACCTAAAAATGGATACCAGGGCAGATATTTCCACGGAGAAGGGCAATCACAGATTCATTAAACAAACTTATGGTTCACCAATGGAAAGGTGTGAGGATTGGTTTCATTACGATATCGGGGTTAACAGACATATACAAACACAGGTGACATATATAATCACCAAAGACCTACAGAATACCAAGAGAGGACTACTCAACATTCTGTCATAACGTACATGGGAAAAGGATCCCAAGAAGAACAGTCATCTGTATATGTGTAAAGGAACCACATCTTCCACACCTACAACAAGCCAAACATTGTAATCAAACTTGCTGTAATAAAAAATAAAAAAATTAAATTAAAAACACGAAGAAGAAGTAGTGAGACAAACGTGAGGGGCTTTCTCCTGGCACATTCCATTCTAAACTCCAATCTAGAACACCACTTCCACTGAGGCTCTCTTGCCCTAGTAACCAGATTTGGTAAGGGTGAACTGCTGCCACCTTGTGGCCGTTTCACACAACAGCAGCTTTAATCCCAACGCTAATGGTCAGTTGATATTCAAAATCATTGCAGGCCTGTAAATGACACCTGCCCTGAAAACAAATCCTGGGGTCACATATCGACCAAAAATTTCAAAGGACATCCATATTTCAAAACGACCATTTCAAAAGGCATATTTTACGCACATTAGTGTTCTGCTTCTTTTCCTTACTTTCCTTTTTTGTTAAAAAACACGGGAATGGAAAAAGGCATCCCTCAGAATGGGCGAAAATCGTTGCAGACGAATCAATGGACAGAGGTTTAATCTCCAATATATATAAACAGCTCATGCAGCTTAATATTAAAAAAACAAACAACCCAAAAAAAATGGGCAGAAGATCTAAAGAGACGTTTCTTCAAAGGAGACACAGAGATGGCCAAGACGCACATGAAAAGCTGCTCAACAGCACTAATTATTAGAGAAATGCAAATCAAAACTACAATGAGGTATCACCTCACACCTGTTAGAATCGGCATCATCAGAAAATCTACAAACAACCAATTCTGGGGAGGGTGTGGACAAAAGGAGCCCTCTTCCACTATTGGTGGGAATGTAAATTGATACAGTCACTATGGAGAACACTATGGAGTTTCCTTAAAAAAACTAGAAATAGAATTACCATCTGATCCAGCAATCCCACTTCTGGGCATATACCCAGAGAAAACCGTATTTCAAAAAGGCACATTCACCACAATGTTCGTTGCAGCACTATTTACAATAGCCAGGTAATGGAAGCAACCTAAATGCCCACAGACATATGAATGGATAAAGATGTGGTACATATATAAAATGGAATATTACTCGGCCATAAAAAGGAATGAAACTGGGTCATTTGTAGAGACATCGATGGATCGAGAGACTGTCATACAGAATGAAGTAAGTCAGAAAGAGGAAAACAAATATTGTATATTAATGCATATATGTGGAGCCTAAAAATGGTACAGATGAACTGGTTTGCAGGGAAGAAATAGAGACACAGAGGTAGAGAACAAACGTATGGACACCAAGTGTGGGAAGCCATGGGGTGGTGGTGGTGGGATGAGTTGGGAGTTTTGGATTGACCTGTATACATGTATATGCATAAAATACATAACTAATAATAACGTGCTGTATAAAAAAATAAATAAAATTACAAAATTTTAAAAAATAAAATTTAAAAATAAAACAGAAAAAAGTTCTTCCCGTCACACAGATGTATTTATAGGAATGAATTATTTCCATGCTTATATCTATAAATACATAAAAGAGGAATAACATCTAACTTGAAACATAAAAGAAAAAAAAGTGAACCCACGAGTTATACAGAGGAAAACCCTATCACGGCACTTGCTCCAGTGGTAAACAATTCTGAAATTGGTCAGAGGTCGGGAACCTTCTCCCATACAGCCAGCAACCCAACCCCCATGCAAGGAGCGTCCTCATTGCAAAGCTGGGGGACCGTGCCGAGGCATCTGTGAGTAAACGTGAGCTGAGCCCCAGGCCAGCTGCTGCTGAACTGTTCCCACCCTTTCCAGGTAAAACACCTGAATAGGTACAAGGGCTTGAAAGCCTAGAGGAAGGACCGTGGAGCCACACCAGCGACAGCACGCAGGCCAACTTGGTGCCTGCAGGCCAGCCAGCGTGGTCCTGGACCCTGGCGCTCTTCCAGAAGCTTTCCATTGCCCTGCCTGAGATACCCCTCCTGTCCCGGCCCCCACTGCTTTTTTCCTTCCTCACCTCTGTCCGGAGAGAAATTCCAGTGGAAGGTATGGGTGACACATCCTCTACTTTACAGGCGGCAGCCTGGCAACTCCTGCAGAAAGGCCAGTAGAACCCCACTCACACCGGGCCACCCACAAAGCTGTGGCCCCTCACTCCCTCCCACCAGCACAGCCCCGAGACTGCTGACGGGGCAGAGAATATGGAGTCAGGCACAGCTTCAGGGGCTATTGCTGCCTGGAGCTCTGTTTATATTGACCTCAACGAGGCACACCTGTGGAGGGAGGGCGGGCCGGCAGGGTAAGGCTGCCCAGGTCAGCTAATCCACAACCCTCAGGGAATCACATTGTTGAAAATGGACCCCGCTAAGGCAGAAGAGAAGCCAAGGGAAAAAAGGACACAATGCCATTTGCAGCACCGTAGATGAGTCTAGAAGTAATCACGTGACTTGTAGTAAGTCAGAAAGTGAAAGACACATATCATATCATATCACTTATAGGTGTTACCTAAAAATGGATACCAGGGCAGATATTTCCACGGAGAAGGGCAATCACAGATTCATTAAACAAACTTATGGTTCACCAATGGAAAGGTGTGAGGATTGGTTTCATTACGATATCGGGGTTAACAGACATATACAAACACAGGTGACATATATAATCACCAAAGACCTACAGAATACCAAGAGAGGACTACTCAACATTCTGTCATAACGTACATGGGAAAAGGATCCCAAGAAGAACAGTCATCTGTATATGTGTAAAGGAACCACATCTTCCACACCTACAACAAGCCAAACATTGTAATCAAACTTGCTGTAATAAAAAATAAAAAAATTAAATTAAAAACACGAACAAGAAGTAGTGAGACAAACGTGAGGGGCTTTCTCCTGGCACATTCCATTCTAAACTCCAATCTAGAACACCACTTCCACTGAGGCTCTCTTGCCCTAGTAACCAGATTTGGTAAGGGTGAACTGCTGCCACCTTGTGGCCGTTTCACACAACAGCAGCTTTAATCCCAACGCTAATGGTCAGTTGATATTCAAAATCATTGCAGGCCTGTAAATGACACCTGCCCTGAAAACAAATCCTGGGGTCACATATCGACCAAAAAATTCAAAGGACGTCCATATTTCAAAACGACCATTTCAAAAGGCATATTTTACGCACATTAGTGTTCTGCTTCTTCTCCTTTCTTTCCTTTTTTGTTAAAAAACACCGGAATGGAAAAAGGCATCCCTCAGAATGGGCGAAAATCGTTGCAGACGAATCAATGGACAGAGGTTTAATCTCCAATATATATAAACAGCTCATGCAGCTTAATATTAAGAAAACAAACAACCCCAAAAAATGGGCAGAAGATATAAAGAGACGTTTCTTCAAAGGAGACACAGAGATGGCCAAGACGCACATGAAAAGCTGCTCAACAGCACTAATTATTAGAGAAATGCAAATCAAAACTACAATGAGGTATCACCTCACACCTGTTAGAATCGGCATCATCAGAAAATCTACAAACAACCAATTCTGGGGAGGGTGTGGACAAAAGGAACCCTCTTCCACTATTGGTGGGAATGTAAATTGATACAGTCCCTATGGAGAACACTATGGAGTTTCCTTAAAAAAATTAGAAATAGAATTACCATCTGATCCAGCAATCCGACTTTTGGGCATATACCCAGAGAAAACCGTATTTCAAAAAGGCACATTCACCACAATGTTCGTTGCAGCACTATTTACAATAGCCAGGTAATGGAAGCAACCTAAATGCCCACAGACAGATGAATGGATAAAGATGTGGTACATATATAAAATGGAATATTACTCGGCCATAAAAAGGAATGAAACTGGGTCATTTGTAGAGACATCGATGGATCGAGAGACTGTCATACAGAATGAAGTAAGTCAGAAAGAGGAAAACAAATATTGTATATTAATGCATATATGTGGAGCCTAAAAATGGTACAGATGAACTGGTTTGCAGGGAAGAAATAGAGACACAGAGGTAGAGAACAAACGTATGGACACCAAGTGTGGGAAGCCATGGGGTGGTGGTGGTGGGATGAGTTGGGAGTTTGGGATTGACCTGTATACATGTATATGCATAAAATACATAACTAATAATAACGTGCTGTATAAAAAAATAAATAAAATTTCAAAATTTTAAAAAATAAAATTTAAAAATAAAACAGAAAAAAGTTCTTCCCGTCACACAGATGTATTTATAGGAATGAATTATTTCCATGCTTATATCTATAAATACATAAAAGAGGAATAACATCTAACTTGAAACATAAAAGAAAAAAAAAGTGAACCCACGAGTTATACAGAGGAAAACCCTATCACGGCACTTGCTCCAGTGGTAAACAATTCTGAAATTGGTCAGAGGTGGGGAACCATCTCCCATACAGCCAGCAACCCAACCCCCACGCAAGGAGCGTCCTCATTGCAAAGCTGGGGGACCGTGCCGAGGCATCTGTGAGTAAACGTGAGCTGAGCCCCAGGCCAGCTGCTGCTGAACTGTTCCCACACTTTCCAGGTAAAACACCTGAATATGTACAAGGGCTTGAAAGCCTAGAGGAAGGACCGTGGAGCCACACCAGCGACAGCACGCAGGCCAACTTGGTGCCTGCAGGCCAGCCAGCATGGTCCTGGACCCTGGCCCTCTTCCAGAAGCTTTCCATTGCCCTGCCTGAGATACCCCTCCTATCCCGGCCCCCACTGCTTTTTTCCTTCCTCACCTCTGTCCGGAGAGAAATTCCAGCGGAAGGTATGGGTGACACATCCTCTACTTTACAGGCGGCAGCCTGGCAACTCCTGCAGAAAGGCCAGCAGAACCCCACTCACACCGGGCCACCCACAAAGCTGTGGCCCCTCACTCCCTCCTCCCACCAGCACAGCCCCGAGACTGCTGACGGGGCAGAGAATATGGAGTCAGGCACAGCTTCAGGGGCTATTGCTGCCTGGAGCTCTGTTTATATTGACCTCAACGAGGCACACCTGGGGAGGGCGGGCCGGCAGGGTAAGGCTGCCCAGGTCAGCTAATCCACAACCCTCAGGGAATCACATTGTTGAAAATGGACCCCGTTAAGGCAGAAGAGAAGCCAAGGGAAAAAAGGACACAATGCCATTTGCAGCACCGTAGATGAGTCTAGAAGTAATCACGTGACTTGTAGTAAGTCAGAAAGTGAAAGACACATATCATATCATATCACTTATAGGTGTTACCTAAAAATGGATACCAGGGCAGATATTTCCACGGAGAAGGGCAATCACAGATTCATTAAACAAACTTATGGTTCACCAATGGAAAGGTGTGAGGATTGGTTTCATTACGATATCGGGGTTAACAGACATATACAAACACAGGTGACATATATAATCACCAAAGACCTACAGAATACCAAGAGAGGACTACTCAACATTCTGTCATAACGTACATGGGAAAAGGATCCCAAGAAGAACAGTCATCTGTATATGTGTAAAAGAACCACATCTTCCACACCTACAACAAGCCAAACATTGTAATCAAAATGCTGTAATAAAAAATAAAAAATTAAATTAAAAACACGAACAAGGAGTAATGAGACAAACGTGAGGGGCTTTCTCCTGGCACATTCCATTCTAAACTCCAATCTAGAACACCACTTCCACTGAGGCTCTCTTGCCCTAGTAACCAGATTTGGTAAGGGTGAACTGCTGCCACCTTGTGGCCGTTTCACACAACAGCAGCTTTAATCCCAACGCTAATGGTCAGTAGATATTCAAAATCATTGCAGGCCTGTAAATGACACCTGCCCTGAAAACAAATCCTGGGGTCACATATCGACCAAAAATTTCAAAGGACGTCCATATTTCAAAACGACCGTTTCAAAAGGCATATTTTACGCACATTAGTGTTCTGCTTCTTTTCCTTTCTTTCCTTTTTTGTTAAAAAACACGGGAATGGAAAAAGGCATCCCTCAGAATGGGCGAAAATCGTTGCAGACGAATCAATGGACAGAGGTTTAATCTCCAATATATATAAACAGCTCATGCAGCTTAATATTAAAAAAAACAAACAACCCAAAAAAAATGGGCAGAAGATCTAAAGAGACGTTTCTTCAAAGGAGACACAGAGATGGCCAAGACGCACATGAAAAGCTGCTCAACAGCACTAATTATTAGAGAAATGCAAATCAAAACTACAATGAGGTATCACCTCACACCTGTTAGAATCGGCATCATCAGAAAATCTACAAACAACCAATTCTGGGGAGGGTGTGGACAAAAGGAGCCCTCTTCCACTATTGGTGGGAATGTAAATTGATACAGTCCCTATGGAGAACAGTATGGAGTTTCCTTAAAAAAATTAGAAATAGAATTACCATCTGATCCAGCAATCCCACTTCTGGGCATATACCCAGAGAAAACCGTATTTCAAAAAGGCACATTCACCACAATGTTCGTTGCAGCACTATTTACAATAGCCAGGTAATGGAAGCAACCTAAATGCCCACAGACAGATGAATGGATAAAGATGTGGTACATATATAAAATGGAATATTACTCGGCCATAAAAAGGAATGAAACTGGGTCATTTGTAGAGACATCGATGGATCGAGAGACTGTCATACAGAATGAAGTAAGTCAGAAAGAGGAAAACAAATATTGTATATTAATGCATATATGTGGAGCCTAAAAATGGTACAGATGAACTGGTTTGCAGGGAAGAAATAGAGACACAGAGGTAGAGAACAAACGTATGGACACCAAGTGTGGGAAGCCATGGGGTGGTGGTGGTGGGATGAGTTGGGAGTTTTGGATTGACCTGTATACATGTATATGCATAAAATACATAACTAATAATAACGTGCTGTATAAAAAAATAAATAAAATTTCAAAATTTTAAAAAATAAAATTTAAAAATAAAACAGAAAAAATTTCTTCCCTTCACACAGATGTATTTATAGGAATGAATTATTTCCATGCTTATATCTATAAATACATAAAAGAGGAATAACATCTAACTTGAAACATAAAAGAAAAAAAAAACCTGAACCCAGGAGTTATACAGAGGAAAACCATATCACGGCACTTGCTCCAGTGGTAAACAATTCTGAAATTGGTCAGAGGTGGGGAACCATCTCCCATACAGCCAGCAACCCACCCCCCACGCAAGGAGCGTCCTCATTGCAAAGCTGGGGGACCGTGCCGAGGCATCTGTGAGTAAACGTGAGCTGAGCCCCAGGCCAGCTGCTGCTGAACTGTTCCCACCCTTTCCAGGTAAAACACCTGAATATGTACAAGGGCTTGAAAGCCTAGAGGAAGGACCGTGGAGCCACACCAGCGACAGCACGCAGGCCAACTTGGTGCCTGCAGGCCAGCCAGCGTGGTCCTGGACCCTGGCGCTCTTCCAGAAGCTTTCCATTGCCCTGCCTGAGATACCCCTCCTGTCCCGGCCCCCACTGCTTTTTTCCTTCCTCACCTCTGTCCGGAGAGAAATTCCAGCGGAAGGTATGGGTGACACATCCTCTTCTTTACAGGCGGCAGCCTGGCAACTCCTGCAGAAAGGCCAGCAGAACCCCACTCACACCGGGCCACCCACAAAGCTGTGGCCCCTCACTCCCTCCCACCAGCACAGCCCCGAGACTGCTGACGGGGCAGAGAATATGGAGTCAGGCACAGCTTCAGGGGCTATTGCTGCCTGGAGCGCTGTTTATATTGACCTCAAGAAGGCACACCTGGGGAGGGCGGGCTGGCAGGGTAAGGCTGCCCAGCTCAGCTAATCCACAACCCTCAGGGAATCACATTGTTGAAAATGGACCCCGCTAAGGCAGAAGAGAAGCCAAGGGATAAAAGGACACAATGCCATTTGCAGCACCGTAGATGAGTCTAGAAGTAATCACGTGACTTGTAGTAAGTCAGAAAGTGAAAGACACATATCATATCATATCACTTATAGGTGTTACCTAAAAATGGATACCAGGGCAGATATTTCCACGGAGAAGGGCAATCACAGATTCATTAAACAAACTTATGGTTCACCAATGGAAAGGTGTGAGGATTGGTTTCATTACGATATCGGGGTTAACAGACATATACAAACACAGGTGACATATATAATCACCAAAGACCTACAGAATACCAAGAGAGGACTACTCAACATTCTGTCATAACGTACATGGGAAAAGGATCCCAAGAAGAACAGTCATCTGTATATGTGTAAAAGAACCACATCTTCCACACCTACAACAAGCCAAACATTGTAATCAAACTTGCTGTAATAAAAAATAAAAACTTAAATTAAAAACACGAACAAGAAGTAGTGAGACAAACGTGAGGGGCTTTCTCCTGGTACATTCCATTCTAAACTCCAATCTAGAACACCACTTCCACTGAGGCTATCTTGCCCTAGTAACCAGATTTGGTAAGGGTGAACTGCTGCCACCTTGTGGCCGTTTCACACAACAGCAGCTTTAATCCCAACGCTAATGGTCAGTTGATATTCAAAATCATTGCAGGCCTGTAAATGACACCTGCCCTGAAAACAAATCCTGGGGTCACATATCGACCAAAAAATTCAAAGGACGTCCATATTTCAAAACCACCGTTTCAAAAGGCATATTTTACGCACATTAGTGTTCTGCTTCTTTTCCTTTCTTTCCTTTTTTGTTAAAAAACACGGGAATGGAAAAAGGCATCCCTCAGAATGGGCGAAAATCGTTGCAGACGAATCAATGGACAGAGGTTTAATCTCCAATATATATAAACAGCTCATGCAGCTTAATATTAAAAAAAACAAACAACCCAAAAAAAATGGGCAGAAGATCTAAAGAGACGTTTCTTCAAAGGAGACACAGAGATGGCCAAGACGCACATGAAAAGCTGCTCAACAGCACTAATTATTAGAGAAATGCAAATCAAAACTACAATGAGGTATCACCTCACACCTGTTAGAATCGGCATCATCAGAAAATCTACAAACAACCAATTCTGGGGAGGGTGTGGACAAAAGGAGCCCTCTTCCACTATTGGTGGGAATGTAAATTGATACAGTCACTATGGAGAACAGTATGGAGTTTCCTTAAAAAAACTAGAAATATAATTACCATCTGATCCAGCAATCCCACTTCTGGGCATATACCCAGAGAAAACCGTATTTCAAAAAGGCACATTCACCACAATGTTCGTTGCAGCACTATTTACAATAGCCAGGTAATGGAAGCAACCTAAATGCCCACAGACAGATGAATGGATAAAGATGTGGTACATATATAAAATGGAATATTACTCGGCCATAAAAAGGAATGAAACTGGGTCATTTGTAGAGACATCGATGGATCGAGAGACTGTCATACAGAATGAAGTAAGTCAGAAAGAGGAAAACAAATATTGTATATTAATGCATATATGTGGAGCCTAAAAATGGTACAGATGAACTGGTTTGCAGGGAAGAAATAGAGACACAGAGGTAGAGAACAAACGTATGGACACCAAGTGTGGGAAGCCATGGGGTGGTGGTGGTGGGATGAGTTGGGAGTTTGGGATTGACCTGTATACATGTATATGCATAAAATACATAACTAATAATAACGTGCTGTATAGAAAAATAAATAAAATTTCAAAATTTTAAAAAATAAAATTTAAAAATAAAACAGAAAAAAATTCTTCCCGTCACACAGATGTATTTATAGGAATGAATTATTTCCATGCTTATATCTATAAATACATAAAAGAGGAATAACATCTAACTTGAAACATAAAAGAAACAAAAAGTGAACCCACGAGTTATACAGAGGAAAACCCTATCACGGCACTTGCTCCAGTGGTAAACAATTCTGAAATTGGTCAGAGGTGGGGAACCATCTCCCATACAGCCAGCAACCCACCCCCCACGCAAGGAGCGTCCTCATTGCAAAGCTGGGGGACCGTGCCGAGGCATCTGTGAGTAAACGTGAGCTGAGCCCCAGGCCAGCTGCTGCTGAACTGTTCCCACCCTTTCCAGGTAAAACACCTGAATATGTACAAGGGCTTGAAAGCCTAGAGGAAGGACCGTGGAGCCACACCAGCGACAGCACGCAGGCCAACTTGGTGCCTGCAGGCCAGCCAGCGTGGTCCTGGACCCTGGCGCTCTTCCAGAAGCTTTCCATTGCCCTGCCTGAGATACCCCTCCTGTCCCGGTCCCCACTGCTTTTTTCCTTCCTCACCTCTGTCCGGAGAGAAATTCCAGCGGAAGGTATGGGTGACACATCCTCTTCTTTACAGGCGGCAGCCTGGCAACTCCTGCAGAAAGGCCAGCAGAACCCCACTCACAACGGGCCACCCACAAAGGTGTGGCCCCTCACTCCCTCCTCCCACCAGCACAGCCCCGAGACTGCTGACGGGGCAGAGAATATGGAGTCAGGCACAGCTTCAGGGGCTATTGCTGCCTGGAGCTCTGTTTATATTGACCTCAACGAGGCACACCTGGGGAGGGCGGGCTGGCAGGGTAAGGCTGCCCAGGTCAGCTAATCCACAACCCTCAGGGAATCACATTGTTGAAAATGGACCCTGCTAAGGCAGAAGAGAAGCCAAGGGAAAAAAGGACACAATGCCATTTGCAGCACCGTAGATGAGTCTAGAAGTAATCACGTGACTTGTAGTAAGTCAGAAAGTGAAAGACACATATCATATCATATCACTTATAGGTGTTACCTAAAAATGGATACCAGGGCAGATATTTCCACGGAGAAGGGCAATCACAGATTCATTAAACAAACTTATGGTTCACCAATGGAAAGGTGTGAGGATTGGTTTCATTACGATATCGGGGTTAACAGACATATACAAACACAGGTGACATATATAATCACCAAAGACCTACAGAATACCAAGAGAGGACTACTCAACATTCTGTCATAACGTACATGGGAAAAGGATCCCAAGAAGAACAGTCATCTGTATATGTGTAAAAGAACCACATCTTCCACACCTACAACAAGCCAAACATTGTAATCAAACTTGCTGTAATAAAAAATAAAAAAATTAAATTAAAAACACGAACAAGAAGTAGTGAGACAAACGTGAGGGGCTTTCTCCTGGTACATTCCATTCTAAACTCCAATCTAGAACACCACTTCCACTGAGGCTCTCTTGCCCTAGTAACCAGATTTGGTAAGGGTGAACTGCTGCCACCTTGTGGCCGTTTCACACAACAGCAGCTTTAATCCCAACGCTAATGGTCAGTTGATATTCAAAATCATTGCAGGCCTGTAAATGACACCTGCCCTGAAAACAAATCCTGGGGTCACATATCGACCAAAAATTTCAAAGGACGTCCATATTTCAAAACGACCATTTCAAAAGGCATATTTTACGCACATTAGTGTTCTGCTTCTTTTCCTTACTTTCCTTTTTTGTTAAAAAACACGGGAATGGAAAAAGGCATCCCTCAGAATGGGCGAAAATCATTGCAGACGAATCAATGGACAGAGGTTTAATCTCCAATATATATAAACAGCTCATGCAGCTTAATATTAAAAAAACAAACAACCCAAAAAAAATGGGCAGAAGATCTAAAGAGACGTTTCTTCAAAGGAGACACAGAGATGGCCAAGACGCACATGAAAAGCTGCTCAACAGCACTAATTATTAGAGAAATGCAAATCAAAACTACAATGAGGTATCACCTCACACCTGTTAGAATCGGCATCATCAGAAAATCTACAAACAACCAATTCTGGGGAGGGTGTGGACAAAAGGAGCCCTCTTCCACTATTGTTGGGAATGTAAATTGATACAGTCACTATGGAGAACAGTATGGAGTTTCCTTAAAAAAACTAGAAATAGAATTACCATCTGATCCAGCAATCCCACTTCTGGGCATATACCCAGAGAAAACCGTATTTCAAAAAGGCACATTCACCACAATGTTCGTTGCAGCACTATTTAAAATAGCCAGGTAATGGAAGCAACCTAAATGCCCACAGACATATGAATGGATAAAGATGTGGTACATATATAAAATGGAATATTACTCGGCCATAAAAAGGAATGAAACTGGGTCATTTGTAGAGACATCGATGGATCGAGAGACTGTCATACAGAATGAAGTAAGTCAGAAAGAGGAAAACAAATATTGTATATTAATGCATATATGTGGAGCCTAAAAATGGTACAGATGAACTGGTTTGCAGGGAAGAAATAGAGACACAGAGGTAGAGAACAAACGTATGGACACCAAGTGTGGGAAGCCATGGGGTGGTGGTGGTGGGATGAGTTGGGAGTTTGGGATTGACCTGTATACATGTATATGCATAAAATACATAACTAATAATAACGTGCTGTATAAAAAAATAAATAAAATTTCAAAATTTTAAAAAATAAAATTTAAAAATAAAACAGAAAATAGTTCTTCCCGTCACACAGATGTATTTATAGGAATGAATTATTTCCATGCTTATATCTATAAATACATAAAAGAGGAATAACATCTAACTTGAAACATAAAAGAAAAAAAAAGTGAACCCACGAGTTATACAGAGGAAAACCCTATCACGGCACTTGCTCCAGTGGTAAACAATTCTGAAATTGGTCAGAGGTGGGGAACCATCTCCCATACAGCCAGCAACCCAACCCCCACGCAAGGAGCGTCCTCATTGCAAAGCTGGGGGACCGTGCCGAGGCATCTGTGAGTAAACGTGAGCTGAGCCCCAGGCCAGCTGCTGCTGAACTGTTCCCACCCTTTCCAGGTAAAACACCTGAATAGGTACAAGGGCTTGAAAGCCTAGAGGAAAGACCGTGGAGCCACACCAGCGACAGCACGCAGGCCAACTTGGTGCCTGCAGGCCAGCCAGCGTGGTCCTGGACCCTGGCGCTCTTCCAGAAGCTTTCCATTGCCCTGCCTGAGATACCCCTCCTGTCCCGGCCCCCACTGCTTTTTTCCTTCCTCACCTCTGTCCGGAGAGAAATTCCAGTGGAAGGTATGGGTGACACATCCTCTACTTTACAGGCGGCAGCCTGGCAACTCCTGCAGAAAGGCCAGTAGAACCCCACTCACACCGGGCCACCCACAAAGCTGTGGCCCCTCACTCCCTCCCACCAGCACAGCCCCGAGACTGCTGACGGGGCAGAGAATATGGAGTCAGGCACAGCTTCAGGGGCTATTGCTGCCTGGAGCTCTGTTTATATTGACCTCAACGAGGCACACCTGGGGAGGGAGGGCGGGCCGGCAGGGTAAGGCTGCCCAGGTCAGCTAATCCACAACCCTCAGGGAATCACATTGTTGAAAATGGACCCCGCTAAGGCAGAAGAGAAGCCAAGGGAAAAAAGGACACAATGCCATTTGCAGCACCGTAGATGAGTCTAGAAGTAATCACGTGACTTGTAGTAAGTCAGAAAGTGAAAGACACATATCATATCATATCACTTATAGGTGTTACCTAAAAATGGATACCAGGGCAGATATTTCCACGGAGAAGGGCAATCACAGATTCATTAAACAAACTTATGGTTCACCAATGGAAAGGTGTGAGGATTGGTTTCATTACGATATCGGGGTTAACAGACATATACAAACACAGGTGACATATATAATCACCAAAGACCTACAGAATACCAAGAGAGGACTACTCAACATTCTGTCATAACGTACATGGGAAAAGGATCCCAAGAAGAACAGTCATCTGTATATGTGTAAAGGAACCACATCTTCCACACCTACAACAAGCCAAACATTGTAATCAAACTTGCTGTAATAAAAAATAAAAAAAATTAAATTAAAAACACGAACAAGAAGTAGTGAGACAAACGTGACGGGGCTTTCTCCTGGCACATTCCTTTCTAAACTCCAATCTAGAACACCACTTCCACTGAGGCTCTCTTGCCCTAGTAACCAGATTTGGTAAGGGTGAACTGCTGCCACCTTGTGGCCGTTTCACACAACAGCAGCTTTAATCCCAAAGCTAATGGTCAGTTGATATTCAAAATCATTGCAGGCCTGTAAATGACACCTGCCCTGAAAACAAATCCTGGGGTCACATATCGACCAAAAAATTCAAAGGACGTCCATATTTCAAAACGACCATTTCAAAAGGCATATTTTACGCACATTAGTGTTCTGCTTCTTCTCCTTTCTTTCCTTTTTTGTTAAAAAACACGGGAATGGAAAAAGGCATCCCTCAGAATGGGCGAAAATCGTTGCAGACGAATCAATGGACAGAGGTTTAATCTCCAATATATATAAACAGCTCATGCAGCTTAATATTAAGAAAACAAACAACCCCAAAAAAATGGGCAGAAGATCTAAAGAGACGTTTCTTCAAAGGAGACACAGAGATGGCCAAGACGCACATGAAAAGCTGCTCAACAGCACTAATTATTAGAGAAATGCAAATCAAAACTACAATGAGGTATCACCTCACACCTGTTAGAATCGGCATCATCAGAAAATCTACAAACAACCAATTCTGGGGAGGGTGTGGACAAAAGGAACCCTCTTCCACTATTGGTGGGAATGTAAATTGATACAGTCCCTATGGAGAACACTATGGAGTTTCCTTAAAAAAATTAGAAATAGAATTACCATCTGATCCAGCAATCCCACTTCTGGGCATATACCCAGAGAAAACCGTATTTCAAAAAGGCACATTCACCACAATGTTCGTTGCAGCACTATTTACAATAGCCAGGTAATGGAAGCAACCTAAATGCCCACAGACAGATGAATGGATAAAGATGTGGTACATATATAAAATGGAATATTACTCGGCCATAAAAAGGAATGAAACTGGGTCATTTGTAGAGACATCGATGGATCGAGAGACTGTCATACAGAATGAAGTAAGTCAGAAAGAGGAAAACAAATATTGTTTATTAATGCATATATGTGGAGCCTAAAAATGGTACAGATGAACTGGTTTGCAGGGAAGAAATAGAGACACAGAGGTAGAGAACAAACGTATGGACACCAAGTGTGGGAAGCCATGGGGTGGTGGTGGTGGGATGAGTTGGGAGTTTTGGATTGACCTGTATACATGTATATGCATAAAATACATAACTAATAAAAACGTGCTGTATAAAAAAATAAATAAAATTTCAAAATTTTAAAAAATAAAATTTAAAAATAAAACAGAAAAAAGTTCTTCCCTTCACACAGATGTATTTATAGGAATGAATTATTTCCATGCTTATATCTATAAATACATAAAAGAGGAATAACATCTAACTTGAAACATAAAAGAAAAAAAAAACCCTGAACCCAGGAGTTATACAGAGGAAAACCCTATCACGGCACTTGCTCCAGTGGTAAACAATTCTGAAATTGGTCAGAGGTGGGGAACCATCTCCCATACAGCCAGCAACCCACCCCCCACGCAAGGAGCGTCCTCATTGCAAAGCTGCTGGACCGTGCCGAGGCATCTGTGAGTAAACGTGAGCTGAGCCCCAGGCCAGCTGCTGCTGAACTGTTCCCACCCTTTCCAGGTAAGACACCTGAATATGTACAAGGGCTTGAAAGCCTAGAGGAAGGACCGTGGAGCCACACCAGCGACAGCACGCAGGCCAACTTGGTGCCTGCAGGCCAGCCAGCGTGGTCCTGGACCCTGGCGCTCTTCCAGAAGCTTTCCATTGCCCTGCCTGAGATACCCCTCCTGTCCCGGCCCCCACTGCTTTTTTCCTTCCTCACCTCTGTCCGGAGAGAAATTCCAGCGGAAGGTATGGGTGACACATCCTCTTCTTTACAGGCGGCAGCCTGGCAACTCCTGCAGAAAGGCCAGCAGAACCCCACTCACACCGGGCCACCCACAAAGCTGTGGCCCCTCACTCCCTCCCACCAGCACAGCCCCGAGACTGCTGACGGGGCAGAGAATATGGAGTCAGGCACAGCTTCAGGGGCTATTGCTGCCTGGAGCGCTGTTTATATTGACCTCAAGAAGGCACACCTGGGGAGGGCGGGCCGGCAGGGTAAGGCTGCCCAGCTCAGCTAATCCACAACCCTCAGGGAATCACATTGTTGAAAATGGACCCCGCTAAGGCAGAAGAGAAGCCAAGGGATAAAAGGACACAATGCCATTTGCAGCACCGTAGATGAGTCTAGAAGTAATCACGTGACTTGTAGTAAGTCAGAAAGTGAAAGACACATATCATATCATATCACTTATAGGTGTTACCTAAAAATGGATACCAGGGCAGATATTTCCACGGAGAAGGGCAATCACAGATTCATTAAACAAACTTATGGTTCACCAATGGAAAGGTGTGAGGATTGGTTTCATTACGATATCGGGGTTAACAGACATATACAAACACAGGTGACATATATAATCACCAAAGACCTACAGAATACCAAGAGAGGACTACTCAACATTCTGTCATAACGTACATGGGAAAAGGATCCCAAGAAGAACAGTCATCTGTATATGTGTAAAAGAACCACATCTTCCACACCTACAACAAGCCAAACATTGTAATCAAACTTGCTGTAATAAAAAATAAAAACTTAAATTAAAAACACGAACAAGAAGTAGTGAGACAAACGTGAGGGGCTTTCTCCTGGTACATTCCATTCTAAACTCCAATCTAGAACACCACTTCCACTGAGGCTCTCTTGCCCTAGTAACCAGATTTGGTAAGGGTGAACTGCTGCCACCTTGTGGCCGTTTCACACAACAGCAGCTTTAATCCCAACGCTAATGGTCAGTTGATATTCAAAATCATTGCAGGCCTGTAAATGACACCTGCCCTGAAAACAAATCCTGGGGTCACATATCGACCAAAAAATTCAAAGGACGTCCATATTTCAAAACCACCGTTTCAAAAGGCATATTTTACGCACATTAGTGTTCTGCTTCTTTTCCTTTCTTTCCTTTTTTGTTAAAAAAAACGGGAATGGAAAAAGGCATCCCTCAGAATGGGTGAAAATCGTTGCAAACGAATCAATGGACACAGGTTTAATCTCCAATATATATAAACAGCTCATGCAGCTTAATATTAAAAAAACAAACAACCCAAAAAAAATGGGCAGAAGATCTAAAGAGACGTTTCTTCAAAGGAGACACAGAGATGGCCAAGACGCACATGAAAAGCTGCTCAACAGCACTAATTATTAGAGAAATGCAAATCAAAACTACAATGAGGTATCACCTCACACCTGTTAGAATCGGCATCATCAGAAAATCTACAAACAACCAATTCTGGGGAGGGTGTGGACAAAAGCAGCCCTCTTCCACTATTGGTGGGAATGTAAATTGATACAGTCACTATGGAGAACAGTATGGAGTTTCCTTAAAAAAACTAGAAATAGAATTACCATCTGATCCAGCAATCCCACTTCTGGGCATATACCCAGAGAAAACCGTATTTCAAAAAGGCACATTCACCACAATGTTCGTTGCAGCACTATTTACAATAGCCAGGTAATGGAAGCAACCTAAATGCCCACAGACAGATGAATGGATAAAGATGTGGTACATAGATAAAATGGAATATTACTCGGCCATAAAAAGGAATGAAACTGGGTCATTTGTAGAGACATCGATGGATCGAGAGACTGTCATACAGAATGAAGTAAGTCAGAAAGAGGAAAACAAATATTGTATATTAATGCATATATGTGGAGCCTAAAAATGGTACAGATGAACTGGTTTGCAGGGAAGAAATAGAGACACAGAGGTAGAGAACAAACGTATGGACACCAAGTGTGGGAAGCCATGGGGTGGTGGTGGTGGGATGAGTTGGGAGTTTGGGATTGACCTGTATACATGTATATGCATAAAATACATAACTAATAATAACGTGCTGTATAGAAAAATAAATAAAATTTCAAAATTTTAAAAAATAAAATTTAAAAATAAAACAGAAAAAAATTCTTCCCGTCACACAGATGTATTTATAGGAATGAATTATTTCCATGCTTATATCTATAAATACATAAAAGAGGAATAACATCTAACTTGAAACATAAAAGAAACAAAAAGTGAACCCACGAGTTTTACAGAGGAAAACCCTATCAAGGCACTTACTCCAGGGGTAAACAATTCTGAAATTGGTCAGATGTGGAGAATCATCTCCAATACAGCCAGCAGCCCCACCCCACGCAAGGAGGGTCCTCATTGCAAAGCTGCGGGACCGTGCCGAGGCTTCTGTGAGTAAACGTGAGCTGAGCCCCAGGCCAGCTGCTGCTGAACTGTTCCCACCCTTCCCAGGTAAAACACCTGAATATGTACAAGGGCTTGAAAGCCTAGAGGAAGGGCAGTGGTGTCACACCAGCGACAGCACACAGGCCCACTTGGTGCCTGCAGGCCAGCCAGGATGGTCCTGGCCACAGGCGCTCTTCTGGAAGCTTTCCATTTTCCTGCCTGAGATAACCCTCCTATCCCGGCCCCCACTCCTTTTTTTCCTTCCTCACCTCAGCCCGGAGAGAAATTTCATCAGACGTTATGGGTGACGCATCCTCTTCTTTACAGGTGGCAGCCTGGCAACTCCTAAGCCTTGCCGTTACCTAACCCTAACCCTAGCCCGGAACGGAAACCCACCACCAGCCCTATACCTTTCCCTACGACGTAGCCTATTCCTGGCCCGTACGCAGGCACTGAACCTTTCATCAGCACGTATCCTGACCCTGCCATTTTGCTGTACCCTCACCTGTGCCCTAAGCCTTGCCGTTCCCTAACCCTAACCCTAGCCCGGAACGGAAACCCACCACAAGACCTACACCTTACCCCCAAGCAGTAGCCTACTCCTGGTCCATACGAGGGCACTGATTTGTGCGTCAGCACGTAGCCTGACCTTCCCACATTACCGTAACGTAACCTGTGCCCTAAGCCTTGCTGTTCCCTTACACTAACCCTAGCCCGGAAAGGAAACCCACCACCAGCCCTACACCTAACCCCCAACCCGTGGCCTACACCTGGCCGGTACGCTGGCACTGACCCGTGCGTCAGCACGTAGCATGACCCTCCCACGTTTCCGTACGCTCACCTGTGCCCAAAGCCTTGCCGTTCCCTAACCCTAACCCTAGCCCGGAACGGAAACCCACCACCAGCCCTAGACCTTACCCTACGACATAGCCTACTCCTGGCCTGTACGCTGGCACTGGCCCATCCGTCAGCACGTAGCCTGACGCTCCCACGTTTCCGTAACCTCAACTGTGCCCTAAGCCTTGCCGTTTCCTAACCCTAACCCTAGCCCCCAACTGAAATGCCCCACCAGCCCTACAACTTACCCCCAGGCAGTAGCCTACTCCTGGCCCGTATTCTGGCACTGACACGTGCGTCAGCACGTAGCCTGACCCTTCTACGTTTCCGTATCCTCACCTGTGCCCTAAGCCTTGCCTTTCACTAACACTAACCATAGCCCGGAACGGAAACCCACCACCAACCCTACACCTTACACTACGCCGTAGCCTACTCCTGGCCCGTATGCTGGCACTGACCCGTGTGTCAGCACGTAGCCTGACCTTCCCACATTTCCGTACCCTAACCTGTGCCCTTAGCCTTGCCGTTCCCTAACCCTAACCCTAGTACGGAACGGAAACCCACCACCAGCCCTACACCTAACACCCAAGCCATAGCCTAATCCTGGCCTGTACGCTGGCACTGACCCATGCGTCAGCACGTAGCCTGACCCTCCCACGTTTCCGTAACCTCACCTGTGCCCTAAGCCTTTCCGTTCCCTATCCCTAACCCTAGCCCAGAAAGGAAACCCACCACCAGCCATACACCTTTCACTACGACGTAGCCTACTCCTGGCCCGTACGCTAGCATTGACACGTGCATTAGCACGTAGCCTGAACCTCCAACTTTTCTGTACCCTCACCTGAGCCCTAAGCCTTGCCGTTCCCTAACACTAACCCTAGCCCGGAACGGAAACCCATGACAAGCCCTAGATCATAACCTACCCCGTAGCCTACTCCTTGCCCGTACGCTGGCACTGACCCGTGCGTCAGCACGTAGCCTGACCCTCCCACGTTTCCGTTCCCTCACCTATGCCCTAAGCCTTGCCGTACCCTAACCCTAACCGTACCCCGCAATGAAAACCCACCAACAGCCCTACACGTTACCCTACACCGTAGCCTACTCCTGGCCCTTACGCTGGCACTGACCCATGCATCAGTACGTAGCCTGACCCTCCCACATTTCCGTACCCGCACCTGTGCCCAAGCCTTGACGTTCCCTAACCCTAACCCTAGCCCGAAACGGAAACCCACCACCATCCCTAGACATTACCCTACGCCGTAGCCTACTCCTGGCGTGTACGTTGGCACTGACCCGTGCGTCATCACGTAGCCTGACACTCCCACGTTTCCGTACCCTCACCTGTGCCCTAAGCCTTGCCATTCCCTCACCCTAACCCTAGCCAGGAACGGAAACCCACCACCAGCCCTACACCTTACCCTACGCCGTAGCCTATTCCTGGCCCGTACGCTGGCACTAAAACGCGCGTCAGCACGTAGCCTGACCCTCACACGTTTCCGTACCCTCACCTGTGCCCTAAGCCTTGCCGTTCCCTAACCCTAACCCTATTCCGAAAAGGAAACACACCACCAGCCCTACAGCTTACCCAGAAGCCATAGCCTACTGCTGGCCCGTACGCTGGCACTGACACGTGCGTCAGCATGTAGCCTGATCCTCCAACGTTTCTGTTCCCTCACCTGTGCCCTATGCCTTGCCGTTCCCTAACCCTAACCCTAGCCCGGAACGGAAACCCACCACCAGCCTTACACTTTACCCTACGCCGTAGCCTACTCCTGGCCCGAACGCTGGCACTGACCCTTGCGTCAGCACGTAGCCTGACCCTACCACGTTTCCGTACCCTCACCTGTGCCCTAAGTCTTGCCGTTCCCTAAACCTATCCCTAGCCCGTAACGGAAACCCTGCACCAGCCCTACACCTTACCCTACGCCGTAGCCTACTCCTGGCCCGTACGTTGGCACTAACACGTGCGTCAGCACGTAGCCTGACCTTCACACATTTCCGTACCCTCACCTGTGCCCTAAGCCTTGCCGTTCCCTAACCCTAACCCTAGTACCGAATGGAAACCCACCACCAGCCCTACACCTAAACTCCATGCCATAGCCTACTCATGGCCCGTACGCTGGCACTGACCCGTGCGTCAGCACTTATCCTGACCCTCCCACGTTTCCGTACCCTCACCTGTGCACTAAGCCTTGCCGTTCCCTAACCCTAACCCTAGCCCTGAACGGAAACCCACCACCAGCCCTACACCTAACCCACAAGCCGTAGCCTACTCCTGGCCGGTATGCTGGCACTGACACATGCGTCAGCACGTAGCCTGACTCTCCAACGTTTCTGTACCCTAAGCTGTGCCCTAAGCCTTGCCGTTCCCTAACCCTAACCCTAGCCCGGAACAGAAACCCACCACCAGCCCTACACGTTACCCTACGCCGTAGCCTACTCTTGGCCTGTACGGTGGCACTGACACTTGCGTCAGCATGTAGCCTGACCCTCCCACGTTTCCGTACCCTCACCTGTGCCCTAAGCCTTGCCGTTCCGTAACCCTAACCCTAGCCCGGAATGGAAACCCACCACCAGCCCTGCATCTTACCCCCAAGCCGTAGCCTAATCCTGGCCCGTTCGGTGGCACTAACCTGAGCATCAGCAAGTAGCCTAACCCTCCCACGTTTCCGTACCCTCACCCGTGCCCTAAGCCTTGCCGTTCCGTAACCCTAAACCAAGCCCGGAACGGAAACCCACTACCAGCCCTACACCTTACCCTACGCCGTAGCCTACTCCTTGCCCATACGATGGCACTGACCAGTGCGTCAGCACGTAGCCTGACCCTCCCACGTTTCTGTACCCTCACCTGTGCCCTAAGCCTTGCCGTTCCCTATCCCTAACCGTGGTCAACAATGCCAACCCACCACCAGCCCTCCACCATACCCTACGCCGTAGCCTACTCCTGGCCCGTACGCTGGCACTGATCCATGCATCAGTACGTAGCCTGACCCTCCCACGTTTCCGTACCTTCACCTGTGCCCTAAACCTTGACGTTCCCTAACCCTAACCGTAACCCGGAACGGAAACCCACCACCATCCCTTGAAATTACCCTCCGCCGTAGCCTACTCCTGGCCTGTATGCTGGCACTGACCCGTGCGTCAGCACGTAGCCTGACCCTCCCACGTTTCCGTACACTCACCTGAGCACTAAGCCTTGCCATTCCGTAACCCTAACCCTAGCCCGGAATGGAAAGCCACCACCAGCCCAACACCTTAACCCCAAGCCGTAGCCTACTCCTGGCCCGTATTCTGGCACTGACACGTGCGTCAGAAAGTAGCCTGACCCTCCCACGTTTCAGGACCCTCAACTGTGCCCTAAGCCTGGCCGTTCCTAACACTAACCCTAGCCCAGAAAGGAAACCCACCACCAGTTCTACACCTTACCCCCAAGCCGTAGCCTACTCGTGGACCGTATGCTGACACTGAACCGTGTGTCAGCACGTAGCCTGACCCTCCCACGTTTCCGTACACTCACCTGTCCCCTAAGCCTTGCCGTTCCCTAAACCTAACCCTAGCCGGAACGGAAAACCACCACCAGCCCTACACCTTACCATATGTCGTAGCCTACACCTGGCCCGTACGCGGGCACTGAGCCATGCGTCAGCACGTAGCCTGACCCTCCCACGTTTCCGTAGCCTCACCTGTGCCGTAAGCCTTGCCGTTCCCTAACCCTAACCCTAGCCCCGAACGGAAACCCACCACCAGCTCTAAAACTTACCGACAAGCCGTAGCCTACTCCTGGCCCGTACACTGGCACTGACCCGTGCGTCAGCACGTAGCCTGACCCTCCCACGTTTCCGTACCCTCACATGTGCCCTAAGCTTTGCCGTTCCCTAACCCTAAATGTAGCCCGGAACGGAAACCCACAACCAGCCCTACACCTTATCCTACGCCGTAGCCTACTCCTGGCCCGTACCCTGGCACTGACCCGTGCGTCAGTAAGTAGCCTGACCCTCCCATGTTTCCGTACCCTCACCTGTGCCCTAAGCCTTGACGTTCCCTAACCCTAACCCTATCCCTGAACGGAAAACCACCACCTGCCCTACACCTTAACCTACGCCATAGCCTACTCCTGGCCTGTACGGTGGCACTGACACTTGCGTCAGCATGTAGCCTGAACCTCCCACGTTTTCGTACCCTCACCTGTGCCCTAAGCCTTGCCGTTCCGTAACCCTAACCCTAGCCCGGAACGGAAACCGACCACCAGCCCTAAACTTTACCCTATGCCGTAGCCTACACCTGGCCCATACGCGGGCACTGACATGTGCTTCAGCACGTAGCCTGACCCTCCCATGTTACCGTACCCTCAACTCTGCCCTAAGACTTGCCGTTCCCTAACTCTAACCCTAGCCCGGAATGGAAACCCACCACCAGCCCTAAACCTTACCCACAAGCTGTAGCCTACTCCTGCCCCGTACGCTGGCACTGACCCATGCGTCAGCATGTAGCCTGACACTCCAACGTTTCCGTACCCTCACCTGTGCCCTAAGTCTTGCCGTTCCCTAACCCTAACCCTAGCCCCCAACGGAAACCCACCACCAGCCCTACAACTTACCCCCAAGCCGTAGCCTACTCCTGGTCCATACGCTGGCACTGACATGTGCGTCAGCACGTAGCGTGTCCTTCCCACATTAGCGTAACGTCACCTGTGCCCTAAGCCTTGCCGTTCCTTAACCCTAACACTAGTACGGAAGGGAAACACACCACAAGCACTATACCTAAGCCCCAAGCCATAGCCTACTCCTGGCCCATACGCTGGAACTGACCCGTGCGTCAGTACGTAGCCTGACCCTCCCACGTTACCTTACCCTCCCCTGTGCCCTAAGCCTTGCTGTTCCCTAACACTAACCCTAGCCTGGAACGGAAACCCACCACCAGCCCTACACCTAACCCCCAAGCCGTAGCCTATTCCTGACCGGTACGCTGGCACTGACCCGTGCGTTAGCACGTATCCTGACCCTCCCACGTTTCCGTACACTCACCTGTGCCCTAAGCCTTGCTGTTCCCTAACACTAACCGTAGCCCGGAACAGAAAACCACCACCAGCCCTACACCTTACCCTACGCCGTAGCCTACTCCTGGCACGTACGCTGACACTGATCCGTGCGTCAGCACTTAGCCGGACCCTCCCACGTTTCCGTACCCTCACCTGTGCCCTAAGCCTTGCCGTTCCCTAACCCTAACCCTAGCCCGGAACGGAAACCCACCACCAGTCCTACACTCTATCCTATGCCGTAGCCTATTCCTGGCCCGTACGCTGGCACTGACCCGTGCATCAGCACGTAGCCTGACCCTCCCACGTTTCCGTACCCTCACCTGTGCCCTAAGCATTGACGTTCGCTAACCCTAACCCTAGCCCGGAATAGAAACCCACCACCAGTCCTACAACTTACCACCACGCCGTAGCCTACTCCTGGCCCATATGCTGGCACTGACCCATGCGTCAGCACGTAGCCTGACCCTCCCACGTTTCCGTAACCTCAACTGTGCCCTAAGCCTTGCCGTTCCCTAACCCTAACCCTAGCCCAGAGCAAAAACCCACCACCAGCCCTACACCTTACCCTATGCCGTAGCCTACACCTGGCCCATACGCGGGTAATGACCTGTGCTTCAGCACGTAGCCTAACCCTCCCATGTTCCCGTACCCTCACCTGTGCCCTAAGCCTTGCCGTTCCCTAACCCTAACCCTAGCCCGGAACGGAAACCCACCACAAACCCTAAAACTTACCCACAAGCATTAGCCTACTCCTGGCCCGTACGCTGTCACTGACACGTGCGTCAGCACTTAGCCTGACCCTCCCACGTTTCCGTACCCTCACCTGTGCCCTAAGTCTTGCCGTTCCCTAACCCTAACCGTAGCCCGGAACGAAAACCCACCACCAGCCTTACACCTTACCCTACGCCGTAGCCTACTACTGGCCCATACGCTGGCAGTGAACCGTACGTCAGCACATAGCTTGACCCTCCCACGTTTCCGTACCCTCACCTGGGCCCTAAGCCTTGCCGTTCCCTAACCCTATCCCTAGCCCGGAACGGAAAACCACCACCAGCCCTAAACCTTTCCCTAATCCTTAGCCTACTCCTCGCCCGAACGCTCGCACTAACCCGTGCGTCAGCATGTAGTTTGACACTCCCACGTTTCCGTACCCTCACCTGGGCCCTAAGCCTTGCCGTTCTCTAACACTAACCGTAGCCTGTAACGGAAACCCACCACCAGCCCTATACTTTACCCTACGCCGTAGCCTACTCCTGGCCCGTACACGGGCACTGACCCGTGCGTCAGCACATAGCCTGACCTTCCCACATTTCCGTACCCTCACCTGCGCCCTAAGCCTTGCCGTTCCCTAACCCTAAACCTAGTACAGAACGGAAACCCACCAACAGCCCTACACCTAACGCCCAAGCCATAGCCTACTCCTGGCCCGTACGCTGGCACTGACACGTGCGTCAGCACGTAGCCTGACCCTCCCACGTTTCCGTACCCTCACCTGTGCCCTAAGCCTTGCCGTTCCCTAACCCTACCCATAGCCGTGAATGGAAACCCACCACCAGCCCTAAACCGTATTGTATGCCGTAGCCTTGTCCTGGCCCGTACGCTGGCACAGACCCATGCGTCAGCATGTAGCCTGACCCTCCCACGTTTCCGTACCCTCACCTGTGCCCTAAGCCTTGCCGTTCCGTAACACTAACCCTAGCCCGGAACGGAAACCCACCACAAGCCCTACACCTTACCATACGCCGTAGTGTTCTCCTGGCCCGTACGCTGTCACTGACCCGTGAGTCTGCACGTAGCCTCACCCTCCCACGTTTCCGTAACCTCAACTGTGCCCTAAGACTTGCCGTTCCCTCACGCTAACCCTAGCCATGAACGGAAACCCACCAGCAGCCCTACACCTAACCCTACGCCGTAACCTACTCCTGGCCCGTACACTGGCACTGACCCTTGCGTCAGCACGTAGCCTGACCCTCCCACGTTTCCGTACCCTCACCTGTGCCCTAAGACTTGCTGTTCCCTAACCCTAACCCTAGCCCGGAATGGAAACCCACCACCAGCCCTACAACTTACCCCCAAGCCGTAGCCTATTCCTGGCCCGTATGCTGGAACTGACCCGTGCGTCAGCACGTAGCCTGACCCTCCCACGTTTGCGGAACCTCACCTGAGCCCTAAGCCTTGCCGTTCCCTAACCCTAACCCTAGCCCTGAACGGAAACCCACCACCAGCCCTAAACCTTTCCCTACACCGTAGTCTATTCCAGGCTCGTACGTAGGCACTGACACTTTCATCAGCACGTAGCCTGACACTCCCACGTTTCCGTACCCTCACCTGTGCCCTAAGCCTTGCCGTTCACTAACCCTAACCCTAGCCCAGAACAGAAACACACCACCAGCCCTACAACTTACCCCCAAGCCGTAGCCTACTCCTGGTCCATACGCTGGCACTGACCCGTGCGTCACAACGTTTCCTGACCCTGCCACGTTGCCGTACCCTCACCTGTGCCCTAAGCCTTGCCGTTCCCTAACCCTAACCCTAGCCCGGAATGGAAAAGCACCACAAGCCCTACAACTAACCCCCAAGCCGTAGCCTACTCCTGGTCCATACGCTGGCACTGAACTGTGTGTCAGCACGTAGCCTGACCTTCCAACATTACCGTACCCTCACCTGTGCCCTAAGCCTTGCTGTTCCCTAACACTAACCCTAGCCTGGAACAGAAACCCACCACCAGCCATACACCTTAACCTACGCGGTAGCCTACTCCTGGCCGATATGCTGGCACTGACCCGTGCGTCAGCACGTAGCCTAACCCTCCCACGTTTCCGTATCCTCACCTGTGCCCTAAGCCTTGACGTTCCCTAACCCTAACACTAGCCCGGAACAGAAACCCACCACCAGCCCTAAACCTTTCCCTACTGGGTAGCCTACTACTCGCCCGTACGCTCGCACTGACACGTGCGTCAGCATGTAGTTTGACCCTCCGACGTTTCCGTACACTCACCTGTGCCCTAAGCCTTGCCGTTCCCTAACCCTAACCCTAGCCCGGAACGGAAACCCACCACCAGCCCTACACCTTTCCCTACGCCGTAGCCTATTCCTGGCCCATACGCAGGCACTGACCCTTTCATCAGCACGTAGCCTGACCCTCCCACGTTTCCGTACCCACACCTGTGCCCTAAGTCTTGCCGTTCCCTAACCCTAACCCTAGCCCGGAACGGAAACCCACCACCAGCCCTAAACCTTTCCCTACGCCGTAGCCTACTCCTGGCCCGTACAGTGGCACTGACCCGTGCGTCATCATGTAGACAGACACCCCCAAGTTTCCATACCCTCACCTGGGCCCTAAACCTTGCCGTTCCCTAACCCTAACCCTAGCCCCGAACGGAAACCCACCACCAGCCCTACAACTAACGCACAATCCATAGCCTAGTCCGGGCCCGTACGCTGACACTGACCCATGCGGCAGCACGTAGCCTGACCCTCCCACGTTTCTGTACAATCACCTGTGCCCTAAGCCTTGCCGTTGCCTAACCCTAACCCTAGCCCGAAACGGAAAACCACCACCAGCCCTACAACTTACCCCCAAGACGTAGCCTACTCCTGGTCCGTACACTGGCACTGACCCGTGCGTCAGCACGTAGCCTGACCCTCCCTCCTTTCCGTACCCTCACCTGTGCCCTAAACCTTGCCTTTCCCTAACCCTAACCCTAGCCTGCAACGGAAACCCACCACCAGCCCTAGACCATTCCCTACACCGTAGCCTACTCCTGGCCCGTACGCTGGCACTGACCCATGCGTCAGCACGTAGCCTGACCCTCCCACGTTTCCGTACCCTCACCTGTGCCCTATGCCTTGCCGTTCCCTAACCCTAACGCTAGCACAGAACGGAAACCCACCTCCAGCCCTACACCTTACCCTATGCCGTAGCCTACACCTGGCCCGTACGTTGGCACTGACCCGTGCGTCAGCACGTGGCCTGACCCGGCCACGTTTCCGTACCCTCACCTGTGCCCTAAGCCCTGACGTTCCCTTACCCTAACCCTAGCCCTGAACGGAAACCCACCACCAGCCCTATAACTTACCCCCAAGCTGTAGCCTACTCCTGGCCCGTATGCTGGCACTGACCCGTGCGTCAGCACGTAGCCTGACCCTCCCACGTTTCCGTACCCTCACCTGTGCCCTATGCCTTGCCGTTCCCTAACCCTAACCCTAGCCCTGAACGGAAACCCACCACCAGCCCTAAACCTTTCCCTACGCCGTAGCCTACTCCTGGCCCGTACGCTGGCACTGACCCGTGCGTCAGCATGTAGACTGACACCCCACGTTTCCATACCCTCACCTGGGCCCTAAACCTTGCCGTTCCCCAACACTAACCCTAGCCCGGAATGGAAACCCACCACCAGCCCTAAAACTTACCCCCATGCCATAGCCTACTCCTGGCCCGTACACAGGCACTGACCAGTGCGTCAGCACGTAGCCTGACCCTCCCACTTTTCCGTACCCTCAGCTAAGCCCTAAGCCTTGGCCTTCCCTAAATCTAACCCAAGCCCGGAACGGAATCCCACCACCAGCCATACACCATAACATATGCCGTAGCCTATTCCTGGCCCGTATGCTGGCACTGACACGTGCGTCAGCACGTAGCCTGACCCTCCCACGTTTCCGTACCCTCACCTGTGCCCTAAGTCTTGCCATTCCCTAACCCTAACCCTAGCCAGGAACGGAAACGCACCAGAAGCCCTGAACCTTACCATACGCCGGAGCCCAATCATGGCCCGTACGCTGGCACTGACCCGTGAGTCAGCACGTAGCCTGACCCTCCCACGTTTCCGTACCCTCACCTGTGCCCTAAGCCTTGCCATTCCCTCACCATAACCCTAGCCAGGAACGGAAATCCACCAGCAGCCCTAAGCCTTACCCTACGCCGTATCCTACTCCTGGCCCGTACGCTGGCACTGACCCGTGCGTCAGCACGTAGCCTGACCCTCACAAATTTCCGTACCCTCACCTGTGCCCTAAGCCTTGCCGTTCCCTAACCCTAACCCTAGTCCGGAACAGAAACACACCACCAACCCTACAGCTTACCCCCAAGCCATAGACTATTCCTGGCCCGTACGCTGGCACTGACCCGTGCGTAAACATGTAGCCTGACCCTCCCACGTTTCCGTACCCTCACCTGTGCCCTATGCCTTGCCGTTCCCTAACCCTAACCCTAGCACAGAATGGAAAACCACCTCCAGCCCTATACCTTACCCTACGCTGTAGCCTACTGCTGGCCCCTATGCTGGCACTGACCCATGCGTAAGCACGTAGCCTGACCCTCCCACGTTTCCGTACCCTCACCTGTGCCCTAAGCCTTGACGTTCCCTAACCATAACCCTAGCCCAGAACGGAAAACCACCACCAGCCCTAGACCTTACCCTACGGCGTAGCCTACTCCTGGCCTGTACGCTGACACTGACACGTGCGTCAGCATGTAGCCTGACCCTCCCACGTTTCCGTACCCTCACCTGTGCCCTAAGCTTTGCCGTTCCCTAACCCTAACCCTAGCCCGGAACGGAAACCCACCACCAGCCCTAAACCTTTCCCTACGCCGTAGCCTACTCCTGGCCCGTACGCTGGCACTGACCCGTGCGTCAGCATGCAGACTGACACCCCACGTTTCCATACCCTCACCTGGGCCCTAAACCTTGCCGTTCCCCAACACTAACCCTAGCCCGGAATGGAAACCCACCACCAGCCCTAAAACTTACCCCCATGCCATAGCCTACTCCTGGCCCGTACACAGGCACTGACCCGTGCGTCAGCACGTAGTCTGACCCTCCCACTTTTCCGTACCCTCAGCTAAGCCCTAAGCCTTGGCCTTCCCTAACTCTAACCCTAGCCCGGAACGGAATACCACCTCCAGCCCTACACCTTAACGTATGCCGTAGCCTATTCCTGGCCCGCACGCTGGCACTGACACGTGCGTCAGCACTTAGCCTGACCCTCCCACGTTTCCGTACCCTCACCTGTGCCCTAAGCCTTGCCGTTCCCTAACCCTAACCCTAGCCCCGAACGGAAACCCAACACCAACCCTACACCTAAACCCCAAGCCGTAGCCTACTCCTGGCTGGTACGCTGGCACTGACCCGTGCATCGACACATAACCTGACCCTCCCCCGTTTCCGTACCCTCACCTGTGCCCTAAGCCTTGCTGTTCCCTAACCCTAACATTAGCCATGAACGGAATCCCACCACCAGCCCTACACCTTACCCCCAAGCCGTAGGCTACTCCTGGACCTTACGCTGGCACTGACCCGTGCGTCAGCACGTAGCCTGACCCTCCCACGTTTGCGGACCCTCACCTGTGCCCTAAGCCTTGCCATTCCCTAACCCTAACCCTAGCCCGGAACGGAAACCCACCACCAGCCCTACACCTTTCCCTACGCCGTAGCCTATTCCTGGCCCATACGCAGGCACTGACCCTTTCATCAGCACGTAGCCTGACCCTCCCAAGTTTCCGTACCCTCACCTGTGCCCTAAGCCTTGCCATTCCCTAACCCTAAACCTAGCCCGGAACGGAAACACAACACCAGCCCTACACCTTACCCCCAAGCCGTAGCCTACTCCTGGTCCATACGCTGGCACTGACTTGTGCGTCAGCACGTAGCCTGAACTTCCCACATTACCGTACCCTCACCTGTGCCCTAAGCCTTGCCGTTCCCTAACCCTAACCCTAGTACGGAACGGAAACACACCACAAGCCCTAAAACTAACCCCCAAGACATAGCCTAATGCTGGCCCTTACACTGGCACTGACCCGTGCGTCAGCACGTAGCCTGCCCCTCCCACGTTTCCGTACCCTCACCTGTGCCCCAAGCCTTGCTGTTCCCTAACACTAAACCTTGCCTTGAACGGAAACCCACCACCAGCCCTACACCTAACCACCAAGCCGTAGCCTACTCCTGGCCCGTACGCTGGCACTGACCCTTGCGTCAGCACGTAGCCTGACCCTCCCACGTTTCCGTATCCTCACCTGTGCCCTAAGCCTTGCCATTCCCTAACCCTAAACCTAGCCCGGAACGGAAACCCACCGCGAGCCCTAGACCTTACCCTATGCCGTAGCCTATTGCTGGCCTGTACGCTGGCACTGACCCATGCGTCAGCAGGTAGCCTGACACTCCCACGTTTCTGTACCCTCACCTGTGCCCTAAGCATTGCCGTTCCGTAACCCTAACCCTAGCCCGGAACAGAAACCCACCACCAGCCCTACACCTTACCCTACGCCGTAGCCTACTCCTGGCCCGAACGCTGGCACTGACCCATGCGTCAGCACGTAGCCTGACCCTCCCACGTTTCCGTACCCTCACCTGTTCCCTAAGCCTTGCAGTTCCCTAACCCTAACCCTAGCCCGAAACGGAAACCCACCACCAGCCCTACACCTAACGCCCAAGCCATAGCCTATTCCTGGCCCGTACGCTGGCACTGACCCTTGCGTCAGCACGTAGCCTGACCCTCCCACGTTTCCGTACCCTCACCTGTTCCCTAAGCCTTGCAGTTCCCTAACCCTAACCCTAGCCCGAAACGGAAACCCACCACCAGCCCTACACCTAACGCCCAAGCCATAGCCTATTCCTGGCCCGTACGCTGGCACTGACCCTTGCGTCAGCACGTAGCCTGACCCTCCCACGTTTCCGTACCCTCACCTGTTCCCTAAGCCTTGCAGTTCCCTAACCCTAACCCTAGCCCGAAACGGAAACCCACCACCAGCCCTATACCTTACCCTACGCCGTAGCCTACTCCTGTCCCGTACGCTGGCACTGACCCGTGCGTCAGCACGTAGCCTGACCTTCCCACATTTCCGTACCCTCACCTGTGCCCTAAGCCTTGCTGTTCCCTAACCCTATCCCTTGTATGGAACGGAAACCCTCCAACAGCCCTACACCTAACGCCCAAGCCATAGCCTATTCCTGGCCCGTACGCTGGCACTGACCCTTGCGGCAGCACGTAGCCTGACCCTCCCACGTTTCCGTACACTCACCTGTGCCCTAAGCCTTACCGTTCCCTAACAATAACCCTAGCCCGGAATGGAAACCCACCATCAGCCCTATAAATAACCTCGAAGCCTTAGCCTAATCCTGGCTGGTATGCTGGCACTGACACGTGCGTCAGCACGTAGCCTGACCCTCACAGTTTTCCTTACCCTCACCTGTGCCCTAAGCCTTGCCGTTCCCTAACACTAACCCTAGCCCAGAACAGAAACCCACCACCCGCCCTAAACTCTACCCTACGCCGTAGCCTATTCCTGGCCCTTACGCTGGCACTGACACATGCGTCAGCACGTAGCCTGACCCTCCCACGTTTCCGTACCGTCACCTGTGCCCTAAGCCTTGACGTTCCCTAACCCTAACGCTAGCCCGGAACAGAGACCCACCACCAGCCCTACAACTTACCACCACGCCGTAGGCTGCTCCTGGCCCATATGCTGGCACTGAGCCATGTGTCAGCAAGTAGCCTGACCCACCCACGATTCCGAAACCTCACCTGTGCCCTAAGCCTTGCCGTTCCCCAATCCTAATCCTAGCCCGGAACGGAAACCCACCCCCCCAGCCCTACACCTTACCCTATGCCGTAGCCTACACCTGGACCGTTCGCGGGCACTGACCTGTGCTTCAGCATGTAGCCTGACACTCCCATTTTACCGTACCCTCACCTGTGCCCTAAGCCTTGCCGTTCCCTAACTCTAACCCTAGCCCGGAACGGAAACCCACCACCAGCCCTAATCCTAACCCACAAGCCGTGGCTTACTCCTGGCCCGTACGCTGGCACTGACCCGTGCGTCAGCACGTAGCCAGACCCTCCCACGTTTCCGTACCATCACCTGTGCCCTAAGCCTTGCCGTTCCCTAACCCTAACCCTAGCCCGGCACAGAAAACCACCACCAGCCCTACACTTTACCCTACGCCGTAGCCTACTCCTGGCCCGAATGCTGGCACTGACCCGTGCGTCAGCACGTAGCCTGACCCTCCCACGTTTCCGTACCCTCACCTGTGCCCTAAGCCTTGCTGTTCCCTAACCATAACCCTAGCCCGGAACGGAAACCCACCACCAGCCCTAAACCTTACCCACAAGCCGTAGCCTACACCTGGCCCGTACACTGGCACTGACCCGTGCGTCAGCACGTAGCCTGACCCTCCCACTTTTCTGTACCCTTACCTGAGCCCTAAGACTTGCCGTTCCCTAACCCTAACCCTAGACTGGAATGGAATCCCACCACCAGCCCTACACCTTACCATATGCCGTAGCCTACTCCTGGCCGGTACGCTGCCACTGAGCCGTGCATCAGCACGTAGCCTGACCCTCCCACGTTTCCGTACCCTCACCTATGCCCTAAGCCTTGCTCTTCCCTAACACTAACCCTAGCCCGGAACGGAAACCCACCACCAGCCCTACACTAACCCCCAAGCCGTAGCCTACTCCTGGCCGGTACGATGGCACTGACCCGTGCGTCAGCACGTAGCCTGACCCTCCCACGTTTCCGTACACTCACCTGGGCCCTAAGCCTTGCCTTTCCCTAACCCTAACCCTAGCCCGGAACGGAAAACCACCACGAGCCCTAAACCTTAACCTACGCCGTAGCCTACTCCTGGCCTGTACGCTGGCACTGACCCATGCGTAAGCACGTAGCCTGATGCTCCCACGTTTCCGTACCCTCACCTGTGCCCTAAGCCTTGCCTTTCCCTAACCCTAACCCTAGCCCGAAACGGAAACCCACCACCAGCCCTACACTTTACCGTACGCCGTAGCCTACTCCTGGACCATACGCGGACACTGACCCGTGCGTCAGCACGTAGCCTGACCCTCCCACGTTTCCGTAACCCTCACCAGTGCCCTAAGCCTTGCCGTTCCGTAACCCTAACCCTAGCCCGGAACGGAAACCCACCACCAGCCCTAGACCATTCCCTATGCCATAGCCTACTCCTGGCCCGAACCCTGGCACTGACCCATGTGTCAGCACGTAGCCTGACCCTCCCACGTTTCCGTACCCTCACCTGTGCCCTATGCCTTGCCGTTCCCTAACCCTAACCCTAGAACTGAACGGAAACCCACCTCCAGCCCTACACATTACCCTATGCCGTAGCCTACACCTGGCCCGTATGTTGGCACTGACCCGTGCGTCAGCACGTAGCCTGACCCGCTCACGTTTCCGTACCCTCAGCTGTGCCCTAAGCCTTGCCGTTCCCTAACCCTAACCCTAGCCCGGAACGGAAACCAACCACCAGCCCTAAACATTTCCCTACGCCGTAGCCTACTCCTGGCCCGTACGCTGGCACTGACCCGTGGCTCAGCATGTAGTCTGACCCCCACACGTTTCCATACCCTCACCTGGGCCCTAAGCCTTGCCGTTCCCTAACCCTAACCCTAGCCCGGAACGGAAACCCAGCACAAGCCCTACACCATACCCTATGCCGTAGCCTATTCCTGGCCCGAACGCTGGTACTGACCCGTGCGTCAGCACGTAGCCTGACCTTCCCACATTTCCGTAACTACACCTGTGCCGTAAGCCTTGCTGTTCCCTAACCCTAACCCTAGTACGGAACGGAAACCCACCACCAGCCCTACACCTTACCCTACGCCGTCGCATACTCCTGGCCCGTACACAGGCACTGACATGTGCGTCAGCACTTAGCCTGACCTTACCACATTTCCGTACCCTCACCTGTGACCTAAGGCTTGCCGTTCCCTAACCCTAACCCTAGTACGGAACGGAAACCCACCACCAGCCCTAAATCTAACGCCCAAACCATAGCCTACTCCTGCACCGTACGCTGGCACTGACCCGTGCGTCACCATGTAGCCTGACCCTCCCACGTTTCCGTAACCTCACCTGTGCCCTAAGCCTTGCCGTTCCAATACCCTAACCCTAGCCAGGAACGGAAACCCACCACCAGCCCTACAACTTACCCCCAAGCCATAGCCTACTACTGGCCCGTTCGGTGGCACTAACCCTAGCATCAGCAAGTAGCCTGACCCTCCCACGTTTCCGTACCCTCACCTGTGCCCTAAGCCTTGAGGTTCCCTAACCCTAACTCTAGCCCGGAACAGAAAACCACCAACAGCCCTACAACTTACGACCACGCCGTAGCCGACTCCTGGCCCATATGCTGGCACTGACACGTGCGTCAGCACGTAGCCTGTCCCTGCCACGTTTCCGTAACCTCACCTTTGCCCTAAGCCTTGCCGTTTCCTAACCTTAACCCTAGCCCGGAACGGAAACCCACCACCAGCCCTACACCTTACACTATGCCGTAGCCTGCACATGGCCCGTACGCGGGCACTGACCTGTGCTTCAGCACGTAGCCTGACCCTCCCATGTTACTGTACTCTCACCTGGGCCCTAAGCCTTGCCGTTCCCTAACCCTAACCCGAGCCTGGCACGGAATCCCACCCCCAGCCATACACCTTATCGTATGCCGTAGCCTATTCCTGGCCCGTACGCTGGCACTGACCCGTGCTTCAGCATGTAGCCTGACCCTCCCACGTTTCCGTACCCTCACCTGTGCCCTAAGCCTTGCCATTCCCTAACCCTAACCCTAGACCGGAACGGAAACCCACCACCAGCCCTACACCTTTCCCTACGCCGTAGCCTATTCCTGGCCCGTACGCAGGCACTGACCCTTTCATCAGCACGTAGCCTGACCCTCCCACGTTTCCGTACCCTCACCTGTGCCCTAAGCCTTGCCGTTCCCTAACCCTAACCCTAGCCCGGAACGGAAACCCACCACCAGCCCTAAAACTTACCCCCAAGCCGTAGCCTACTCCTGGTCAATATGCTGGCAATGACCTGTGCGTCAGCACGTAGCCTGAACTTCCCACATTACCGTACCCTCACCTGTGCCCTAAGCCTTGCCGTTCCCTAACCCTAACCCTAGTACGGAACGGAAACACACCACAAGCCCTACACCTAACCCCCAAGCCGTAGCCTACTCCGGGCCGGTACGCTGGCACTGACCCGTGCGTCAGCACATAGCCTGACCCTCCCACGTTTCCGTACCCTCTCATGTGCCCTAAGACTTGCTGTTCCCTAACACTAAACCTAGCCTGGAACGGAAACACACCATCAGCCCTAAACCTAACCACCAAGCTGTAGCTTACTCCTGGCCGGTACGCTGGCACTGACGCGTGCGTCAGCACGTAGCCTGACTCTCCCACGTTTCCGTACCCTCACCTGTGCCCTAAGCCTTGCCGTTCCCTAACCCTAACCCTAGCCCGGAACGGAAACCCACCACTAGCCCTAAACCTTTCCCTACGCCGTAGCCTACACCTGGCCCGTACGCTGGCACTGACCCATGCGTCAGCACGTTGTCTGACCCTCCCACGTTTCCGTACCCTCACCTGGGCCCTAAGCCTTGCCGTTTCCTAACCCTAACCCTAGCCCATGAACGGAAACCCACCACCAGCCCTACACCTTACCCTACGCCGTAGCATACTCCTGGCCCGTACGCTGGCACTGACCCGTGCGTCAGCACGTAGCCTAACCCTCTCACGTTTCCGAACCCTCACCTGTGCTGTAAGCCTTGCCGTTCCCTAACCCTAACCCTAGCCCTGAACGGAAACCCACCACCAGCCCTACACCTTACCCCCAAGCCGTAGCCTACTCCTGGCCGGTACGCTGGCACTGACCCGTGCGTCAGAATGTAGCCTGACCCTCCCTCGTTTCCGTACCCTCACCTGTGCCCTAAGCCTTGCCGTTCCCTAACCCTAACCCTAGTCCGGAACGGAAACACACCACCAGCCCTACACCTAACCCCCAAGCCGTAGCTTACTCCCGGCCAGTACGCTGGCACTGACCCGTGCATCATCACGTAGCCTGACCCTCCCAAGTTTCCGTACAATCACCTGTGCCCTAAGCCTTGCCGTTCCCTAACGCTAATCGTAGCCCGGAATGGAAACCCACCACCAGCCCTACACCTTACCCCCAAGCCGTAGCCTACTCCTGGCCCGTACGCTGGCACAGACCCGTGCGTCAGCACGAAGCCTGACCCTCCCACGTTTGCGGACACTCACCTGTGCCCTAAGCCTTGCCGTTCCCTAACCCTAACCCTAGCCCGGAACCGAAACCCACCACCAGCCCTACACCTTTCCCTACGCCATAGCCTATTCCTGGCTCATACGCAGGCACTGACCCTTTCATCAGCAAGTAGACTGACCCTCCCACGTTTCCGTACCCTCACCTGTGTCCTAAGCCTTGCAATTCACTAACCCTAACCCTAGCCCGGAACGGAAACCCACCACCAGCCCTACACCTTACTCTATGCCGTAGCCTACACCTGGCCCGTACGCGGGCACTGACCTGTGCTTCAGCACGTAGCCTGACCCTCCCATGTTACCGTACGCTCACCTGTGCCCTAAGCCTTGTCGTTCCCTTACCCTAACCCTAGCCCGGCACGGAATCTCACCACCAGCTCTACAGCTTATCGTATGCCGTAGCCTAGTCCTGGCCCGTACGCTGGCACTGACCCGTGTGTCAGCATGTAGACTGACCCTCCCACATTTCCGTACCCTCACCTGTGCCCTAAGCCTTGCCGTTCCCTATCCCTAACCCTAGCCCGGAACGGAAACCCACCACCAGCCCTAAAACTTACCCCAAAGCCGTAGCCTATTCCTGGACCTTATGCTGGCACTGACCCGTGCGTCAGCACGTAGCCTGACCCTCCCACGTTTGCGGACCCTCACCTGTGCCCTAAGCCTTGCCATTCCCTAACCCTAACCCTAGACCGGAACGGAAAGCCACCACCAGCCCTACACCTTTCCCTACGCCGTAGCCTATTCCTGGCCCGTACGCAGGCACTGACCCTTTCATCAGCACGTAGCCTGACCCTCCCACGTTTCCGTACCCTCACCTGTGCCCTAAGCCTTGCCGTTCCCTAACCCTAACCCTAGCCCGGAACGGAAACCCACCACCAGCCCTAAACCTTACCCCCAAGCCGTAGCCTACTCCTGGTCCATACGCTGGCACTGACCTGTGCGTCAGCACGTAGCCTGACCCTCCCACGTTTCCGTACCCTCACCTGTGCCCTAAGCCTTGCCGTTCCCTAACCCTAACCCTAGCCCGGAACGGAAACCCACCACCAGCCCTAAACCTTACCCCCAAGCCGTAGCCTACTCCTGGTCCATACGCTGGCACTGACCTGTGCGTCAGCACGTAGCCTGAACTTCCCACATTACCGTACCCTCACCTGTGCCCTAAGCCTTGCCGTTCCCTAACCCTAACCCTAGTCCGGAACGGAAACACACCACCAGCCCTACACCTAACCCCCAAGCCGTAGCTTACTCCCGGCCAGTACGCTGGCACTGACCCGTGCATCATCACGTAGCCTGGCCCTCCCACGTTTCCGTACACTCACCTGTGCCCTAAGCCTTGCCGTTCCCTAACCCTAACCGTAGCCCGGAACAGAAACCCACCACCAGCCCTACACCTTACCCCCAAGCCGTAGCCTACTCCTGGCCCGTACGCTGTTACAGACCCGTGCGTCAGCACGAAGCCTGACCCTCCCACGTTTGCGGACACTCACCTGTGCCCTAAGCCTTGCCGTTCCCTAACCCTAACCCTAGCCCGGAACCGAAACCCTCCACCAGCCCTACACCTTTCCCTACGCCGTAGCCTATTCCTGGCTCATACGCAGGCACTGACACTTTCATCAGCAAGTAGACTGACCCTCCCACGTTTCCGTACCCTCACCTGTGCCCTAACCCTTGCCATTCACTAACCCAACCCTACCCCGGAACGGAAACCCACCACCAGCCCTACACCTTACTCTATGCCGTAGCCTACACCTGGCCTGAACGCGGGCACTGACCTGTGCTTCAGCACGTAGCCTGACCCTCCCATGTTACCGTACGCTCACCTGTGCCCTAAGCCTTGTCGTACCCTAACCCTAACCCTACCCCGGCACGGAATCTCACCACCAGCTCTACAGCTTATCGTATGCCGTAGCCTAGTCCTGGCCCGTACGCTGGCACTGACCCGTGTGTCAGCATGTAGCCTGACCCTCCCACGTTTCCGTAACCTCACCTGTGCCCTAAGCATTGCCGTTCCCTAACCCTAACCCTAGCCCGGAACAGAAACCCACCACCAGCCCTACACCTTACCATACACTGTAGCCTACTCCTGGCCCGTACGCTGGCACTGACCCGTGAGTCAGCACATAGACTGACCCTCCCACATTTCCGTACCCTCACCGGTGCCCTAAGCCTTGCCGTTCCCTCACCCTAACCCTAGCCAAGAACGGCAACCCACCAGCAGCCCTAAACCTTACCCTACACCATAGCCTACTCCTGGCCCGTACGGTGGCACTGACCAGTGCGTCAGCACGTAGCCTGACCCTCACACGTTTCCGAACCCTCACCTGTGCCCTAAGCCTTGTCGTTCCCTAACCCTAACCCTAGTCCGGAACGGAAGCCCACCACCAGCCCTACAGCTTACCCCCGATCCATAGCCTATTCCTGGCCCGTACGCTGGCACTGACCCGTGCTTCAGCATGTAGCCTGACCCTCCCACCTTTCCGTACCCTCACCTGTGCCCTAAGCCTTGCCATTCCCTAACCCTAACCCTAGCCCGGAACGGAAACCCACCACCAGCCCTACACCTAACCCCCAAGCCGTAGCCTACTCCTGGCTGGTACTCTGGCACTGACCCGTTCATCAGCACGTAGCCTGACCTTCCCACGTTTCCGTACCATCACCTGTGCCCTAAGCCTTGCCGTTCCCTATCCCTAACCCTAGCCCGGAACGGAAACCCACCACCAGCCCTAAAACTTATCCCAAAGCCGTAGCCTATTCCTGGACCTTATGCTGGCACTGACCCGTGCATCAGCACGTAGCCTGACCCTCCCACGTTTCTGTACCCTCACCTGTGCCCTAAGCCTTGCCATTCCCTAACCCTAACCCTAGACCGGAACGGAAACCCACCACCAGCCCTACACCTTTCCCTACGCCGTAGCCTATTCCTGGCCCGTACGCAGGCACTGACCCTTTCATCAGCATGTAGCCTGACCCTCCCACGTTTCCGTAACCTCACCTGTGCCCTAAGCCTTGCCGTTCACTAACCCTAACCCTAGCCCGGAACAGAAACCCACCACCAGCCCTAAACCTTACCCCCAAGCCGTAGCCTACTCCTGGTCCATACGCTGGCACTGACCTGTGCGTCAGCACGTAGCCTGAACTTCCCACATTACCGTACCCTCACCTGTGCCCTAAGCCTTGCCGTTCCCTAACCCTAACCCTAGTACGGAACGGAAACACACCACAAGCCCTACACTTAACCCCCAAGACGTAGCCTACTCCTGGCCGGTACGCTGGCACTGTCCCGTGCGTCAGCACGTAGCCTGACCCTCCCACGTTTCCGTACCCTCACCTGTGCCCTAAGACTTGCTGTTCCCTAACACTAAACCTAGCCTGGAACGGAAACCCACCACCAGCCCTACACCTTACTCTATGCCGTAGCCTACACCTGGCCCGTACGCGGGCACTGACCTGTGCTTCAGCACATAGCCTGACGCTCCCAAGTTACCGTACGCTCACCTGTGCCCTAAGCCTTGTCGTTCCCTAACCCTAACCCTACCCCGGCACGGAATCTCACCACCAGCTCTACAGCTTATCGTATGCCGTAGCCTAGTCCTGGCCCGTACGCTGGCACTGACACGTGTGTCAGCATGTAGCCTGACCCTCCCACGTTTCCGTAACCTCAACTGTGCCCTAAGCATTGCCGTTCCCTAACCCTAACCCTAGCACGGAACAGAAATCCACCACCAGCCCTACACCTTACCCCAAGCCGTAGCCTATTCCTGGCCCGTACGCAGGCACTGACCCTTTCATCAGCACGTAGCCTGACCCTCCCACGTTTACGTACCCTCATCAGTGCCCTCAGCCTTGCCGTTCCCTAACCCTAACCCTAGCCCAGAACGGAAACCCACCACCAGCCCTACACCTTAACCTACGCCGTAGCCTACTCCTGGCCTGTACGGTGGCACTGACTCTTGCGTCAGCATGTAGCCTGACCCTCCCACGTTTCCGTACCCTCACCTGTGCCCTAAACCTTGCCGTTCTGTAACCCTAACCCTAGCCCGGAACGGAAACCCACCACCAGCCCTACAACTTACCCCCAAGCCGTAGCCTACTCCTGGCCCGTTCGGTGGCAGTAACCCTAGCATCAGCAAGTAGCCTGACCCTCCAACTTTTCTGTACCCTCACACGTGCCCTAAGCCTTGCCGTTCTGTAACCCTAACCCTAGACCAGAACGGAAACCCACCACCAGCCCTACACCTTTCCCTACGCCGTAGCCTATTCCTGGCTCGTACGCAGGCACTGACACTTTCATCAGCACTTAGCCTGAACCTCCCAGGTTTCTGTACCCTCACCTGTGCCCTAAGCCTTGCCGTTCACTAACCCTAACCCTAGCCCGGAACGGAAACCCACCACCAGCCCTACAACTTACCCCCAAGCCGTAGCCAACTCCTGGCCGGTACGCTGGCACTGACACGTGTGTCAGCACGTAGCCTGACCCTCACACGTTTCCGTACCCTCACCTGTGCCCTAAGCCTTGCCGTTTCCTAACCCTAATCCTAGCCCGGAACAGAAACCCACCACCAGCCCTACACTCTACCCTACGCCATAGCCTATTCCTGGCCCGTACACTGGCACTGAGCCGTGCGTCAGCACGTAGCCTGACCCTCCCACGTTTCCGTACCCTCACCTGTGCCCTAAGCCTTGAGGTTCCCTAACCCTAACTCTAGCCCGGAACAGAAAACCACCAACAGCCCTACAACTTACGACCACGCCGTAGCCTATTCCTAGCCCATATGCTGGCACTGACACGTGCGTCAGCACGTAGCCTGTCCCTCCCACGTTTCCGTAACCTCACCTGTGCCCTAAGCCTTGCCGTTTCCTAACCTTAACCCTAGCCCTGAACGGAAACCCACCACCAGCCCTACACCTTACACTATGCCTTAGCCTACACCTGGCCCGTACGCGGGCACTGTCCTGTGCTTCAGCACGTAGCCTGACCCTCCCATGTTACTGTACTCTCACCTGGGCCCTAAGCCTTGCCGTTCCCTAACCCTAACCCGAGCCTGGCACGGAATCCCACCCCCAGCCCTACACTTTATCGTATGCCGTAGCCTAGTTCTGGCCCGTACGCTGGCACTGACACGTGCGTCAACATATAGCCTGACCCTCCCACGTTTCCGTACCCTCACCTGTGCCCTAAGCCTTGCTGTTCCCTCACCCTAGCCCTAGCCAAGAACGGAAACCCACCAGCAGCCCTAAACCTTACCCTACACCATAGCCTACTCCTGGCCCGTACGGTGGCACTGACCAGTGCGTCAGCACGTAGCCTGACCCTCACACGTTTCCGTACCCTCACCTGTGCCCTAAGCCTTGTCGTTCCCTAACCCTAACCCTAGTCCAGAACGGAAGCCCACCACCAGCCCTACAGCTTACCCCCGATCCATAGCCTATTCCTGGCCCGTACGCTGGCACTGACCCGTGCTTCAGCATGTAGCCTGACCCTCCCACCTTTCCGTACCCTCACCTGTGCCCTAAGCCTTGCCATTCCCTAACCCTAACCCTATCCCGGAACGGAAACCCACCACCAGCCCTACAACTAACCCCCAAGCCGTAGCCTACTCCTGGCTGGTACTCTGGCACTGACCCGTTCATCAGCACGTAGCCTGACCCTCCCAAGTTTCCGTACCCTCACCTGTGCCCTAAGCCTTGCCGTTCCCTATCCCTAACCCTAGTCCGGAACGGAAACCCACCACCAGCCCTAAAACATACCCCAAAGCCGTAGCCTATTCCTGGACCTTATGCTGGCATTGACCCGTGCGTCAGCACGTAGCCTGACCCTCCCACGTTTGCGGACCCTCACCTGTGCCCTAAGCCTTGCCATTCCCGAACCCTATCCCTAGACCGGAACGGAAACCCACCACCAGCCCTACACCTTTCCCTACGCCGTAGCCTATTCCTGGCCCGTACGCAGGCACTGACCATTTCATCAGCACGTAGCCTGACCCTCCCACGTTTCCGTACCCTCACCTGTGCCCTAAGCCTTGCCATTCCCTAACCCTAACCCTAGCCCGGAACGGAAACCCACCACCAGCCCTAAACCTTACCCCCAAGCCGTAGCCTACTCCTGGTCCATACGCTGGCACTGACCTGTGCGTCAGCACGTAGCCTGAACTTCCCACATTACCGTACCCTCACCTGTGCCCTAAGCCTTGCCGTTCCCTAACCCTAACCCTAGTCCGGAACGGAAACACACCACCAGCCCTACACCTAACCCCCAAGCCGTAGCTTACTCCCGGCCAGTACGCTGGCACTGACCCGTGCATCATCACGTAGCCTGGCCCTCCCACGTTTCCGTACACTCACCTGTGCCCTAAGCCTTGCCGTTCCCTAACCCTAACCGTAGCCCGGAACGGAAACCCACCACCAGCCCTACACCTTACCCCCAAGCCGTAGCCTACTCCTGGCCCGTACACTGGCACAGACCCGTGCGTCAGCACGAAGCCTGACCCTCCCACGTTTGCGGACACTCACCTGTGCCCTAAGCCTTGCCGTTCCCTAACCCTAACCCTAGCCCGGAACCGAAACCCACCACCAGCCCTAGACCTTTCCCTACGCCGTAGCCTATTCCTGGCTCATACGCAGGCACTGACTCTTTCATCAGCAAGTCGACTGACCCTCCCATGTTTCCGTACCCTCACCTGTGCCCTAAGCCTTGCCATTCACTAACCCTAACCCTAGCCCGGAACGGAAACCCACCACCTGCCCTACACCTTACTCTATGCCGTAGCCTACACCTGGCCCGTACGCGGGCACTGACCTGTGCTTCAGCACGTAGCCTGACCCTCCCATGTTACCGTACGCTCACCTGTGCCCTAAGCCTTGTCGTTCCCTAAACCTAACCCTACCCCGGCACGGAATCTCACCACCAGCTCTACAGCTTATCGTATGCCGTAGCCTAGTCCTGGCCCGTACGCTGGCACTGACCCGTGTGTCAGCATGTAGCCTGACCCTCCCACGTTTCCGTAACCTCACCTGTGCCCTAAGCATTGCCGTTCCCTAACCCTAACCCTAGCCCGGAACAGAAAACCACCACCAGCCCTAAACCTTACCATACGCTGTAGCCTACTCCTGGCCCGTACGCTGGCACTGACCCGTGAGTCAGCACGTAGACTGACCCTCCCACATTTCCGTACCCTCACCTGTGCCCTAAGCATTGCCGTTCCCTCACCCTAACCCTAGCCAAGAACGGCACCCCACCAGCAGCCCTAAACCTTACCCTACACCATAGCCTACTCCTGGCCCGTACGGTGGCACTGACCAGTGCGTCAGCACGTAGCCTGACCCTCACACGTTTCCGTACCCTCACCTGTGCCCTAAGCCTTGTCGTTCCCTAACCCTAACCCTAGTCCGGAACGGAAGCCCACCACCAGCCCTACAGCTTACCCCCGATCCATAGCCTATTCCTGGCCCGTACGCTGGCACTGACCCGTGCTTCAGCATGTAGCCTGACCCTCCCACCTTTCCGTACCCTCACCTGTGCCCTAAGCCTTGCCATTCCCTAACCCTAACCCTAGCCCGGAACGGAAACCCACCACCAGCCCTACACCTAACCCCCAAGCCGTAGCCTACTCCTGGCTGGTACGCTGGCACTGACCCGTTCATCAGCACGTAGCCTGACCCTCCCACGTTTCCGTACCATCACCTGTGCCCTAAGCCTTGCCGTTCCCTATCCCTAACCCTATCCCAGAACGGAAACCCACCACCAGCCCTAAAACTTACCCCAAAGCCGTAGCCTATTCCTGGACCTTATGCTGGCACTGACCCGTGCGTCAGCACGTAGCCTGACCCTCCCACGTTTGCGGACCCTCACCTGTGCCCTAAGCCTTGCCATTCCCTAACCCTAAACCTAGACCAGAACGGAAACCCACCACCAGCCCTACACCTTTCCCTACGCCGTAGCCTATTCCTGGCCCGTACGCAGGCACTGACCCTTTCATCAGCACGTAGCCTGACCCTCCCACGTTTCCGTACCCTCACCTGTGCCCTAAGCCTTGCCGTTCACTAACCCTAACCCTAGCCCGGAACAGAAACCCACCACCAGCCCTAAACCTTACCCCCAAGCCGTAGCCTACTCCTGGTCCATACGCTGGCACTGACCCGTGCGTCAGCACGTAGCCTGAACTTCCCACATTACCGTACCCTCACCTGTGCCCTAAGCCTTGCCGTTCCCTAACCCTAACCCTAGTACGGAACGGAAACACACCACAAGCCCTACACCTAACCCCCAAGCCGTAGCCTACTCCTGGCCGGTACGCTGGCACTGACCCGTGTGTCAGCACATAGCCTGACCCTCCCACGTTTCCGTACCCTCACCTGTGCCCTAAGTCTTGCTGTTCCCTAACACTAAACCTAGCCTGGAACGGAAACCCACCACCAGCCCTACACCTTACTCTATGCCGTAGCCTACACCTGGCCCGTACGCGGGCACTGACCTGTGCTTCAGCACGTAGCCTGACCCTCCCATGTTACCGTACGCTCACCTGTGCCCTAAGCCTTGTCGTTCCCTAACCCTAACCCTAGCCCGGCACGGAATCTCACCACCAGCTCTACAGCTTATCGTATGCCGTAGCCTAGTCCTGGCCCGTACGCTGGCACTGACACGTGTGTCAGCATGTAGCCTGACCCTCCCACGTTTCCGTAACCTCAACTGTGCCCTAAGCATTGCCGTTCCCTAACCCTAACCCTAGCCCGGAACAGAAACCCACCACCAGCCCTACACCTTACCCCAAGCCGTAGCCTATTCCTGGCCCGTACGCAGGCACTGACCCTTTCATCAGCACGTAGCCTGACCCTCCCACGTTTCCGTACACTCACCTGTGCCCTAAGCCTTGCCGTTCACTAACCCTAACCCTAGCCCGGAACAGAAACCCACCACCAGCCCTAAACCTTACCCCCAAGCCGTAGCCTACTCCTGGTCCATACGCTGGCACTGACCCGTGCGTCAGCACGTAGCCTGAACTTCCCACATTACCGTACCCTCACCTGTGCCCTAAGCCTTGCCGTTCCCTAACCCTAACCCTAGTACGGAACGGAAACACACCACAAGCCCTACACCTAACCCCCAAGCCGTAGCCTACTCCTGGCCGGTACGCTGGCACTGACCCGTGTGTCAGCACATAGCCTGACCCTCCCACGTTTCCGTACCCTCACCTGTGCCCTAAGTCTTGCTGTTCCCTAACACTAAACCTAGCCTTGAACGGAAACCCACCACCAGCCCTACACCTTACTCTATGCCGTAGCCTACACCTGGCCCGTACGCGGGCACTGACCTGTGCTTCAGCACGTAGCCTGACCCTCCCATGTTACCGTACGCTCACCTGTGCCCTAAGCCTTGTCGTTCCCTAACCCTAACCCTAGCCCGGCACGGAATCTCACCACCAGCTCTACAGCTTATCGTATGCCGTAGCCTAGTCCTGGCCCGTACGCTGGCACTGACACGTGTGTCAGCATGTAGCCTGACCCTCCCACGTTTCCGTAACCTCAACTGTGCCCTAAGCATTGCCGTTCCCTAACCCTAACCCTAGCCCGGAACAGAAACCCACCACCAGCCCTACACCTTACCCCAAGCCGTAGCCTATTCCTGGCCCGTACGCAGGCACTGACCCTTTCATCAGCACGTAGCCTGACCCTCCCACGTTTCCGTACCCTCATCTGTGCCCTAAGCCTTGCCGTTCCCTAACCCTAACCCTAGCCCGGAATGGAAACCCACCACCAGCCCTAAACCTTTCCCTACGCCGTAGCCTATTCCTGGCCCGTACGCAGGCACTGACCCTTTCATCAGCACGTAGCCTGACCCTCCCACGTTTCCGTACCCTCACCTGTGCCCTAAGCCTTGCCGTTCCCTAACCCTAACACTAGCCCGGAACGGAAACCGACCACAAGCCCTACACCTTACCCTATGCTGTAGCCTACACCTGGACCATATGCGGGCACTGAAGCGTGCGTCAGCACGTAGCCTGACCCTCCCACGTTTCCGTACCCTCACCTCTGCCCTAAGCCTTGCCGTTCTCTATCCCTAACCATAGCCCCAAACAGAAAGCCACCACCAGCCCTAAAACTTAGCCACAAGCCTTAGCCTACTCCTGCACTGTACGCTGGCACTGACCCGTGCGTCAGCACGTAGCCTGACCCTCTCACGTTTCCTTACCCTCACCTGGGCCCTAAGCCTTGCCGTTTCCTAACCCTAACCCTAGCCCGGAACGGAAACCCACCACCAGCCCTACACCTTACCCTACGCCGTAGCCTACTCCTGGCCCGTACGCTGGCACTGACCCGTGCGTCAGCACGTAGCCTAACCCTCTCACGTTTCCGTACCCTCACCAGTGCTGTAAGCCTTGCCGTTCCCTAACCCTAACCCTAGCCCGGAACGGAAACCCACCACCAGCCCTACACCTTTCCCTACGCCGTAACCTATTCCTGGCCCGTACGCAGGCACTGACCCTTTCATCAGCACGTAGCCAGACACTCCCACGTTTCCGTACCCTCATCTGTGCCCTAAGGCTTGCCGGTCCGTAACCCTACCCTATTCCGGAATGGAAACCCACCACCAGCCCTGAAACTTACCCACAAGCCGTAGCCTACTCTTGGCCCATACGCTGGCACTGACACGTGCGTCAGCACATAGCCTGACCCTCCCAAGTTTCCGTACCATCACCTGTGCCCGAAGCCTTGCTGTTCCCTCACCGTCACCCTAGCCAGGTACAGAAACCCATCAGCAGCCCTACACCTTACCCTACGCCGTAGTCTACTCCTGGCACGTACGCTGGCACTGACACGTGCGTCAGCACATAGCCTGACACTTACACGTTTCCGTACCCTCACCTGTGCCCTAAGCCTTGCCGTTCCCTAACCCTAACCCTAGCCCAGAACGGAAACCCACCACCAGCCCTACACCTTACCCCCAAGCCATAGCCTATTCCTGGCACGTACGCTGGCACTGACCCGTGCGTCAGCATGTAGCCTGACCCTCCCACGTTTCCGTACGCTCACCTGTGCCCTAAGCCTTGCCGTTCCCTAAGCCTAACCCTAGCCCGGAACGGAAACCCACCACCAGCCCTACACCTAACCCCCAAGCCGTAGCTTACTCCTGGCCAGTACGCTGGCACTGAACCGTGCATCATCACGTAGCCTGACCCTCCCACGTTTCCGTACCCTCACCTGTGCCCTAAGCCTTGCCGTTCCCTAACCCTAACCCTACCCCGGAACGGAAACACACCACCAGCCCTACAACTTACCCCAAAGCCGTAGCCTATTCCTGGACCTTATGCTGGCACTGACCCGTGCGTCAGCACGTAGCCTGTCCCTCCCACATTTGCGGACCATCACCTGTGCCCTAAGCCTTGCCATTCCCTAACCCTAACCCTAGCCCGGAACGGAAACCCACCACCAGCCCTACACCATTCCCTACGCCGTAGCCTATTCCTGGCCCGTACGCAGGCACTGAACCTTTCAACAGCATGTAGCCTGACCCTCCCACGTTTCCGTACCCTCACCTGTGCCCTAAGCCTTGCCGTTCCCTAACCCTAACCCTAGCCCGGAACGGAAACCCACCACCAGCCCTAAACCTTATCCCCAAGCCGTAGCCTACTCCTGGTCCATACGCTGGCAATGACCTGTGCGTCAGCACGTAGCCTGAACTTCCCACATTACCGTACCCTCAACTGTGCCCTAAGCCTTGCCGTTCCCTAACCCTAACACTAGCCTGGAATGGAAACACACCATCAGCCCTACACCTAACCAGCAAGCCGTAGCCTACTCCTGGCCCATACGCTGGCACTGAACCGTGCGTCAGCACGTAGCCTGACCCTCCCACGTTTCCGTACCCTCACCTCTGCCCTAAGACTTGCTGTTCCCTAACACTAACACTAGCCTGGAATGGAAACACACCATCAGCCCTAAACCTAACCACCAAGCCGTAGCCTACTCCTGGCCGGTACGCTGGCACTGACCCGTGCGTCAGCACGTAGCCTGACCCTCCCACGTTTCCGTACCCTCACCTGTGCCCTAAGCCTTGCCGTTCCCTAACCCTAACCCTAGTCCGGAGCGGAAACCCACCTCCAGCCCTACAGCTTACCCCCAAGCCATAGCCTATTCCTGGCCCGTACGCTGGCACTGACCCGTGCGTCAGCATGTAGCCTGACCCTCCCTCGTTTCCGTACCCTCACCTGTGCCCTAAGCCTTGCCGTTCCCTAACCCTAACCCTAGCCCGGAACGGAAACCCACCACCAGCCCTACATCTTACCCCCAAGCCGTAGCCTACTCCTGGCCCGTTCGGTGGCAGTAACCCTAGCATCAGCAAGTAGCCTGACCCTCCCAAGTTTCTGTACCCTCACCCGTGCCCTAAGACTTGCCGTTCCGTAACCCTAACCCTAGCCCAGAACGGAAACCCACCACCAGCCCTACACCTTACCCCCAAGCAGTAGCGTACTCATGGCCCATATGCTGGCACTGACCCGTGCGTCAGCATGTAGCGTGACCCTCCCACGTTTCCGTACCCTCACCTGTGCCCTAAGCCTTGCCATTCCCTAACCCTAACCCTAGCCCGGAACGGAAACCCACCACTAGCCCTACACATTACCCTATGCTGTAGCCTACACATGGCCCGTACGCGGGCACTGACCCGTGCTTCAGCACATAGCCATACCCTCCCACGTTTCCGTACCCTCACATGTGCCCTAAGCCTTGCCATTCCCTAAAAGTAACCGTAGTGCGGAACGAAAACCCACCACCAGCCCTACACCTTACACTACGCCGTAGCCTACTCCTGGCCCGTACGCTGGCACTGACCCATGCGTCAGCACGTAGCCTGACCACCCACGTTTCCGTACCCTCACCTGTGCCCTAAGCCTTGCCGTTCCCTAACCCTAACCCTAACCCGGAACGGAAACCCACCACCATCCCTAAACCTTTCCCTACTGGGTAGCCTACTCCTCGCCCGTACGCTCGCACTGACCCGTGCGTCAGCATGTAGTTTGACCCTCCCACGTTTCCGTACCCTCACCTGGGCCCTAAGCCTTGCCATTCCCTAACACTAACCTTAGCCCGGAAGGGAAACCCACCACCAGCCCTACACATTACCCTATGCCGTAGCCTACACCTGGCCCATACGCGAGCACTGACTTGTGCTTCAGCACGTAGCCTGGCCCTCCCACGTTTGCGGACCCTCACCTGTGCCCTAAGCCTTGCCGTTCCCTAACCCTAACCCTAACCCGGAACGGAAACCCACCACCATCCCTAAACATTTCCCTATTAGGTAGCCTACTCCTCGCCCGTACGCTCGCACTGACCCGTGCGTCAGCATGTTGTTTGACCCTCCCACGTTTCCGTACCCTCACCTGGGCCCTAAGCCTTGCCATTACCTAACATTAACCTTAGCCCGGAAGGGAAACCAACCACCAGCCCTACACCTTACCCTATGCCGTAGCCTACTCCTGGCCCATACGCGGGCACTGACCTGTGCTTCAGCACGTAGCCTGGCCCTCCCACTTTTGCGGACCCTCACCTGTGCCCTAAGACTTGCCGTTCCCTAACCCTAACCCTAGCCCGGAACGGAAACCCACAACCAGCCCTACACATTTCCCTATGCCGTAGCCTATTCCTGGCTCGTACGCAGGCACTGACACTTTCATCAGCACTTAGCCTGAGCCTCCCACGTTTCTGTACCCTCACCTGTGCCCTAAGCCTTGCCGTTCACTAACCCTAACCCTAGCCCGGAACCTAAACGCACCAACAGACCTACACCTTAACCCCAAGCCGTAGCCTAATCCAGGCCGTATGCTGGCACTGACCCGTGCGTCAGCACGTAGTCTGACACTCCCACGTTTCCGTACCCTCACCTGTGCCCTAAGCCTTGCCGTTCCCTAACCCTAAACCTAGCCCGGAACGGAAAACCACCACCAGCCCTACAACTTACCCACAAGCCGAAGCCTACCCCTGGTCCGTACGCTGGCACTGACACTTGCATCAGCACGTAGCCTGACCCTCCCACGTTTCCATACCCTCATCTGTGCCCTAAGCCTTGCCGTTCCCTAACCCTAACCCTAGCCCGGAATGGAAAACCACCACCAGCACTACACCATACCCTACGCCGTAGCCTACTCCTTGCCCGTAGGCTGGCACTGACCCGTGAGTCAGCACGTAGCCTGACCCTCCCACGTTTCCGTACCCTCACATGTGCCCTAAGCCTTGCCGTTCCCTAACACTAAACCTAGCCTGGAATGAAAACACACCACCAGCCCTACACCTAACCCCCAAGCCGTAGCCTACTCCTGGCGGTACGCTGGCACTGACCCGTGCGTCAGCACGTAGCCTGACCCTCCCACGTTTCCATAACCTCACCTGTGCCCTAAGCTTTGACGTTCCCTAACCCTAACCCTCGCCCGGAACGGAAACCCACCACCAGCCCCACAACTTACACCCAAGCCGTAGCCTACTCCTGGCCCGTACGCTGGCACTGACCCGTGCGTCAGCACGTAGCCTGACCCTCCCACGTTTCCGTACCCTCAACTGTGCCCTAAGCCTTGCCGTTCCCTAACCCTAACCCTAGCCCGGAACGGAAACCCACCACCAGCCCTACACCTTACCCTACGCCATAGCCTACTCCTGGCCCGTACCCTGGCACTGACCCATGAGTCAGCACGTAGCCTGACCGTCACACGTTTCCGTACCCTCACCTGTGCCCTAAGCCTTGCCGTTCCCTCAACCTAACCGTAGCCAGGAACGGAAACCCACCACCATTCCTACACCTTACCCTACCTTGTAGCGCACTCCTGGCCCGTACGAAGGCACTGACCCTTGCGTCAGCACGTAGCCTGACCCTCACAAGTTTCCGTACCCTCACCTGTGACCTAAGACTTGCCGTTCCCTAACCCTAACCCTAGCCCGGAACGGAAACCCACCACCATCCCTACAGCTTACCCACAAGCCATAGCCTACTCCTGGCATGTACGCTGGCACTGACCCGTGCGTCAGCCTGTAGCCTGACCGTCCCACGTTTCCGTACCCTCACCTGTGCCCTAAGCCTTGCCGTTCCCGAACCCTAACCCTAGCCTGGAACGGAAACCGACTACCAGCCCTACACCTAACCCCCTAGCCGTAGCCTATTCTTGGCCGGTACGCTGGCACTGACCCGTGCATCAGCACGTAGCCTGACCCTCCCACGTTTCCGTACCCTCACCTGTGCCCTAAGCCTTGCCATTCCCTAACCCTAACCCTAGCCCGGAACCTAAACCCACCACCAGCCCTACACCTAAACCCCAAGCCGTAGCCTAATCCTGGCCCGTACGCTGGCACTGAACCGTGCGTCAGCACGTAGCCTGACCCTCCCTCGTTTCCGTACCCTCACAAGTGCCCTAAGCCTTGCCGTTCCCTATCCCTAACCCTAGCCCGGAACAGAAACCCACTACTAGCCCTACACCTTACTCTATGCCGTAGACTACACCTGGCCCGTACGCGGGCACTGACCTGTGCTTCAGCACGTAGCCTGACCCTCCCACGTTTCCGTACCCTCACCTGTGCCCTAAGCCTTGCCGTTCCCGAAACCTAACCCTAGCCCGGAATGGAAAACCACCACCAGCCCTACACCATACCCTACGCCATAGCCTACTCCTGGCCCGTACGCTGGCACTGACCCGTGAGTCAGCACGTAGCCTGACCCTCCCACGTTTCCGTACCCTCACCTGTGCCCTAAACCTTGCCGTTCCCTAACCCTAAACCTAGTACGCAACGGAAACCCACCACCAGCCCTACACCTAACCCCCAAGCCATAGCCTACTCCTGGCCCGTACGCTGGCACTGACCCGTGCGTCAGCAAGTAGCCTGACCCTCCCACGATTCCGTACCCTCACCTGTGCCCTAAGCCTTCCTGTTCCCTAACACTAACCCTAGCCCGGAACGGAAACACACCACCAGCCCTACACCATCCACCAAGCCGTAGCCTACTCCTGGCCGGTACGCTGGCACTGACTTGTGCGTCAGCACGTAGCCTGACCATCCCACGTTTCCGTAACCTCACCTCTGCCCTAAGCCTTGCCGTTCCCTAACCCTAACCCTCGCCCGGAAGGGAAAACCACCACCAGCCCTACACCTTACCCTACACCGTATCCTACTCCTGGCCCGTACGCTGGCACTGACCAGTGCGTCAGCACGTAGCCTGACCCTCACACTTTTCCGTACCCTCACCTGTGCACTAAGCCTTCTTGTTCCCTAACCCTAAACCTAGTCCGTAACTGAAACCCACCACCAGCCCTACAGCTTAACCCCAAGCCATAGCCTACTCCTGGCCGGTACGCTGGCACTGACCCGTGAGTCAGCATGTAGCCTGACCATCCCACGTTTCCGTACCCTCACCTGTGCCCTAAGCCTTGCCGTTCCCTAACCCTAACCCTAGCCCGGAACGGAAACCCACCACCAGCCCTACACCTTACCCCCAAGCCATCGCCTATTCCTGGCACGTACGCTGGCACTGACCCGTGCGTCAACATGTAGCCTGACCCTCCCACGTTTCCGTACGCTCACCTGTGCCCTAAGCCTTGCCGTTCCCTAAGCCTAACCCTAGCCCGGAACGGAAACCCACCACCAGCCCTACACCTAACCCCCAAGCCGTAGCTTACTCCTGGCCAGTACGCTGGCACTGAACCGTGCATCATCACATAGCCTGACCCTCCCACGTTTCCGTACCCTCACCTGTGCCCTAAGCCTTGCCGTTCCCTAACCCTAACCCTACCCCGGAACGGAAACACACCACCAGCCCTACAACTTACCCCAAAGCCGTAGCCTATTCCTGGACCTTATGCTGGAACTGACCCGTGCGTCAGCACGTAGCCTGACCCTCCCACGTTTGCGGACCACCACCTGTGCCCTAAGCCTTGCCATTCCCTAACCCTAACCCTAGCCCGGAACGGAAACCCACCACCAGCCCTACACCATTCCCTACGCCGTAGCCTATTCCTGGCCCGTACGCAGGCACTGACCCTTTCATCAGCACGTAGCCTGACCCTCCCACGTTTCCGTACCCTCACCTGTGCCCTAAGCCTTGCCGTTCCCTAACCCTAACCCTAGCCCGGAACGGAAACCCACCACCAGCCCTAAATCTTACCCCCAAGCCGTAGCCTACTCCTGGTCCATACGCTGGCAATGACCTGTGCGTCAGCACGTAGCCTGAACTTCCCACATTACCGTACCCTCACCTGTGCCCTAAGCCTTGCCGTTCCCTAACCCTAACACTAGCCTGGAATGGAAACACACCATCAGCCCTACACCTAACCAGCAAGCCGTAGCCTACTCCTGGCCCATACGCTGGCACTGACCCGTGCGTCAGCACGTAGCCTGACCCTCCCACGTTTCCGTACCCTCACCTCTGCCCTAAGACTTGCTGTTCCCTAACACTAACACTAGCCTGGAATGGAAACACACCATCAGCCCTACACCTAACCACCAAGCCGTAGCCTACTCCTGGCCGGTACGCTGGCACTGACCCGTGCGTCAGCACGTAGCCTGACCCTCCCACGTTTCCGTACCCTCACCTGTGCCCTAAGCCTTGCCGTTCCGTAACCCTTACCCTAGTCCGGAGCGGAAACCCACCTCCAGCCCTACAGCTTACCCCCAAGCCATAGCCTATTCCTGGCCCGTACGCTGGCACTGACCCGTGCGTCAGCATGTAGCCTGAACCTCCATCGTTTCCGTACCCTCACCTGTGCCCTAAGCCTTGCCGTTCCCTAACCCTAACCCTAGCCCGGAACGGAAACCCACCACCAGCCCTACATCTTACCCCCAAGCCGTAGCCTACTCCTGGCCCGTTCGGTGGCAGTAACCCTAGCATCAGCAAGTAGCCTGACCCTCCCAAGTTTCTGTACCCTCACCCGTGCCCTAAGACTTGCCGTTCCGTAACCCTAACCCTAGCCCAGAACGGAAACCCACCACCAGCCCTACACCTTACCCCCAAGCAGTAGCGTACTCATGGCCCATATGCTGGCACTGACCCGTGCGTCAGCACGTAGCGTGACCCTCCCACGTTTCCGTACCCTCACCTGTGCCCTAAGCCTTGCCGTTCCCTAACCCTAACGCTAGCCCGGAACGGAAACCCACCACTAGCCCTACACATTACCCTATGCTGTAGCCTACACATGGCCCGTACGCGGGCACTGACCCGTGCGTCAGCACGTAGCCTGTCCCTCCCACGTTTCCGTACCCTCACCTGTGCCCTAAGCCTTGCCGTTCCCTAACACTAACCCTAGACTGGAACGGAAAGCCACCACCAGCCCTAAAACTTATCCACAAGCCGTAGCCTACTCCTGGCCCGTACGCTGGCACTAACACGTGCGTCAGCACGTAGCCTGACCCTCCCACTTTTCCGTACCCTCACCTGTGCCCTAAGCCTTGCCGTTCCCTAACCCTAACCCTAGCCCAGAACGGAAACCCACCACCCGCCCTACACCTTACCCTATGACGTAGCCTACTCCTTGCCCGTACCCAGGCACTGACCCGTGCTTCAGCACATAGCCATACCCTCCCACGTTTCCGTACCCTCACATGTGCCCTAAGCCTTGCCATTCCCTAAAAGTAACCGTAGTGCGGAACGACAACCCACCACCAGCCCTACACCTTACACTACGCCGTAGCCTACTCCTGGCCCGTACGCTGGCACTGACCCGTGCGTCAGCACGTAGCCTGACCCTCCCACGTTTCCGTACCCTCACCTGGGCCCTAAGCCTTGCCATGCCCTAACACTAACCTTAGCCCGGAAGGGAAACCCACCACCAGCCCTACACATTACCCTATGCCGTAGCCTACACCTGGCCCATACGCGAGCACTGACTTGTGCTTCAGCACGTAGCCTGGCCCTCCCACGTTTGCAGACCCTCACCTGTGCCCTAAGCCTTGCCGTTCCCTAACCCTAACCCTAACCCGGAACGGAAACCCACCACCATCCCTAAACCTTTCCCTACTGGGTAGCCTACTCCTCGCCCGTACGCTCGCACTGACCCGTGCGTCAGCATGTTGTTTGACCCTCCCACGTTTCCGTACCCTCACCTGGGCCCTAAGCCTTGCCATTCCCTAACACTAACCTTAGCCGGGAAGGGAAACCCACCACCAGCCCTACACCTTACCCTATGCCGTAGCCTACTCCTGGCCCATACGCGGGCACTGACCTGTGCTTCAGCACGTAGCCTGGCCCTCCCACGTTTGCGGACCCTCACCTGTGCCCTAAGACTTGCCGTTCCCTAACCCTAACCCTAGCCCAGAACGGAAACCCACCACCAGCCCTACACATTTCCCTACGCCGTAGCCTATACCTGGCTCGTACGCAGGCACTGACACTTTCATCAGCACTTAGCCTGAGCCTCCCACGTTTCTGTACCCTCACCTGTGCCGTAAGCCTTGCCGTTCACTAACCCTAACCCTAGCCCGGAACCTAAACGCACCAACAGACCTACACCTTAACCCCAAGCCGTAGCCTAATCCAGGCCCGTATGCTGGCACTGACCCGTGCGTCAGCACGTAGTCTGACCCTCCCACGTTTCCGTACCCTCACGTGGGCCCTAAGTCTTGCCGTTCCCTAACCGTAACCCTAGCCCCGAACGGAAACCCACCATCAGCCCTACACGTTACCCCCAAGCCGTAGCCTATTCCGGGCCCGTACGCTGGCACTGACCCGTGCGTCAGCACGTAGCCTGACCCTCCCACGTTTCCGTACCCTCACCTGTGCCCTAAGCCTTGCCGTTCCCTAACCCTAAACCTAGCCCGGAACGGAAACCCACCACCAGCCCTACAACTTACCTACAAGCCGAAGCCTACCCCTGGTCCGTACGCTGGCACTGACACTTGCATCAGCATGTAGCCAGACCCTGCCACGTTTCCATACCCTCACCTGTGCCCTAAGCCTTGCCGTTCCCTAACCCTAACCCTAGCCCGGAATGGAAAACCACCACCAGCACTACACCATACACTACGCCGTAGCCTACTCCTTGCCCGTAGGCTGGCACTGACCCGTGAGTCAGCACGTAGCCTGACCCTCCCACGTTTCCGTACCCTCACCTGTGCCCTAAGACTTGCCGTTCCCTAACACTAAACCTAGCCTGGAATGAAAACACACCACCAGCCCTACACCTAACCCCCAAGCCGTAGCCTACTCCTGGCGGTACGCTGGCACTGACCCGTGCGTCAACACGTAGCCTGACCCTCCCACGTTTCCGTAACCTCACCTGTACCCTAAGCTTTGACGTTCCCTAACCCTAACCCTCGCCCGGAACGGAAACCCACCACCAGCCCCACAACTTACACCCAAGCCGTAGCCTACTCCTGGCCCGTACGCTGGCACTGACCCGTGGGTCAGCAAGTAGCCTGACCCTCCCACGTTTCCGTACCCTCAACTGTGCCCTAAACCTTGCCGTTCCCTAACCCTAACCCTAGCCCGGAACGGAAACGCACCACCAGCCCTACACTTTACCTTATGCCGTAGCCTACTCCTGGCCCATACGCTGGCACTGACCCGTGCCTCAGCACGTAGCCTGACCCTCCCACGTTTCCGTACCCTCACCACTGCCCTAAGACTTGCCGTTCCCTAACCCTAACCCTAGCCCGGAACGGAAACCCACCACCAGCCCTACACCTTACCCTACGCCATAGCCTACTCCTGGCCCGTACCCTGGCACTGACCCATGAGTCAGCACGTAGCCTGACCGTCACACGTTTCCGTACCATCACCTGTGCCCTAAGCCTTGCCGTTCCCTCAACCTAACCCTAGCCAGGAACGGAAACCCACCACCATCCCTACACCTTACCCTACCTTGTAGCGCACTCCTGGCCCGTACGCAGGCACTGACCCGTGCGTCAGCACGTAGCCTGACCCTCACAAGTTTCCGTACCCTCACCTGTGCCCTAAGCCTTGCCGTTCCCTAACCCTAACCCTAGCCCTGAACGGAAAACCACCACAAGCCCTACACCTTACCCTACGCCGTAGCCTACTCCTGGCCCGTACGCTGGCACTGACCCGTGAATAAGCACGTAGCCTGACGCTCCCACGTTTCCGTTCCCTCACCTGTGCCCTAAGCCTTGCAGTTCCCTCACCCTAACCCTAGCCCGAACGGAAACCAACCACCAGCCATACACCTTACCCTACGCCGTAGCCTACTCCTGGCCCGTTACTGGCACGGACCTGTGCGTCAGCACGTAGCCTGGCCTTTCCACATTTCCGTACACTCACCTGTGCCCTAAGCCTTGCCGTTCCCTAACCCTAACCCTAGCCCGGAACGGAAACCCACCACCAGCCCTACATCTTACCCCCAAGCCGTAGCCTACTCCTGGCCCGTTCGGTGGCAGTAACCCTAGTATCAGCAAGTAGCCTGACCCTCCCAAGTTTCTGTACCCTCACCCGTGCCCTAAGACTTGCCGTTCCGTAACCCTAACCCTAGCCCAGAACGGAAACACACCACCAGCCCTACACCTTACCCCCAAGCAGTAGCGTACTCATGGCCCATATGCTGGCACTGACCCGTGCGTCAGCACGTAGCGTGACCCTCCCACGTTTCCGTACCCTCACCTGTGCCCTAAGCCTTGCCGTTCCCTAACCCTAACGCTAGCCCGGAACGGAAACCCACCACTAGCCCTACACATTACCCTATGCTGTAGCCTACACATGGCCCGTACGCGGGCACTGACCCGTGCGTCAGCACGTAGCCTGTCCCTCCCACGTTTCCGTACCCTCACCTGTGCCCTAAGTCTTGCCGTTCCCTAACCGTAACACTAGCCCCGAACGGAAACCCACCATCAGCCCTACACGTTACCCCCAAGCCGTAGCCTATTCCGGGCCCGTACGCTGGCACTGACCCGTGCGTCAGCACGTAGCCTGACCCTCCCACGTTTCCGTACCCTCACCTGTGCCCTAATCCTTGCCGTTCCCTAACCCTAAACCTAGCCCGGAACGGAAACCCACCACCAGCCCTACAACTTACCTACAAGCCGAAGCCTACCCCTGGTCCGTACGCTGGCACTGACACTTGCATCAGCATGTAGCCAGACCCTGCCACGTTTCCATACCCTCACCTGTGCCCTAAGCCTTGCCGTTCCCTAACCCTAACCCTAGCCCGGAATGGAAAACCACCACCAGCACTACACCATACACTACGCCGTAGCCTACTCCTTGCCCGTAGGCTGGCACTGACCCGTGAGTCAGCACGTAGCCTGACCCTCCCACGTTTCCGTACCCTCACCTGTGCCCTAAGCCTTGCCGTTCCCTAACACTAAACCTAGCCTGGAATGAAAACACACCACCAGCCCTACACCTAACCCCCAAGCCGTAGCCTACTCCTGGCGGTACGCTGGCACTGACCCGTGCGTCAGCACGTAGCCTGACCCTCCCACGTTTCCGTAACCTCACCTGTACCCTAAGCTTTGACGTTCCCTAACCCTAACCCTCGCCCGGAACGGAAACCCACCACCAGCCCCACAACTTACACCCAAGCCGTAGCCTACTCCTGGCCCGTACGCTGGCACTGACCCGTGGGTCAGCAAGTAGCCTGACCCTCCCACGTTTCCGTACCCTCAACTGTGCCCTAAGCCTTGCCGTTCCCTAACCCTAACCCTAGCCCGGAACGGAAACGCACCACCAGCCCTACACTTTACCTTATGCCGTAGCCTACTCCTGGCCCATACGCTGGCACTGACCCGTGCCTCAGCACGTAGCCTGACCCTCCCACGTTTCCGTACCCTCACCACTGCCCTAAGACTTGCCGTTCCCTAACCCTAACCCTAGAGCGGAACGGAAACCCACCACCAGCCCTACACCTTACCCTATGCCATAGCCTACTCCTGGCCCGTACCCTGGCACTGACCCATGAGTCAGCACGTAGCCTGACCGTCACACGTTTCCGTACCATCACCTGTGCCCTAAGCCTTGCCGTTCCCTCAACCTAACCCTAGCCAGGAACGGAAACCCACCACCATCCCTACACCTTACCCTACCTTGTAGCGCACTCCTGGCCCGTACGCAGGCACTGACCCGTGCGTCAGCACGTAGCCTGACCCTCACAAGTTTCCGTACCCTCACCTGTAACCTAAGACTTGCCGTTCCCTAACCCTAACCCTAGCCCGGAACGGAAACCCACCACCATCCCTACAGCTTACCCACAAGGCATAGCCTACTCCTGGCATGTACGCTGGCACTGACCCGTGCGTCAGCCTGTAGCCTGACCATCCCACGTTTCCGTACCCTCACCTGTGCCCTAAGCCTTGCCGTTCCCTAACCCTAACCCTAGCCCGGCACCTAAACCCACCACCAGCCCTACACCTAAACCCCAAGCCATAGCCTAATCCTGGCCCGTACGCTGGCACTGAACCGTGCGTCAGCACGTAGCCTGACCCTCCCTCGTTTCCGTACCCTCACAAGTGCCCTAAGCCTTGCCGTTCCCTATCCCTAACCCTAGTCCGGAACAGAAACCCACCACTAGCCCTAAACCTTACTCTATGCCGTAGATTACACCTGGCCCGTACGCGGGCACTGACCTGTGCTTCAGCACGTAGCCTGACCCTCCCACGTTTCCGTACCCTCACCTGTGCCCTAAGCCTTGCCGTTCCCTAACCCTAACCCTAGCCCGGAATGGAAAACCACCACCAGCCCTGCACCATACCCTACGCCGTAGCCTACTCCTGGCCCGTACGCTGGCACTGACCCGTGAGTCAGCACGTAGCCTGACCCTCCCACGTTTCCGTACCCTCACCTGTGCCCTAAACCTTGCCGTTCCCTAACCCTAAACCTAGTACGCAACGGAAACCCACCACCAGCCCTACACCTAACCCCCAAGCCGTAGCCTACTCCTGGCCCGTACGCTGGCACTGACCCGTGCGTCAGCAAGTAGCCTGACCCTCCCACGATTCCGTACCCTCACCTGTGCCCTAAGCCTTGCCGTTCCCTAACACTAACCCTAGCCCGGAACGGAAACCCACCACCAGCCCTACACCTAACCACCACGCCATAACCTACTCCTGGCCCGTACGCTGGCACTGACCTGTGCGTCAGCACGTAGCCTGACCTTCCCACGTTACCGTTACGTCACCTGTGCCCTAAGCCTTGCCGTTCCCTATCCCTAACCCTAGTACGGGACGGAAACACACCACAAGCCCTACACCTAACCCCCAAGCCATAGCATACTCCTGGCCCGTACACTGGCACTGAACCGTGCGTCAGCACGTAGCCTGAACATCCCAGGTTTCCGTACCCTCACCTATGCCCTAAGCCTTCTTGTTCCCTAACACTAACCCTAGCCCGGAACGGAAACACACCACCAGCACTACACCTAACCACCAAGCCGTAGCCTACTCCTGGCCGGTACGCTGGCACTGACTTGTGCGTCAGCACGTAGCCTGACCCTCCCACGTTTACGTAACCTCACCTCTGCCCTAAGCCTTGCCGTTCCCTAACCCTAACCCTCGCCCGGAAGGGAAAACCACCACCAGCCCTACACCTTACCCTACGCCGTATCCTACTCCTGGCCCGTACGCTGGCACTGACCAGTGCGTCAGCACGTAGCCTGACCCTCACACTTTTCCATACCCTCACCTGTGCACTAAGCCTTCTTGTTCCCTAACCCTAACCCTAGTCCGTAACTGAAACCCACCACCAGCCCTACAGCTTAACCCCAAGCCATAGCCTACTCCTGGCCGGTACGCTGGCACTGACCCGTGAGTCAGCATGTAGCCTGACCGTCCCACGTTTCCGTACCCTCACCTGTGCCCTAAGCCTTGCCGTTCCCTCACCCTAACCCTGCCCCAGAACAGAAACACACCACCAGCCCTACATCTTACCAAGCCGTAGCCTACTACTGGCCCGTATGCTGGCACTGACCCGTGCATCAGCACGTAGCCTGACCCTCCCACGTTTCCGTACCCTCACCTGTGCCCTAAGACTTGCCGTTCCCTATCCCTAACCCTAGCCCAAAATGGAAACCCACCACAAGCCCTAAACCTTACCCTACGCCGAAGCCTACTCCTGACCCGTATGCTGGCACTGACCCGTGCATCAGCACGTAGCCTGACCCTCCCACGTTTCCGTAACCTCACCTGTGCCCTAAGCCTTGCAGTTCCCTAACACTATCCCTAGCCCGGAACGAAAACCCACCACCAGCCCTACACCTTACCGTATGCCGTAGCCTAATCCTGGCTCGTACGCTGGCACTGACACGTGCGTCAGCATGTAGCCTGAACCTCCCACGTTTCCCTACACTCACCTGTGCCCTAAGACTTGCCGTTCCCTAACCATTAACCCTAGCCCGGAACAGAAACCCACCGCCAGCCCTACACCTTACCCTACACCGTAGCCTACTCCTGGCCCGTACGCTGGCACTGACCCATGATTCAGCACGTAGCCTGACAATCCCAAGTTTCCGTACCCTCACTTGTGCCCTAAGCCTTGCCGTTCCCTAACCCTAACCCTAGCCCGGAAGGGAAACCCACCACCAGCCCTAAACTTTACCGTATGCCGTAGCCTACTCCTGGTCCGTATGCTGACACTGACTCGTGCGTCAGCACTTAGCCTGACCCTCCCACGTTTCTGTACCCTCACCTGTGCCCTAAGCCATGCCGTTCCCTAACCCTAACCCTAGCCCGGAACAGAAACCCATCACCATCCCTACAACTTACACGCAAGCTGTAGCCTACTCCTGGCCCATACGCTGTCACTGACCCGTGCGTCAGCACGTAGCCTGACCCTCCCACCTTTCCGTACCCTCACGTGGGCCCTAAGTCTTGCGGTTCCATAACCCTAACCCTAGACCGGAACGGAAACCCAGCATCAGCCCTACAAATTACCCCCAAGCCGTAGCCTACACCTGGACCGTACGCTGGCACTGACCCGTGCGTCAGCACGTAGCCTAACCCTCCCACGTTTCCGTACCCTCACCTGTGCCCTAAGCCTTGCCGTTCCCTAACCCTAACCCTAGCCCTGAACGGAAAACCACCACAAGCCCTACACCTTACCCTACGCCGTAGCCTACTCCTGGCCCGTACGCTGGCACTGACCCGTGAATAAGCACGTAGCCTGACGCTCCCACGTTTCCGTTCCCTCACCTGTGCCCTAAGCCTTGCAGTTCCCTCACCCTAACCCTAGCCCGAACGGAAACCAACCACCAGCCATACACCTTACCCTACGCCGTAGCCTACTCCTGGCCCGTTACTGGCACGGACCTGTGCGTCAGCACGTAGCCTGGCCTTTCCACATTTCCGTACACTCACTTGTGCCCTAAGCCTTGCCGTTCCCTAACCCTAAACCTAGTACGGAATGGAAACCCACCACCAGCCCTACACCTAAATTTCCCAAGCCATAGCCTACTCCTGCCCCGTACGCTGGCACTGACACGTGCGTCAGCATGTAGCATAACCCTCCCACGTCTCCGTACACTCACCTCTGCCCTAAGACTTGCCGTTCCCTAACCGTAACCCTAGCCCGGAACGGAAACCCACCACCAGCTCTACACCTTACCCTACACCGTAGCATACTCTTGGCCCGTACGCTGGCACTGACCCGTGAGTCATCACGTAGCCTGACCATCGCACGTTTCCGTACCCTCACCTGTGCCCTAAGCCTAGCCGTTCACTCACCCTAACCCAAGCCATGAACGGAAACCCACCACCAGCCCTACACCTTACCCTACGCCGTAGACTACTCCTGGCCCGTACGCTGGCAATGACCCGTGCCTCAACACGTACCCTGACCCTCCCACGTTTTCGTACCCTCACCTGTGCCCTAAGCCTTGCCGTTCCCTAAACCTAACCCTAGCCCGGAACGGAAACCCACCACCAGCCCTACACCTTACCCTACGCCATGGCGTACTCCTGGCCCATACGCTGGCACTGAACCGTGCGTCAGCACGTAGCCTAACCCTCCAAAGATTCTGTACCCTCACCTGTGCCCTAAGCCTTGCCGTTACCTAACCCTAACCCTAGCCCGAAATGGAAACCCACCACCAGCCCTAAACCATACCCTACGCCGTATCCTACTCCTGGTCCATATGCTGACACTGACCCTTGCGTCAGCACGAAGCCTGACCCTCCCACGTTTCGTACCCTCACCTGTGCCCTAAGCCTTGCTGTTCCCTAACCCTAACCCTAGCCCGGAACGGAAACCCACCACCAGCCCTACACCTTACCGTATGCCATAGCCTACTCCTGGCCCGTACGCTGGCACTGACACGTGCGTCAGCATGTAGCATGACCCTCCCACGTTTCTGTACACTCACCTGTGCCCTAAGCCTTGCCTTTCCGTATCCCTACCCCTAGACCGAGACGGAAAGCCACCACCAGCCCTACACCTTACCGTACGCCGAAGCCTAATCCTGGCCCGTATGCTGGCACTGACCCGTGCGTCATCACGTAGCCTGACCCTCCCACGTTTCCGTACTCTCACCTGTGCCCTAAGCCTTGCAGTTCCCTAAGCCTAACCCTATCCCGGAATGGAAACTCACCACCAGCCCTAAACCTTACCCCCAAGCTGAAGCCTACTGCTGGCCCGTACGCTGGCACCGACACGTTCGTCAGCACGTAGCCTGAACCTCCCACGTTTCCGTACCCTCACCTGTGCCCTAAGCCTTGCAGTTCCCTAACCCTAACCATAACCCGGAACGGAAACCCACCACCAGCCCTACACCTTACCCCCAAGCCGTAGCCTATTCCTGGCCCGTACGCTGGCACTGACCCGTGCGTCAGCACGTAGCCTGACCCTCCCACGTTTCCTTACCCTCATCTGTGCCCTAAGCCTTGCCATTCCCTAACCCTAACCCTAGTCCGGAAAGGAAACACACCACTAGCCCTACAGCTTACCCCCAAGCCATAGCCTACTCCTGGCCGGTACGCTGGCACTGACCCGTGCGTCAACACGTAGCCTGACCATCCCACTTTTCCGTACCCTCACCTGTGCCCTAAGCCTTGCCGTTCCCTCACCCTAACGCTAACCCGGAAAGGAAACCCACCACCAGCCCTAAACCTTACCCTACGCCGTATCCTACTTCTGGCCCGTACGCTGTCACTGACCCGTGCGTCAGCACGTAGCTTGACCCTCACACGTTTCCGTACCCTCACCTGTGCCCTAAGCCTTGCCGTTCCGTAACCCTAACCCTAGCCCGGAACGGAAACCCACCACCAGCCCTACACCTTACTCCCAAGCTGAAGCCTAATCCTGGCCCGTACGCTAGCAATGACCCGTGCGTCAGCATGTAGCCTACCCTCCCACGTTTCCGTACCCTCACCTGTGCCCTAAGCCTTGCGGTTCTCTAACCCTAATCGAAGCCCGGAATGGAAACCCACCACAAGCCCTATACCTTACCCTAGGCCGCAGCCTACTCCTGGCCCGTACGCGGGCACTGACCCATGCGTCAGCATGTAGCCTACCCTCCCACGTTTCCGTACCCTCACCTGTGCCCTAAGCCTTGCCGTTCCCTAACCCTAACCCTAGCCCGGAACGGAAACCCACCACCAGCCCTACAACTTACGCACAAGCTGTAGCCTACTCCTGGCCCGTACGCTGGCACTGACCAGTGAGTCAGCACGTAGCCTGAACCTCCCACGTTTCCATACCCTCACCTGGGCCCTAAGCCTTGCCGTTCCCTATCCCTAAACCTAGCCCTGAACGGAAACCCACCACCAGCCCTACATCTTATCCCCAAGCCGTAGCCTACTCCTGGTCCGTACGCTGGCACTGACCCGTGCGTCAACATATAGCCTGACCCTCCCACGTTTCCGTACCCTCACCTGTGCTCTAAGCCTTGCCGTTCCCTAACCCTAACCTTAGCCCGGAACGGAAACCCACCACAATCCCTACACCTTACCATACGCCGTAGCCTACTCCTGGCCCGTACGCTGGCACTGACCCGTGAGTCAGCACGTAGACTGACCCTCCCACATTTCCGTACCCTCACCTGTGCCCTAAGCCTTGCCGTTCCCTCACCCTAACCCTAGCCGGGAACGGAAACCCACCACCAGCCCTACACCTTTCCCTACGCCGTAGCCTACACCTGGTCCGAAAGCTGGCACTGACCCGTGCATCAGCACGTAGCCTGACCCTCCCACGTTTCCGTACCCTCACCTGTGCCCTAAACCTTGCCGTTCCCTAACACTAACCCTAGCCCGGAACGGAAACCCACCACCAGCCCTACACCTTACCGTATGCCGTAGCCTACTCCTGGCCCATACGCTGGCACTGACACGTGTGTCAGCATGTAGCCTGACGCTCCCACGTTTCCCTATACTCACCTGTGCCCTAAGCCTTGCTGTTCTCTAACCCTAACCGTAGCCCGGAACAGAAACCCACTCCCAGCCCTACACCTTACCCTACACCGTAGACTACTCCTGGCCCGTACGCTGGCACTGACCCGTGAGTCAGCACGTAGCCAGACCCTCACACGTATCCGTACACTCACCTATGCCCTAAGCCTTGCCGTTCCCTAACCCGAACCCTAGTCCTGAACGGAAACCCACCACCAGCCCTACATCTTACCCCAAAGCCATAGCCTACTCCTGGCCGGTACGCTGGCACTGACCCGTGCGTCAGCATGTAGCCTGACCGTCCCACGTTTCCGTACCCTCACCTGTGCCCTAAGCCTTGCCGTTCCCTAACCCTAAACCTAGTACAGAACGGAAAAACACCAACAACCCTACACCTAACCCCCAAACCACAGCCTACTCCTGGCACGTACGCTGGCACTGAACCGTGCGAAACACGTAGCCTGACCCTCCCACGTTTCCGTACCCTCACCTGTGCCCTAAGCCTTGCGGTTCCCTAACACTAATCCTAGCCCGGAACGGAAACCCACCACCAGCCCTATACCTTACACAACGCCGTAGCCTACTCCTGGCCCTTGCGCGGGCACTGACCCGTGCATCAGCACGTAGCCTGACACTCCCATGTTTCTGTACCCTCACCTGTGCTCTAGGCCTTGCCGTTCCCTAACCCTAACCCTAGCCCGGAACGGAAACCCACCACCAGCCCTTCAACTTACCCACAAGCCGTAGCCTACACCTGGCCCGTACGCTGGCACTGACCCGTGCGTCAGCATGTAGCCTGAACCTCCCACGTTTCCGTACCCTAACCTGGGCCCTAATCCTTGCCGTTCCCTAAGCCTAATCCTAGCCCGGAACAGAAACCCACCACCAGCCCTACATCTTACCCCCAAGCCGTAGCCTACTCCTGATCCGTACGCTGGCACTGACCCATGAGTCAGCACGTAGCCTCACCATCCCACGTTTCCGTACCATCACCTGGGCCCGAAGCCTTTCAGTTCCCTCACCCTAACCCTAGCCCGCGACGGAAAACTACCACCAGCCCTACACCATACCCTACGCTGTAGCATACTCCTGGCCCGTACGCTGGCACTGACCTGTGCATCAGCACGTAGCCTGACCTTCCCACATTTCCGTACCCTCACCTGTGCCCTAAGTTTTGCCGTTCCCTAACCCTAAACCTAGTACGGAATGAAAACCCACCACCAGCCCTACACATAACCCCCAAGCCATAGCCTACTCCTGGCCCGTACGCTGGCACTGACCCGTGCGTCAGCACGTAGCCTGACCCTTCCACGTTTCTGTACCCTCACCTGTGCCCTAAGCCTTCCTGTTCCTTAACCCTAACCCTAGCCCGGAACGGAAACCCACGACCAGCTATACACCTTACTGTACGCCGTAGCCTACACCTCGCCCGTTACTGGCACTGACCTGTGCGTCAGAACGCAGCGTGACCTTCCCACACTTCCGTACCCTCACCTGTGCCCTAAGCCTTGCCGTTCGCTAACACTAAACCTAGTACGGAACGGAAACCCACCACCAGCCCTACACCTAAACTTCCCAAATCATAGCCTACTCCTGTCCCGTACGCTGGCACTGACCTGTGCGTCAGCACGTAGCCTGACCCTCCCACGTTTCTGTACCCTCACCAGTGCCCTAAGACTTGCCGTTCCCTAACACTAACCATATCCCGGAAAGGAAACCCACCACCAGCCCTACAACTAACCCCCAAGGCGTAGCCTACTCCTGGCCGGTACGCTGGCACTGACACGTGCATCAGCACTTAGCCTGAACCTCCCACGTTTCCGTACCCTCACCAGTGCCCCAAGCCTTGCCGTTCCCTAACCCTAACCCTAGCCCGGAACGGAAACCCACCACCAGCCCTAAACCTTACCCCCAATCCGTACCCTACTCCTGGCCCGTACGCTGGCACTGACACGTGTGTCAGCATGTAGCCTGACCCTCCCACGTTTCCGTACCCTCACCTCTGCCAGAAGACTTGCCGTTCCCTAACCCTAACCCTAGCCCGGAACGGAAACCCACCACCAGCCCTACACCTTAACCTACACTGTAGCCTACTCTTGGCCCGTACGCTGGCACTGACCCGTGAGTCAGGACGTAGCCTGACCATCCCACGTTTCCGTACCCTCACCTGTTCCCTAAGCATAGCAGTTCCCTCATCCTAACCCAAGCCAGGAACGGAAACCCACCACCAGCCCTACACCTTACACTACGCCGTAGCCTACTCCTGGCCCGTACGCTGGCACTGACCCGTGCGTCAGCAAGTAGCCTGACCCTCACACGTTTCCATAACCTCACCTGTGCCCTAAGCCTTGCCATTCCCTAACCCTAACCCTAGTCCGGAAAGGAAACACACCAGCAGCCCTACAGCATACCCCAAGCCATAGCCTACTCCTGGCCGGTACGCTGGCACTGACCCGTGCGTCAACACGTACCCTGACCCTCACACGTTTCCGTACCCTCACCTGTGCCCTAAGCCTTGCCGTTCCCTAACACTAATCCTAGCCCCGAACGGAAACCCACCACCAGCCCTACACCTTACCCTACGCCATAGCCTACTCCTGGCCCGTACGCGGGCACTGACCTGTGCTTCAGCACATAGCCTGACCCTCCCATGTTACTCTACCCTCACCTGTGCCCTAAGCCTTGCCGTTCCCTAATCCTAACCCTAGCCCCGTATGGAAACCCACCACCAGCCATACACTCTACCCTACGCTGTAGCATATTCCTGGCCCGTACGCTGGCACTGAGCCGTGCGTCAGCACGTAGCCTGAACCTCCCAGGTTTCCGTACCATCACCTATGCCCTAAGACTTGCGGTTCCCTAACCCTAACCCTAGCCCGTCACGGAAACCCACCACCAGCACTACAGCTTACCCCCAAGCCATAGCCTACTCCTGGCCCATACGCTGGCACTGACCGGTGTGTCAGCATATAGCCTGACGAGGCACACCAGGGGAGGTCGGGCCGGCAGGGTAAGGCTGCCCAGGTCAGCTAATCCACATCCCTCAGGGAATCACATTGGTGAAAATGGACCTCGCTAAGGCAGAAGAGAAGCCAAGGGAAAAAAGGACACAATGCCATTTGCAGCACCGTAGATGAGTCTAGAAGTAATCACGTGACTTGTAGTAACTCAGAAAGTGAAAGACACATATCATATCATATCACTTATAGGTGTTACCTAAAAATGGATACCAGGGCAGATATTTCCACGGAGAAAGGCAATCACAGATTCATTAAACAAACTTATGGTTCACCAATGGAAAGGTGTGAGGATTGGTTTCATTACGATATCAGGGTTAACACACATATACAAACACAGGTGACATATATAATCACCAAAGACCTTCAGAATACCAAGAGAGGACTACTCAACATTCTGTCATAACGTACATGGGAAAAGGATCCCAGGAAGAACAGACATCTGTATATGTGTAAAAGAACAACATCTTCCACAGCTACAACAAGCCAAACATTGTAATCAAACTTGCTGTAATAAAAAATAAAAAAAATAAATTAAAAACACGAACAAGAAGTAGTGAGACAAACGTGAGGGGCATTCTCCTGGCACATTCCATTCTAAATTCCAATCTAGAACACCACTTCCACTGAGGCTCTCTTGTCCTAGTAACCAGATTTGGTAAGGGAGAACTGCTGCCAGCTTGTGGCCGTTTCACACAACAGCAGCTTTAATCCCAGCACTAATGGTCAGTTGATATTCAAAATCATTGCAGGCCTGTAAATCACACCTGCCCTGAAAACAAATCCTGGGGTCACATATCGACCAAAAAATTCAAAGGACGTCCATATTTCAAAACGACCATTTCAAAAGGCATATTTTACGCACAGTAGTGTTCTGCTTCTTTTCCTTTCTTTCCTTTTTTGTTAAAAAAACCGGGAAAGGAAAAAGGCATCCCTCGGAATGGGCGAAAACACTTGCAGACGAATCAATGGACAGAGGTTTAATCTCCAATATATATAAACAGCTCATGCAGCTTAATATTAAAAAAACAAACAACCCAATACAAAAATGGGCAGAAGAACTAAAGAGACGTTTCTTCAAAGGAGACACAGAGATGTCCAAGACGCACATGAAAAGCTGCTCAACAGCACTAATTATTAGAGAAATGCAAATCAAAACTACAATGAGGTATCACCTCACACCTATTAGAATCGGCATCATCAGAAAATCTACAAACAACCAATTCTGGGGAGGGTGTTGACAAAAGGAGCCCTCTTCCACTATTGGTGGGAATGTAAATTGATACAGTCACTATGGAGAACAGTATGGAGTTTCCTTAAGAAAATTAGAAATAGAATTACCATCTGATCCAGCAATCCCACTTCTGGGCATATACCCAGATAAAACCGTAAATCTAAAAGGCACATTCACCACAATGTTAATTGCAGCACTATTTACAATAGCCAGGTAATGGAAGCAACCTAATTGCCCACAGACAGATGAATGGATAAAGATGTGGTACATATATAAAATGGAATATGACTCGGCCATAAAAAGGAATGAAACTGGGTCATTTGTAGAGACATCGATGGATCGAGAGACTGTCATACAGAATGAAGTAAGTCAGAAAGAGGAAAACAAATATTGTATATTAATGCATATATGTGGAGCCTAAAAAACCGTACAGATGAACTGGCTTGCAGGGAAGAAATAGAGAAACAGAGGTAGAGAACAAACGTATGGACACCAAGTGTGGGAAGCCATGGGGTGGTGCTGGTGGGATGAGTTGGGAGATTGGGATTGACCTGTATACATATATATGCATAAAATACATAACTAATAAAAACCTGCTGTATAAAAACATAAATAAAATTGTATTTCAAAATTTAAAAAAATAAAATTTAAAAATAAAACAGAAAAAAGTTTTTCCCGTCACACAGATGTATTTATAGGAATGAATTATTTCCATGCTTATATATATAAATACATAAAAGAGGAATAAAATCTAACTTGAACCACAAAAGAAAAATAAAAACCTGAACTCACGAGTTTTACAGAGGAAAATCCTATCTGGGCACTTGATCCAGCGGTAAACAATTCTGAAATTGGTCAGAGGTGGGGAACCATCTCCCATACAGCCAGCAACCCAACCCCCACGCAAGGAGCGTCCTCATTGCAAAGCTGGGGGACCGTGCCGAGGCATCTGTAAGTAAACGTGAGCTGAGCCCCAGGCCAGCTGCTGCTGAACTGTTCCCACCATTCCCAGGTAAAACACCTGAATATGTACAAGGGCTTTAAAGCCTAGAGGAAGGGCCGTGGAGCCACACCAGCGACAGCACGCAGGCCAACATGCTGCCTGCAGGCCAGCCAGGGAGGTCCTGGCCCCGGGATCTCTTCCAGAAGCTTTCCATTGCCCTGCCTGAGATACCCCTCTTGTCCTGGCCCCCACTGCTTTTTTCCTTCCTCACCTCTGTCCGGAGAGAAATTCCAGCGGAATGTATGGGTGACACATCCTCTTCATTACAGGCGGCAGCCTGGCAACTCCTGCAGAAAGGCCAGCAGAGCCCCACTCACACCAGGCCACCCACAAACCTGTGGCCCCTCACTCCCTTCCACCAGCACAGCCCCGAGACTGCTGACAGGGCAGAGAATATGGAGTCAGGCACAGCTTCAGGGGCTATTGCTGCCTGGAGCTCTGTTTATATTGACCTCAACGAGGCACACCTGGGGAGGGCGGGCCGGCAGGGTAAGGCTGCCCAGGTCAGCTAATCCACATCCCTCAGGGAATCACAATGGTGAAAATGGACCTCGCTAAGGCAGAAGAGAAGCCAAGGGAAAAAAGGACACAATGCCATTTGCAGCACCGTAGATGAGTCTAGAAGTAATCACGTGACTTGTAGTAAGTCAGAAAGTGAAAGACACATATCATATCATATCACTTATAGGTGTTACCTAAAAATGGATACCAGGGCAGATATTTCCACGGAGAAGGGCAATCACAGATTCATTAAACAAACTTATGGTTCACCAATGGAAAGGTGTGAGGATTGGTTTCATTACGATATCGGGGTTAACACACATATACAAACACAGGTGACATATATAATCACCAAAGACCTTCAGAATACCAAGAGAGGACTACTCAACATTCTGTCATAACGTACATGGGAAAAGGATCCCAGGAAGAACAGACATCTGTATATGTGTAAAAGAACAACATCTTCCACAGCTACAACAAGCCAAACATCGTAATCAAACTTGCTGTAATAAAAAATAAAAAATAAATTAAAAACACGAACAAGAAGTAGTGAGACAAACGTGAGGGGCTTTCTCCTGGCACATTCCATTCTAAATTCCAATCTAGAACACCACTTCCACTGAGGCTCTCTTGCCCTAGTAACCAGATTTGGTAAGGGAGAACTGCTGCCACCTTGTGGCGTTTCACACAACAGCAGCTTTAATCCCAGCGCTAATGGTCCATTGATATTCAAAATCATTGCAGGCCTGTAAATCACACCTGCCCTGAAAACAAATTCTGGGGTCACATATCGACCAAAAAATTCAAAGCACGTCCATATTTCAAAACGACCATTTCAAAAGGCATATTTTACGCACATTAGTGTTCTGCTTCTTTTTCTTTCTTTCCTTTTTTTGTAAAAAAAATCGGGAATGGAAAAAGGCATCCCTCAGAATGGGCGAAAATCGTTGCAGACGAATCAAAGGACAGAGGTTTAATCTCCAATATATATAAACAGCTCATGCAGCTTAATATTAAAAAAACAAACAACCCAAAAAAAATGGGCAGAAGATCGAAAGAGACGATTCTTCAAAGGAGACACAGAGATGGCCAAGACGCACATGAAAAGCTGCTCAACAGCACTAATTATTAGAGAAATGCAAATCAAAATTACAATGAGGTATCACCTCACACCTGTTAGAATCGGCCTCATCAGAAAATCTACAAACAACCAATTCTGGGGAGGGTGTGGACAAAAGGAGCCCTATTCCACTATTGGTGGGAATGTAAATTGATACAGTCACTATGGAGAACAGTATGGAGTTTCCTTAAAAAAACTAGAAATAGAATTACAATCTGATCCAGCAATCCCACTTCTGGGCATATACCCAGAGAAAACCGTATTTCAAAAAGGCACATTCACCACAAAGTTCGTTGCAGCACTATTTACAATAGCGAGGTAATGGAAGCACCCTAAATGCCCACAGACAGATGAATGGATAAAGATGTGGTACATATATAAAATGGAATATAACTCGGCCATATAAAGTAATGAAACTGGGTCATTTGTAGAGACATCGATGGATCGAGAGACTGTCATACAGAATGAAGTAAGTCAGAAAGAGGAAAACAAATATTGTATATTATGCATATATGTGGAGCCTAAAAATGCTACAGATGAACTGGTTTGCAGGGAAGAAATAGAGACACAGAGGTAGAGAACAAACGTATGGACACCAAGTGTGGGAAGCCATGGGGTGGTGGTGGTGGGATGAGTTGGGAGTTTGGGATTGACCTGTATACATGTATATGCATAAAATACATAACTAATAATAACGTGCTGTTTAAAAACATAAATAAAATTAAATTTCAAAATTTTAAAAAATAAAATTTATAAATAAAACAGAAAAAATTCTTCCCGTCACACAGATGTATTTATTGGAATGAATTATTTCCATGCTTATATCTATAAATACATAAAGGGGAATAAAATCTAACTTGAACCATAAAAGAAAAAAAAAACCTGAACCCACGAGTTATACAGAGGAAAACCCTATCAGGGCACTTTCTACAGTGGTAAACAATTCTGAAATTGGTCAGAGGTTGGGTACCATCTCCCATACAGCCAGCAACCCACCCCCCACGCAAGGAGCGTCCTCATTGCAAAGCTGGGGGACCGTGCCGAGGCATCTGTGAGTAAACGTGAGCTGAGCCCCAGGCCAGCTGCTGCTGAACTGTTCCCACCCTTTCCAGGTAAAACACCTGAATATGTACAAGGGCTTGAAAACCTAGAGGAAGGACAGTGGAGCCACACCAGCGACAGCACGCAGGCCAACTTGGTGCCTGCAGGCCAGCCAGGGTGGTCCTGGCCCCGGGCGCTCTTCCAGAAGCTTTCCATTGCCCTGCCTGAGATACCCCTCCTGTCCCGGCCCCCACTGCTTTTTTCCTTCCTCACCTCTGTCAGGAGAGAAATTCCAGCGGAAGGTATGGGTGACACAACCTCTTCTTTACAGTCGGCAGCCTGGCAACTCCTGCAGAAAGGCCAGCAGAACCCCACTCACACCGGGCCACCCACAAAGCTGTGGCCCCTCACTCCCACCAGCCCAGCCCCGAGACTGTTGACGGGGCAGAGAATATGTAGTCAGGCACAGCTGCAGGGTCTATTGCAGCCTGGAGCTCTGTTTATATTGACCTCAACGAGGCACACCTGGGGAGGGCAGGCCGGCAGGGTAAGGCTGCCCAGGTCAGCTAATCCACAACCCTCAGGGAATCACATTGTTGAAAATGGAGCCCGCTAAGGCAGAAGAGAAGCCAAGGGAAAAAAGGACAAAATGCCATTTGCAGCACCGTAGATGAGTCTAGAAGTAATCACGTGACTTGTAGTAAGTCAGAAAGTGAAAGACACATATCATATCATATCACTTATAGGTGTTACCTAAAAATGGATACCAGGGCAAATATTTCCACGGAGAAGGGCAATCACAGATTCATTAAACAAACTTATGGTTCACCAATGGAAAGGTGTGAGGATTGGTTTCATTACGATATCGGGGTTAACAGACATATACAAACACAGGTGACATATATAATCACCAAAGACCTACAGAATACCAAGAGAGGACTACTCAACATTCTGTCATAACGTGCATGGGAAAAGGATCCCAGGAAGAACAGTCATCTGTATATGTGTAAAAGAACCACATCTTCCACACCTACAACAAGCCAAACATTGTAATCAAACTTGCTGTAATAAAAAATAAAAAAAAAATTAAATTAAAAACACGAACAAGGTGTAGTGAGACAAACGTGAGGGGCTTTCTCCTGGCACATTCCATTCTAAATTCCAATCTAGAACACCACTTCCACTGAGGCTCTCTTGCCCTAGTAACCAGATTTGGTAAGGGTGAACTGCTGCCACCTTGTGGCCGTTTCACACAACAGCAGCTTTAATCCCAGTGCTAATGTTCAGTTGATATTCAAAATCATTGCAGGCCTGTAAATGACACCTGCCCTGAAAATAAATTCTGGTGTCACATATCCACCAAAAAATTCAAAGGATGTCCATATTTCAAAACGACCGTTTCAAAAGGCATATTTTACGCACATTGGTGTTCTGCTTCTTTTCCTTTCTTTCCTTTTTTGTTAAAAAACACGGGAATGGAAAAAGGCATCCCTCAGAATGGGCGAAAATCGTTGCAGAAGAATCAATGGACAGAGGTTTAATCTCCAATATATATAAACAGCACATGCAGCTTAATATTAAAAAAAACAAACAACCCAATACAAAAATGGGCAGAAGATCTAAACAGACGTTTCTTCAAAGAAGACACAGAAATGGCCAAGACGCACATGAAAAGCTGCTCAACAGTACTAATTATTAGAGAAATGCAAATCAAAACTACAATGAGGTATCACCTCACACCTGTTAGAATCGGCATCATCAGGAAATCTACAAACAACCAATTATGTGGAGGGTGTGGTCAAAAGGAGCCCTCTTCCACTATTGGTGAGAATGTAAATTGATACAGTCACTATGGAAAACAGTATGGAATTTCCTTAAAAAAAACTAGAAATAGAATTACCAGCTGATCCATCAATCCCACTTCTGGGCATATACCCAGAGAAAACCATAAATCAAAAAGGCACATTCACCACAATGTTCATTGCAGCACTATTTACAATAGCCAGGTAATGGAAGCAACCTAAATGCCCACAGACAGATGAATGGATAAAGATGTGGTACATATATAAAATGGAATATTACTCGGCCATAAAGGGGAATGAAACTGGGTCCTTTGTAGAGACATCGATGGATCTAGTGACTGTCATAGAGAATGAATTAAGTCTGAAAGAGGAAAACAAATATTGTATATTAATGCATATATGTGGAAACTAAAAAATGGTACAGATGAACTGATTTGCATGGAAGAAATAGAGACACAGCGGTAGAGAACAAACGTATGGACACCAAGTTTGGGAAGCTATGGGGTGACGGTGGTGGGATGAGTTGGGAGATGGGGATTGACCTGTATACATGTATATGCATAAAATACATAACTAATAATAACCTGCTGTATAAAAAAATAAATAAAATTAAATTTCAAAATCTTAAAAAATAAAATTTAAAAATAAAACAGAAGAAAGTTCTTCCCTTCACACAGATGTATTTATAAGAATGAATTATTTACATGCTTATATCTATAAATACATAAAAGAGGAATAAAATCTAACTTGAACCATAAAAGAAAAAAAAAAACCCTGAACCCACGATTTATACAGAGGAAAACCCTATCAGGGCACTTGCTCCACCGGTCAACAATTCTGAAATTGGTCAGAGGTTGGGAATCATCTCCCATACAGCCAGCAACCCACCCCCCACGCAAGGAGCGTCCTCATTGCAAAGCTGGGTGACCGTGCCGAGGCATCTGTGAGTAAACGTGAGCTGAGCCCCAGGCCAGCTGCTGCTGTACTGTTCCCACCCTTCCCAGGTAAAACACCTGAATATGTACAAGGGCTTGAAAGCCTAGAGGAAGGGCCGTGGAGCCACACCAGCGACAGCACGCAGGCCAACTTGGTGCCTGCAGGCCAGCCAGGGTGGTCCTGGCCCCGGGCGCTCTTCAGGAAGCTTTCCATTGCCCTGCCTGAGATACCACTCCTCTCCCGGCCCCCACTGCTTTTTTCCTTCCTCACCTCTGTCCGGAGAGAAATTCCAGCGGAATGTATGGGTGACACATCCTCTTCTTTACAGGTGGCAGCCTGGCAACACCTGCAGAAAGTCCAGCAGAGCCCCCCTCACACTGGGCCACCAACAAAGCTGTGGCCCCTCACTCCCTCCCACCAGCACAGCCCCGAGACTGCTGATGGGGCAGAGAATATGGAGTCAGGCACAGATTCAGGGGCTATTGCTGCCTGGAGCACTGTTTTTCTTGAACTCAACCAGGCAAACCTGGGGAGGGCCAGCTGGCAGCGTAAGGCTGCCCAGGTCAGCTAATCCACAACCCTCAGGGAATCACATTGTTGAAAATGGACCTTGCTAAGGCAGAAGAGAAGCCAAGGGAAAAAAGGACACAATGCCATTTGCAGCACCGTAGATGAGTCTAGAAGTAATCACGTGACTTGTAGTAAGTCAGAAAGTGAAAGACACATATCATATCATATCACTTATAGGTGTTACCTAAAAATGGATACCAGGGCAGATATTTCCACGGAGAAGGGCAATCACAGATTCATTAAACAAACTTATGGTTCACCAATGGAAAGGTGTGAGGATTGGTTTCATTACGATATCGGGGTTAACAGACATATACAAACACAGGTGACATATATAATCACCAAAGACCTACAGAATACCAAGAGAGGACTACTCAACATTCTGTCATAACGTACATGGGAAAAGGATCCCAGGAAGAACAGTCATCTGTATATATGTAAAAGAACCACATCTTCCACACCTACAACAAGCCAAACATTGTAATCAAACTTGCTGTAATAAAAAATAAAAAATTAAATTAAAAACACGAACAAGAAGTAGTGAGACAAACGTGAGGGGCTTTCTCCTGGCACATTCCATTCTAAACTCCAATCTAGAACACCACTTCCACTGAGGCTCTCTTGCCCTAGTAACCAGATTTGGTAAGGGTGAACTGCTGCCACCTTGTGGCCGTTTCACACAACAGCAGCTTTAATCCCAATGCTAATGGTCAGTTGATATTCAAAATCATTGCAGGCCTGTAAATGACACCTGCCCTGAAAACAAATCCTGGGGTCACATATCGACCAAAAAATTCAAAGGACGTCCATATTTCAAAACGACCGTTTCAAAAGGCATATTTTACGCACATTAGTGTTCTGCTTCTTTTCCTTTCTTTCCTTTTTTGTTAAAAAACACGGGAATGGAAAAAGGCATCCCTCAGAATGGGCGAAAATCGTTGCAAACGAATCAATGGACAAAGGTTTAATCTCCAATATATATAAACAGCACATGCAGCTTAATATTACTAAAACAAACAACCCAATACAAAAATGGGCAGAAGATCTAAATAGACGTTTCTTCAAATAAGACACAGAGATGGCCAAGACGCACATGAAAAGCTGCTCAACATCACTAATTGTTAGAGAAATGCAAATCAAAACTACAATAAGGTATGACGTCACACCCATTAGAGTCGGCATCATCAGAAAATCTACAAACAAAAATTCTGGGGAGGGTGTGGACAAAAGGAACCCTCTTCCACTATTGGTGGGAATGTAAATTGATACAGTCACTATGGAGAACAGTATGGAGGTTCCTTTAAAAAACTAAAAAGAGGAGTACCATCTGATCCAGCAATCCCACTTCTGAGCATATACCCAGAGAAAACCATAAATCAAAGAGACACATTCACCACAATGTTCATTGCAGCACTATTTACAATAGCCAGGTAATGGAAGCAACCTAAATGCCCACAGACAGAAGAACGGATAAAGTTGTGGTACATATATAAAATGGAGTATTACTCAACCATATAAAGGAATGAAACTGGGTCATTTGTAGAGAACTCGATGGATCTAGAGACTGTCATACAGAGTGGAGTATGTCAGAAACAGAAAAACAAATATTGTATATTAATGCCTATATTTGGTACCTAGAAAAGTGGTACAGATGAACTTGTTTGCAGGGCAGAAATAGAGACACAGAGGTAGAGAACAAACGTATGGACACAAAGAGGGGGAAGCCATGGGGTGGTGGTGGTGGTGGGATGAGTTGGGAGATTGGGATTGACCTGTATACATGTAAATGCATAAAATACATAACTAATAATAACCTGCTGTATAAGAAAATAAATTTAAATTTCAAAATTTTTAAAAATGAAACAGAAAAATGTTATTCCATTCACACAGATGTATTTATATGAATGACTTATTTCCATGCTTATATCTATAAATACATAAAAGAGGAATAAAATATAACTTGAAACAATGGAGAAAAAATAAAAACCTGAACCCAACAGTTATACAGAGGAAAACCCTATCAAGGCACTTACTCCAGAGGTAAACAATTCTGAAATTGGTCAGATGTGGAGAATCATCTCCCATACAGCCAGCAGCCCCACCCCACGCAAGGAGGGTCCTCATTGCAAAGCTGCGGGACCGTGCCGAAGTGTCTGTGAGTAAACGTGAGCTGAGCCCCAGGCCAGCTGCTGCTGAACTGTTCCCACCCTTTCCAGGTAAAACACCTGAATATGTACAAGGGCTTGAAAGCCTAGAGGAAGGGCAGTGGAACCACAGCAGCGACAGCACACAGGCCCACTTGGTGCCTGCAGGCCAGCCAGGGTGGTCCTGGCCACAGGCGCTCTTCTGGAAGCTTTCCATTTTCCTGCCTGAGATACCCCTCCTGTCCCGGCCCACACTCCTTTTTTTCCTTCCTCACCTCAGCCCGGAGAGAAATTTCAGCAGACGTTATGGGTGACGCATCCTCTTCCTTACAGGTGGCAGCCTGGTAACTCCTAAGCCTTGCCGTTCCCTAACCCTAACCCTACCCCGGAACAGAAACCCACCACCAGCCCTATACCTTTCCCTACGCCGTAGCATATTCCTGGCCCGTACGCAGGCACTGAACCTTTCATCAGCACGTATCCTGACCCTGCCATTTTGCCGTACCCTCACCTGTGCCCTAAGCCTTGCCGTTCCCTAACCCTAACCCTAGCCTGGAACGGAAACCCACCACAAGCCCTACACCTTACCCCCAAGCCGTAGCCTACTCCTGGTCCATACGCGGGCTCTGATTTGTGCATCAGCACGTAGCCTGACCTTCCCACATTACCGTAACGTCACCTGTGCCCTAAGCCTTGCCGTTCCCTAACCCTAACCGTAGTACGGAATGGAAACACACCACAAGCCCTACACCTAACCCCCAAGCAAGAGCCTACTCCTGGCCCGTACGCTGGAACTGACCCGTGCGTCAGCACGTAGCCTGACCCTGCCACGTTTCCGTACCCTCACCTGTGCCCAAAGTCTTGCCGTTCCCTAACCCTAACCCTAGCCTGGAATGGAAAACCACCACCAGCCCTAGACCTTACCCTACGACATAGCCTACTCCTGGCCTGTACGCTGGCACTGGCCCATCCGTCAGCACGTAGCCTGACGCTCCCACGTTTCCGTACCATCACCTGTGCCCTAAGACTTGCCGTTCCCTAACCCTAACCCCAGCCCGGAAAGGAAACTCACCACCAGCCCTACAAATAACCCCGAAGACGTAGCCTACTCCTGGCCGGTACGCTGGCACTGACCCGTGTGTCAGCACGTAACCTGACCCTCGCACATTTCTGTACCCTCACCTGTGCCCTAAGCCTTGCCGTTCCCTAACCCTAACCCTAGCCCGTAAGGGAAACCCACCACCAGCCCTACACCTTACCCTACGCCGTAGCCTACTGCTGGCCTGTACGCTGGCACTGACCCGTGCGTCAGCACGTAGAGAGACACTCCCACTTTTCCGTACCCTCACCTGAGGACTAAGCCTTGCCGTTCCGTAACCCTAACCCTAGCCCAGAACTGAAACCCACCACCAGACCTACACTTTACCCTACGCCGCAGCCTACTCCTGGCCCGTACGCTGGCACTGACCCATGCGTCAGCACGTTGTCTAACCCTCCCACGTTTCCGTACCCTCACCTATGCCCTAAGCCTTGCCGTTCCCTAACCCTAACCCTAGCCCCCAACGGAAACGCACCACCAGCCCTACAACTTACCCCCAAGCCGTAGCCTAATCCTGGCCCGTATTGTGGCACTGACACATGCGTCAGCACGTAGCGTGACCCTCCCACGTTTCTGTATCCTCACCTGTGCCCTAAGCCTTGCCTTTCACTAACCCTAACCATAGCCCGGAACGGAAACCCACCACCAACCCTACAACTTACACCCAAGCCATAGCCTAATCCTGGCCTGTACGCTGGCACTGACCCATGCGTCAGCACGTAGCCTGACCCTCCCACGTTTCCGTAACCTCACCTGTGCCCTAAGCCTTTCCGTTCCCTATCCCTAACCCTAGCCCAGAAAGGAAACCCACCACCAGCCATACACCTTTCTCTACGACGTAGCCTACTCCTGGCCCGTACGCTAGCATTGACACGTGCATTAGCACGTAGCCTGAACCTCCAACTTTTATGTACCCTCACCTGAGCCCTAAGCCTTGCCGTTCCCTAACACTAACCCTAGCCTGGAACGGAAACCCACCACCAGCCCTAGACCTTACCCTACCCCGTAGCCTACTCCTTGCCCGTACGCTGGCACTGACCCGTGCGTCAGCACGTAGCCTGACCCTCCCACGTTTCCGTTCCCTCACCTATGCCCTAAGCCTTGCCGTTCCCTAACCCTAACCGTACCCCGCAATGAAAACCCACCAACAGCCCTACACGTTACCCTACACCGTAGCCTACTCCTGGCCCGTACGCTGGCACTGACCCATGCATCAGTACGTAGCCTGACCCTCCAACGTTTCCGTACCCTCACCTGTGCCCTAAGCCTTGACGTTCCCTAACCCTAACCCTAGCCCGGAACGGAAACCCACCACCATCCCTAGACATTACCCTACGCTGTAGCCTACTCCTGGCCTGTACGTTGGCACTGACCTGTGCGTCATCACGTAGCCTGACCCTCCCACGTTTCTGTACCCTAAGCAGTGCCCTAAGCCTTGCCGTTCCGTAACCCTAAACCTAGCCCGGAACGGAAACCTACCACCAGCCCTACACCTTACCCTACACCGTAGCCTACTCCTTGCCCATACGATGGCACTGACCAGTGCGTCAGCACGTAGCCTGACCCTCCCACGTTTCCGTACCCTCACCTGTGCCCTAAGCCTTGCCATTCCCTAACCCTAACCGTGGACCACAATGCCAACCCCCCAACAGCCCTCCACCTTACCCTACGCCGTAGCCTACTCCTGGCCCGTACGCTGGCACTGACCCATGCATCAGTACGTAGCCTGACCCTCCCACGTTTCCGTACCTTCACCTGTGCCCTAAGCCTTGCCGTTCCTTAACCCAAGCACTAGTACGGAAGAGAAACACACCACAAGCCCTACACCTAAGCCCAAAGACATAGCCTACTCCTGGGCCGTACGCTGGCACTGACCCGTGTGTCAGCACGTAGCCTGACCCTCCCACGTTTCCTTAACCTCCCCTGTGCCCTAAGCCTTGCTGTTCCCTAACACTAACCCTAGCCTGGAACGGAAACCCACCACCAGCCCTATACCTAACCCACAAGCCGTAGCCTACTCCTGTCCGGTACGCTGGCACTGACCCGTGCGTCAGCACGTAGCCTGACCCTCCCATGTTTCCGTACCCTCACCTGTGCCCTAAGCCTTGCTGTTCCCTAACACTAACCGTAGCCCGGAACAGAAAACCACCACCAGCCCTACACCTTACCCTACGCGGTAGCCTACTCCTGGCACGTACACTGACACTGATCCATGCGTCAGCACATAGCCTGACCCTACCACGTTTGCGTACCCTCACCTGTGCCCTAACTCTTGCCGTTCCCTAACCCTAAACCTAGCCAGGAACGGAAACCCACCACCAGCCCTACACCTTACCATACGCCGAAGCCTACTCCTGGCCCGTACGCTGGCACTGACACGTGCGTCAGCACGTAGCCTTACCTTCTCACATTTCCGTACCCACACCTGTGCCCTAAGCCTTGCCGTTCCCTAACCCTAACCCTAGCCCGGAACGGAAACCCACCACCAGCCCTACAACTATCCCCCAAGCCGTAGCCTAATCCTGGCCGGTACGCTGGCACTGACCCGTGCGTCAGCACGTAGCCTGACCCTCCCACTTTTCCATACCCTCTGCTAAGCCCTAAGCCTTGGCCTTCCCTAACTCTAACCCAAGCCCGGAACGGAATCCCACCACCAGCCCTACACCTTAACGTATGCCGTAGCCTATTCCTGGCCCGTACGCTGGCACTGACCCATGCGTCAGCACGTAGCCTGACCCTCCCACGTTTCCGTACCCTCACCTGTGACCTAAGCCTTGCCGTTCCCTAACCCTAACCCTAGCCCGGAACGGAAACCCACCACGAGCCCTACACCTTACCCTATGCCGTAGCCTACTCCTGGCCCGAACGCTGGCACTGACCCGTGCGTCAGCACGTAGCCTGATCTTCCCACATTTCCGTACCTTCACCTGTGCCTTAAGCCTTGCTGTTCCCTAACCCTAACCCTAGTACGGAACGGAAAAACACCACCACCAGCCCTACAACTAACCTCCAAGCCATAGCCTACTTATGACCCGTACGCTGGCACTGACCCGTGCGTCAGCACGTAGCCTGACCCTCCCACGTTTCCGTACCATCACCTTTGCCCTAAGCCTTGCCGTTCCCTAGCCCTAACCCTAGCCCGGTACAGAAACCCACCACCAGCCCTACACCTAAACCCCAAGCCGTAGCCTACTCCTGGCCGGTACGCTTGCACTGGCCCGTGCGTCAGCACGTAGCCTGACCCTCCCACGTTTCTGTATCCTCACCTGTGCCCTAAGCCTTGCCGTTCCCTAACCCTAACCCTAGCCCTGAACGGAAAACCACCACCAGCCCTACACTTTACCCTACGCCGTAGCCTACTCCTGGCCCGTACGCTGGCACTGACTCGTGCGTCAGCACGTAGCCTGACCCTCCCACGTTTCCGTACCATCACCAGTGCCCTAAGCCTTGCCGTTCCCTAACCCTAACCCTATCCCGGAACGGAAACACACCACCAGCCCTACAACTTACCACCACGCCGTAGCCTACTCCTGGCCCATATGCTGGCACTGACCCATGCGTCAGCACGTAGCCTGACCCTCCCACGTTTCCGTAACGTCCCCTGTGCCCTAAGCCTTGCCGTTCCCTAACCCTAACGCTAGCCCGGAATGAAAACCCACCACCAGCCCTAAACCTTACCCTATGCCGTAGCCTACACCTGGGCCATACGTGGGTAATCACCTGTGCTTCACCACGTAGCCTAACCCTCCAATGTTACCGTACCCTCACCTGTGCCCTAAGCCTTGCCGTTCACTCACCCTAACCCTAGCCAGGAACGGAAACCCACCAGCAGCCCTACACCTAACCCTACGTCATAGCCTACTCCTGGCCCATACGCTGGCACTGACCCGTGCGTCAGCACGTAGCCTGACCCTCCCACGTTTCCGTACCCTCACCTGTGCCCTAAGCCTTGCCGTTCCCTAACTCTAACCCTAGTACGGAACGGAAACACACCACCAGCCCTACAACTAACCCCCAAGCCATAGCCTACTCCTGGCCCGTACGCTGGCACTGACCTGTGCGTCAGCACGTAGCCTGACCCTCCCACATTTCCGTACCCTCACCTGTGCCCTAAGCCTTGCTGTTCCCTAACACTAACCCTAGCCTGGAAAGGAAACACACCACCAAGCCTACACCTAACCACCAAGCCGTAGCCTACTCCTGGCCGGTACGCTGGCACTGACACGTGCATCAGCATGTAGCCTGAACCTCCCTCGTTTCCATAACTCACCTGTGCCCTATGCTTTGCCATTCCCTAACCCTAACTGTAGCCCGAAAGGGAAACAGCCCTACACATTACCCTACGCCGTAGTCTACTCCTGGCTGGTACGCTGGCACTGACACCTGCATCAGCATGAAGCCTGACCCCCCCACGTTTCCGTACCCTCACCTGTGCCCTAAGCCTTGCCGTTCACTAACCATAACCCAAGCCGGAACGGAATCCCACCACCAGCCCTACACATTACCGTATGCCGTAGCCTATTCCTGGCCCGTACGCTGGCACTGACACGTGCGTCAGCATGTAGACAGACTGACCCTCACAGGTTTCTGTACACTCACCTGTGCCCTAAGCCTTGCCGTTCCCTAACCCTAACACTAGCCCGGAACGAAAACCCACCACAAGCCCTACACCTCACCATACACCATAGCCTACTCCTGGCCCGTACGCTGGCACTGACACATGAGTCAGCACGTAGCCTGACCCTCCCACGTTTCCGTACCCTCACCTGTGCCCTAAGCCTTGCCGTTCCCTCACCCTAACCCTAGCCAGGAACGGAAACCCACCAGCAGCCCTAAACTTTACCCTACGCCGTAGCCTACTCCTGGCCCGTACGATGGCACTGACCCATGCGTCAGCACGTAGCCTGACCCTCACACGTTTCCGTACCCTCACCTGTGCCCTAAGCGTTGCCGTTCCGTAACCCTAACCCTAGTCCGGAACGAAAACCCACCACCAGCCCTACACCTTACCCCCAAGCCGTAGGCTACTCCTGGACCTTACGCTGGCACTGACCCGTGCGTCAGCACGTAGCCTGTCCCTCCCACGTTTGCGGACACACACATGTGCCCTAAGCCTTGCCATTCCCTAACCATAACCCTAACCCTAGCCCGGAACGGAAACCAACCACCAGCCCTACACCTTTCCCTACGCCGTAGCCTATTCCTGGCCCATACGCAGGCACTGACCCTTTCATCAGCACGTAGCCTGACCCTCCCACGTTTCCGTACCCTCACCTGTGCCCTAAGCCTTGCCGTTCCCTAACCCTAACCCTAGCCCGGAACGGAAACCCAACACCAGCCCTAAACCTTACCCCCAAGCCGTAGCCTACTCCTGATCCATACGCTGGCACTGACCTGTGCGTCAGCACGTAGCCTGAACTTCCCACATTACCGTACCCTCACCTGTGCCCTAAGCCTTGCCGTTCCCTAACCCTAACCCTAGTACGGAACCGAAACACACCACAAGCCCTAAAACTAACCCCCAAGCCATAGCCTAATGCTGGCCCGTACGCTGGCACTGACCCGTGCGTCAGCACGTAGCCTGCCCCTCCCACGTTTCCGTACCCTCACCTGTGCCCTAAGCCTTGCTGTTCCCTAACACTAACCCTAGCATGGAACGGAAACCCACCACCAGCCCTACATCTAACCACAAAGCCGTAGCCTACTCCTGGCCCGTACGCTGGCACTGACCCGTGCGTCAGCACGTAGCCTGACCCTCCCACGTTTCCGTATCCTCACCTGTGCCCTAAGCCTTGCCGTTCCCTAACCCTAACCCTAGCCCGGAAAGGAAACCCACCGCGAGCCCTAGACCTTACCCTACGCTGTAGCCTATTGCTGGCCTGTACGCTGGCACTGACCCATGCGTCAGCAGGTAGCCTGACACTCCCACGTTTCTGTACCCTCACCTGTGCCCTAAGCCTTGCCGTTCCGAAACCCTAACCCTAGCCCTGAACGGAAACCCACCACCAGCCCTACACCTTACCCTACGCCATAGCCTACTCCTGGCCCGAACGCTGGCACTGACCCATGCGTCAGCACGTAGCCTGACCCTCCCACGTTTCCGTACCCTCACCTGTTCCCTAAGCCTTGCCGTTCCCTAACCCTAACCCTAGCCCGAAACGGAAACCCACCACCAGCCCTATACCTTACCCTACGCCGTAGCCTACTCCTGTCCCGTACGCTGGCACTGACCCGTGCGTCAGCACATAGCCTGACCTTCCCACATTTCCGTACCCTCACCTTTTCCCTAAGCCTTGCTGTTCCCTAACCCTATCCCTAGTAAGGAACGGAAACCCTCCACCAGCCCTACACCTAACGCCCAAGCCATAGCCTACTCCTGGCCCATACGCTGGCACTGACCCGTGCGGCAGCATGTAGCCTGACCCTCCCACGTTTCCATACCCTCACCTGTGCCCTAAGCCTTACCGTTCCCTAACCCTAACCCTAGCCCGGAATGGAAACCCACCATCAGCCCTACACCTAACCCCGAAGCCTTAGCCTACTCCTGGCTGGTATGCTGGCACTGACACGTGCGTCAGCACGTAGCCTGACCCTCACACTTTTCCTTACCCTCACCTGTGCCCTAAGCCTTGCCGTTCCCTAACACTAACCCTAGCCCAGAACAGAAACCCACCACCAGCCCTACAACTTACCACCACGCCGTAGCCTGCTCCTGGCCCATATGCTGGCACTGAGCCGTGTGTCAGCACGTAGCCTGACCCTCCCACGATTCCGTAACTTCACCTGTGCCCTAAGCCTTGCCGTTACCTAATCCTAATCCTAGCCCGGAACGGAAACCCACCCCCAGCCCTACACCTTACCCTATGCCGTAGCCTACACCTGGACCGTACGCGGGCACTGACCTGTGCTTCAGCATGTAGCCTGTCCCTCCCATGTTACCGTACTCTCACCTGTGCCCTAAGGCTTGTCGTTCCCTAACTCTAACTCTAGCCCGAAACGAAAACCCACCACCATCCCTAATCCTAACCCACAAGCCGTGGCTTACTCCTGGCCCGTACGCTGGCACTGACCATGCGTCAGCACGTAGCCTGACCCTCCCACGTTTCCGTACCATCACCTGTGCCCTAAGCCTTGCCGTTCCCTAACCCTAACCCTAGCCCTGCACAGAAACCCACCACCAGCTCTACACCTAACCACCAAACCGTAGCCTACTCCTGGCCGGTACGCTGGCACAGACACGTGCGTCATCACGTAGCCTGAACCTCCCTCGTTTCCGTACCCTCACGTGTGCCCTAAGCTTTGCCGTTCCCTAACCCTATCTGTAGCCCAGAATGGAAACCCAGCAACAGCCCTACACCTTACCCCAACTGTAGCCTACTCCTGGTCCATACGCTGGCACTGACCCGTGCGTCATAACGTATCCTGAACCTGCCACGTTGCTGTACCCTCACCTGTGCCCTAAACCTTGCCATTCCCTAACCCTAACCCTAGCCCAGAACGGAAAGCCACCACAAGCCCTACACCTTACCCCCAAGCCATAGCCTACTCTTGGCCTGTACGCTGGCACTGACCAATGCTTCAGCACGTAGCCTGACCCTCCCACGTTTCCGTACCCTCACCTATGCCCTAAGCCTTGCTCTTCCCTAACACTAACCCTAGCTCGGAACGGAAACCCACCACCAGCCCTACACTAACCCCCAAGCCGTAGCCTATTCCTGGCCGGTACGATGGCACTGACGCATGCGTCAGCACATAGCCTGACCCACCCACGTTTCCGTACCCTCACCTGGGCCCTAAGCATTGCCTTTCCCTAACCCTAACCCTAGCCCGGAACGGAAACCCACCACCAGCCCTAGACCTTAACTTATACCGTAGCCTACTCCTGGCCTGTACGCTGGCACTGACCCATGCGTCAGCACGTAGCCTGACGCTTCCACGTTTCCGTGCCCTCACCTGTGCCCTAAGCCTTGCCGTTCTGTAACCCTAACCCTAGCCCGGAACGGAAACCCAACACCAGCCCTACACATTACCGTACGCCGTAGCCTACTCCTGGACCATACGCGGACACTGACCCGTGCGTCAGCACGTAGCCTGACCATCCCACGTTTCCGTAACACTCACCAGTGCCCTAAGCCTTGCCGTTCCGTAACCCTAACCCTAGCCCGGCACGGAAACGGACCACCAGCCCTACATCTTACCCCCAAGCCGTAGACTACTCCTGGCCCATACGCTGGCACGGACACGTGGGTCAGCAAGTAGCCTGACCCTCCCACGTTTCCGTACCCTCACCTGTGCCCTATGCCTTGCCGTTCCCTAACCCTAACCCTAGCACAGAACGGAAACCCACCTCCAGCCCTATACCTTACCCTGCGCTGTAGCCTACTGCTGGCCCGTATGCTGGCACTGACCCATGCGTAAGCACGTAGCCTGACCCTCCCACGTTTCCGTACCCTCACCTGTGCCCTAAGCTTTGTCGTTCCCTAACCCTAACCCTAGCCCGGAACGGAAACCCACCACCAGCCCTAAACCTTTCCCTACGCCGTAGCCTACTCCTGGCCCGTATGCTGGCACTGACCCGTGCGTCAGCATGTAGACTAACACCCCACGTTTCCATACACTCACCTGGGCCCTAAACCTTGCCGTTCCCTAACACTAACCCTAGCCTGGAATGGAAACCCACCACCAGCCCTAAAACTTACCCCCATGCCATAGCCTACTCCTGGCCCGTACACAGGCACTGACCCGTGCATCAGCACATAGCCTGACCCTCCCACTTTTCCGTACCCTCTGCTAAGCCCTAAGCCTTGGCCTTCCCTAACTCTAACCCAAGCCCGGAACGGAATCCCACCACCAGCCCTACACCTTAATGTATGCCATAGCTTATTCCTGGCCCGTACGCTGGCACTGACCCGTGCGTCAGCACGTAGCCTGACCCTCCCATGTTTCCGTTACCTCACCTGTGCCCTAAGCCTTGCCGTTCCCTCACCCTAACCCTAGCCCGGAACGGAAACCCACCACCAGCCCTAAACCATTCCCTACGCCGTAGCCTACTCCTGGCCCGTACGCTGGCACTGACCCGTGCGTCAGCATGTAGTCTGACCCCCACACGTTTCCGTACCCTCACCTGGGCCCTAAGCCTTTCCGTTCCCTAACACTAACCCTAGCCCGGAACGGAAACCCACCACAAGCCCTACACCTTACCCTATGACGTAGCCTAATCCTGGCCAGAACGCTGGCACTGACCTGTGCGTCAGCACGTAGCCTGACCTTCCCACATTTCCGTACCTTCACCTGTGCCGTAAGCCTTGCTGTTCCCTAACCGTAACCCTAGTACGGAACGGAAAACCACCACCAGCCCTACACCTAACCTCCAAGCCATAGCCTACTTATGGCCCGTACGCTGGCACTGACCCGTGCGTCAGCACGTAGCCTAACCCTCCCACGTTTCCGTACCATCACCTTTGCCCTAAGCCTTGCCGTTCTCTTACCCTAACCCTAGTCCGGTACAGAAACCCACCACCAGCCCTACACCTAAACCCCAAGCCGTAGCCTACTCCTGGCCGGTACGATTGCACTGACCCGTGCGTCAGCACGTAGCCTGACCCTCCCACGTTTCTGTATCCTCAACTGTGCCCTAAGCCTTGCCGTTCCCTAACCCTAACCCTAGCCCTGAACGGAAAACCACCACCAGCCCTACACTTTACCCTACGCCGTAGCCTATTCCTGGCCCGTACCATGGCACTGACCCGTGCGTCAGCATGTAGCCTGACCCTCCCACTTTTCCGTACCCTCACCTGTGCCCTAAGCATTGCCGTTCCCTAACCCTAACCCTAGCCCAGAACGGAAACCCACCACCAGCCCTATACCTTACCCCCAAGCAGTAGCCTACTCCTGGCCCGTATGCTGGCTCTGACACATGGGTCAGCACGTAGCCTGACCCTCCCACGTTTCCGTACCCTCACCTGTGCCCTAAGCCTTTCCGTTCCATAACCCTAACCCTAGCCCGGAACGGAAAACCACCACCAGACCTACACCTTACCCTACGCCGTAGCCTACTCCTGGACCGTACGCTGGCACTGACCCGTGCGTCAGCACCTAGCCTCACCTTCCCACATTTCCGTACCCTCACCTGTGCCCTAAGCCTTGCTGTTCCCTAACCCTTAACCTAGCCCGGAACGGAAACCCACCACCAGCCCTACACCATACCCTACACCGTAGCCTACTCCTGGCCCGTACGCTGGCACTGATCCGTGCGTCAGCATGTAGCCTGACCCTCTCACGTTTCCGTACCCTCACCTGTGCCCTAAGCCTTGCATTTCCCTAACCCTAACCCTAGCCCGGAACAGAAACCCACCACCAGCCCTATACCTTTCCCTACGCCGTAGCCTATTCCTGGCCCGTACGCAGGCCCTGACCCTTTCATCAGCACGTAGCCTGACCATCCCACGTTTCCGTACCCTCACCTGTGCACTAAGCCTTGCCATTCCCTAACCCTAACCCTAGCCCGGAACGGAAACCCACCACCAGCCCTACACCTTACCCCCAAGCCGTAGCCTACTCCTGGTCCATACGCTGGCAAGGACCTGTGCGTCAGCACGTAGCCTGAACTTCCCACATTACCGTACCCTCACCTGTGCCCTAAGCCTTGTCGTTCCCTAAACCTAACCCTAGTACGGAACGGAAACACACCACAAGCCCTACACCTAACCCCCAAGCCGTAGCCTACTCCAGGCCCGTACGCTGGCACTGACCCGTGCGTCAGCACGTAGCCTGACCCTCCCACGTTTCCGTACCCTCACCTGTGCCCTAAGACTTGCTGTTCCCTTACACTAACCCTAGCCTGGAACGGAAACACACCATCAGACCTACACCTAATCACCAAGTCGTAGCCTACTCCTGGCCGGTACGCTGGCAATGACCCATGCGTCAGCACGTAGCCTGACACTCCCACGTTTTCGTACGCTCACCTGTGCCCTAAGCCTTGCCGTTACCTAACCCTAACCCTAGCCCAGAACGGAAAACCACCACTAGCCCTAAACCTTTCCCTACACCGTAGCCTACACCTGGCCCGTACGCTGGCACTGAACCATGCGTCAGCACGTAGTTTGACCCTCCCACACTTCCGTACCCTCATCTGGGCCCTAAGACTTGCCGTTTCCCAACCCTAACCCTAGCCCATGAACGGAAACCCACCACCAGCCCTACACCTTAACGTACGCCGTAGCATACTCTTGGCCCGTACGCTGGCACTGACCCGTGCGTCAGCCCGTAGCCTAACCCTCTCACGTTTCCGTACCCTCACCTGTGCTGTAAGCCTTGCCGTTCCCTAACCCTTACCCTAGCCCGGAACGGAAACCCACCACCAGCCCTACACCTTACCCTACGCCGTAGCCTACTCCTGGCCCGAATGCTGGCACTGACCCGTGCGTCAGCACGTAGCCAGACCCTCCCACGTTTCTGTACCCTCACCTGTGCCCTAAGCCTTGCCGTTCCCTAACCCTAACCCTAGCCCGGAACGGAAACCCACCACCAGCCCTACACCTTACCCCCAAGCCGTAGCCTACTCCTGGCCGGTACTCTGGCACTGACCCGTGTGTCACCACGTAGCCTGACCCTCCCACGTTTCCGTAACCTCACCTGTGCCCTAAGCCTTGCCGTTTTCTAACCTTAACCCTAGCCCGGAACGGAAACCCACCACCAGCCCTACACCTTACCCTATGCCGTAGCCTACACCTGGCCCGTTCGCGGGCACTGAACTGTGCTTCAGCACGTAGCCTGACCCTCCCATGTTACCGTACCCTCACCTGTGCCCTAAGCCTTGCCGTTCCCTAACCCTAACCCTAGCCAGGAACGGAAACACATCACCAGCCCTAAACCTTACCCACAAGCCGTACCCTACTCCTGGCCCGTACGCTGGCACTGACCCATGCGTCAGCACGTAGCCTGACCTTCCCACGTTTCCGTAACATCATCTGTGCCCTAAGCCTTGCCGTTCCCTCACCCTCACCCTAGCCAGGAACAGAAACCCATCAGCAGCCCTACACCATACCCTACGCCGTAGCCTACTCTTGGCACGTACGCTGGCACTGACACGTGCCTCAGCACGTAGCCTGACCCTAACACGTTTCCGTACCCTCACCTGTGCCCTAAGCCTTGCCGTTCCCTAACCCTAACCCTAGTCCGGAACGGAAACCCACCACCAGCCCTACAGCTTACCCCCAAGCCATAGCCTATTCCTGGCCCGTACGCTGGCACTGACACGTGCGTCAGCATGTAGCCTGACACTCCCACGTTTCCGTAACCTCACCTGTGCCCTAAGCCTTGCCGTTCCCTAACCCTAACCCTAGCCCGGAACGGAAACCCACCACCAGCCCTACACCTAACCCCCAACCCGTAGCTTACTCCTGGCCAGTACGCTGGCACTGACACGTGCATCATCACGTAGCCTGACGCTCCCACGTTTCCGTACCCTCACCTGTGCCCTAGGCCTTGCCGTTCCCTAAACCTAACCGTAGCCCGGAACGGAAACCCACCACCAGCCCTACAACTTACCCCCAAGCCGTAGCCTACTCCTGGCCCGTACGCTGGCACAGACCAGTGTGTCAGCACGAAGCCTGACCCTCCCACGTTTGTGGACCCTCACCTGTGCCCTAATCCTTGCCGTTCCCTAACCCTAACCCTAGCCCGGAACGGAAACCTACCACCAGCCCTACAACTTACCACAAAGCCGTAGCCTATTCCTGGACCTTATGCTGGCACTGACCCGTGCGTCAGCATGTAGCCTGACCCTCCCACGTTTGCGGACCATCACCTGTGCCCTAAGCCTTGCCATTCCCTAACCCTAACCCTAGCCCTGAACGGAAACCCACCACCAGCCCTACACCTTTCCCTACGCCGTAGCCTATTCCTGGCCCGTACGCAGGCACTGACACTTTCATCAGCACGTAGCCTGACCCTCCCACGTTTCCGTACCATCACCTGTGCCCTAAGCCTTGCCGTTCCCTAACCCTAACCCTAGCCCGGAACGGAAACCCACCACCAGCCCTAAACCTTACGCCCAAGCCGTAGCCTACTCCTGGTCCATACGCTGGCAATGACCTGTGCGTCAGCACGTAGCCTGAACTTCCCACATTACCGTACCCTCACCTGTGCCCTAAGCCTTGCCGTTCCCTAACCCTAACCCTAGTACGGAAAGGAAACACACCAAAAGCCCTACAACTAACCCCCAAGCCGTAGCCTACTCCTGGCCCGTACGCTGGCACTGACCCGTGAGTCAGCACGTAGCCTGACCCTCCCACGTTTCCGTACCCTCACCTGTGCCCTAAGACTTGCTGTTCCCTAACACTAACCCTAGCCTGGAACGGAAAAACACCATCAGACCTACACCTAACCACCAAGCCGTAGCCTACTCCTGGCCGGTACGCTGGCACTGACCCATGCGTCAGCACGTAGCCTGACCCTCCCACGTTTCCGTACCCTCACCTGTGCCCTAAGCCTTGCCGTTCCCTAACCCTAACCCTAGCCCGGAACGGAAACCCACCACTAGCCCTAAACCTTTCCCTACGCCGTAGCCTACACCTGGCCTGTACGCTGGCACTGACCCATGCGTCAGCACGTAGTCTGACCCTCCCACGTTTCCGTACCCTCACCTGGGCCCTAAGCCTTGCCGTTTCCTAACCCTAACCCTAGCCCATGAATGGAAACCCACCACCAGCCCTACACCTTACCCTACGCCGTAGCCTACTCCTGGCCCGTACGCTGGCACTGATCTGTGCGTCAGCACGTAGCCTAACCCTCTCACGTTTCCGTACCCTCACCTGTGCTGTAAGCCTTGCCGTTCCCTAACCCTAACCCTAGCCCGTAACGGAAACGCACCACCAGCCCTAAACCTTTCCCTATGCCGTAACCTATTCCTGGCCCGTACGCAGGCACTGACCCTTTCATCAGCACGTAGCCAGACCCTCCCACGTTTCCGTACCCTCATCTGTGCCCTAAGCCTTGCCGGTCCGAAACCCTAACCCTAGCCCGGAACGGAAACCCACCACCAGCCCTAAACCTTACCCACAAGGCGTAGCCTACTCCTGGCCCGTACGCTGGCACTGACCCGTGTGTCAGCACGTAGCCTGACCCTCCCACGTTTCCGTACCATCACCTGTGCCCTAAGCCTTGCCGTTCCCTCACCCTCACCCTAGCCAGGAACAGAAACCCATCAGCAGCCCTACACCTTACCCTACGCCGTAGCCTAATCCTGGCACGTACGCTGGCACTGACACGTGCGTCAGCACGTAGCCTGACCCAAACCCGTTTCCGTACCCTCACCTGTGCCCTAAGCCTTGCCTTTCCCTAACCCTAACCCTAGTCCGGAGCGGAAACCCACCACCAGACCTACAGCTTACCCCCAAGCCATAGCCTATTCCTGGCACGTACGCTGGCACTGACCCGTGCGTCAGCATGTAGCCTGACCCTCCCACGTTTCCGTACCCTCACCTGTGCCCTAAGCCTTGCCGTTCCCTAACCCTAACCCTAGCCCGGAACGGAAACCCACCACCAGCCCTACACCTAACCCCCAACCCGTAGCTTACTCCTGGCCAGTACGCTGGCACTGACCCGTGCATCATCACGTAGCCTGACCCTCCCACGTTTCCGTACCCTCACCTGTGCCCTAAGCCTTGCCGTTCCCTAACCCTAACCGTAGCCCGGAACGGAAACCCACCACCAGCCCTACACCTTACCCCCAAGCCGTAGCCTACTCCTGGCCCATACGCTGGCACAGACCCGTGCGTCAGCACGAAGCCTGACACTCCCACGTTTGCGGACACTCTCCTGTGCCCTAAGCCTTGCCGTTCCCTAACCCTAACCCTAGCCCGGAACAGAAACCCACCACCAGCCCTACACCTTTCCCTACGCCGTAGCCTATTCCTGGCTCATACGCAGGCACTGACCCTTTCATCAGCAATTAGACTGACCCTCCCACGTTTCCGTACCCTCACCTGTGCCCTAAGCCTTGCCGTTCACTAACCCTAACCCTAGCCCCGAACGGAAACCCACCACCAGCCCTACACATTACTCTATGCCGTAGCCTACACCTGGCCCGTACGCGGGCACTGACCTGTGCTTCAGCACGTAGGTGACCCTCCCATGTTACCGTACGCTCACCTGTGCCCAAGCCTTGTCGTTCCCTAACCCTAACCCTAGCCCGGCACGGAATCTCACCACCAGCTCTACACCTTATCGTATGCCGTAGCCTAGTCCTGGCCCGTACGCTGCAACTGACCCGTGTGTCAGCATGTAGCCTGACCCTCCCACGTTTCCGTACCCTCACCTGTGCCCTAAGCCTTGCCGTTCCCTAACCCTAACCCTAGCCCGGAACAGAAATCCACCACCAGCCCTACACCTTACCCCAAGACTTAGACTATTCCTGGCCCGTACGCAGGCACTGACCCTTTCATCAGCACGTAGCCTGACCCTCCCACGTTTCCGTACCCTCATCTGTGCCCTAAGCCTTACCGTTCCCTAACCCTAACCCTAGCCCGGAACGGAAACCCACCACCAGCCCTACACCATAACCTACGCCGTAGCCTACTCCTGGCCTGTACGGTGGCACTGATCCTTGCGTCAGCATGTAGCCTGAACCTCCCACGTTTCCGTACCCTCACCTGTGCCCTAAGCCTTGCCGTTGTGTAACCCTAACCCTAACGCGGAACGGAAACCCACCATCAGCCCTACACGTAACCCCCAAGCCGTAGCTTACTACTGGCCAGTACGCTGGCACTGACACGTGCATCTTCACGTAGCCTGATGCTACCACGTTGCCGTACGCTCACCTGTGCCCTAAGCCTTGCCGTTCCCTAACCCTAACCCTAGTCCCCAACGGAAACCCAACACCAGCCCTAAACCTTACCCCCAAGCCGTATCCTACCCCTGGCCCGTATTCTGGCACTGACACGTTCGTCAGCACGTAGCCTGACCCAAACCCGTTTCCGTACCCTCACCTGTGCCCTAAGCCTTGCCGTTCCCTAACCCTAACCCTAGTCCGGAGCGGAAACCCACCACCAGCCCTACAGCTTACCCCCAAGCCATAGCCTATTCCTGGCACGTACGCTGGCACTGACCCGTGCGTCAGCATGTAGCCTGACCCTCCCACGTTTCCGTACCCTCACCTGTGCCCTAAGCATTGCCGTTCCCTAACCCTAACCCTAGCCCGGAACGGAAACCCACCACCAGCCCTACACCTAACCCCCAACCCGTAGCTTACTCCTGGCCAGTACGCTGGCACTGACCCGTGCATCATCACGTAGCCTGACCCTCCCACGTTTCCGTACCCTCACCTGTGCCCTAAGCCTTGCCGTTCCCTAACCCTAACCGTAGCCCGGAACGGAAACCCACCACCAGCCCTACACCTTACCCCCAAGCCGTAGCCTACTCCTGGCCCGTACGCTGGCACAGACCCGTGCGTAAGCACGAAGCCTGACCCTCCCACGTTTGCGGACACTCTCCTGTGCCCTAAGCCGTGCCGTTCCCTAACCCTAACCCTAGCCCGGAACCGAAACCCACCACCAGCCCTACACCTTTCCCTACGCCGTAGCCTATTCCAGGCTCATACGCAGGCACTGACCCTTTCATCAGCAATTAGACTGACCCTCCCACGTTTCTGTACCCTCACCTGTGCCCTAAGCCTTGCCGTTCACTAACCCTAACCCTAGCCCGGAACGGAAACCCACCACCAGCCCTACACATTACTCTATGCCGTAGCCTACACCTGGCCCGTACGCGGGCACTGACCTGTGCTTCAGCACGTAGCCTGACCCTCCCATGTTACCGTACGCTCACCTGTGCCCAAGCCTTGTCGTTCCCTAACCCTAACCCTAGCCCGGCACGGAATCTCACCACCAGCTCTACACCTTATCGTATGCCGTAGCCTAGTCCTGGCTCGTACGCTGGCACTGACCCGTGTGTCAGCATGTAGCCTGACCCTCCCACGTTTCCGTACCCTCACCTGTGCCCTAAGCCTTGCCGTTCCCTAACCCTAACCCTAGCCCGGAACAGAAAACCACCACCAGCCCTACACCTTACCCCAAGACGTAGACTATTCCTGGCCCATACGCAGGCACTGACCCTTTCATCAGCACGTAGCCTGACCCTCCCATGTTTCCGTACCCTCATCTGTGCCCTAAGCCTTACCGTTCCCTAACCCTAACCCCAGCCCGGAACGGAAACCCACCACCAGCCCTACACCATAACCTACGCCGTAGCCTACTCCTGGCCTGTACGGTGGCACTGATCCTTGCGTCAGCCTGTAGCCTGAACCTCCCAAGTTTCCGTACCCTCACCTGTGCCCTAAGCCTTGCCGTTCTGTAACCCTAACCCTAACGCGGAACGGAAACCCACCATCAGCCCTACACCTAACCCCCAAGCCGTAGCTTACTACTGGCCAGTACGCTGGCACTGACACGTGCATCTTCACGTAGCCTGACGCTCCCACGTTGCCGTACCCTCACCTGTGCCCTAAGCCTTGCCGTTCCCTAACCCTAACCCTAGTCCCCAACGGAAACCCAACACCAGCCCTAAACCTTACCCCCAAGCCGTATCCTACTCCTGGCCCGTATTCTGGCACTGACACGTTCGTCAGCACGTAGCCTGACCCAAACCCGTTTCCGTACCCTCACCTGTGCCCTAAGCCTTGCCGTTCCCTAACCCTAACCCTAGTCCGGAGCGGAAACCCACCACCAGCCCTACAGCTTACCCCCAAGCCATAGCCTATTCCTGGCACGTACGCTGGCACTGACCCGTGCGTCAGCATGTAGCCTGACCCTCCCACGTTTCCGTACCCTCACCTGTGCCCTAAGCCTTGCCGTTCCCTAACCCTAACCCTAGCCCGGAACGGAAACCCACCACCAGCCCTACACCTAACCCCCAACCCGTAGCTTACTCCTGGCCAGTACGCTGGCACTGACCCGTGCATCATCACGTAGCCTGACCCTCCCACGTTTCCGTACCCTCACCTGTGCCCTAAGCCTTGCCGTTCCCTAACCCTAACCGTAGCCCGGAACGGAAACCCACCACCAGCCCTACACCTTACCCCCAAGCCGTAGCCTACTCCTGGCCCATACGCTGGCACAGACCCGTGCGTCAGCACGAAGCCTGACCCTCCCACGTTTGCGGACACTCTCCTGTGCCCTAAGACTTGCCGTTCCCTAACCCTAACCCTAGCCCGGAACCGAAACCCACCACCAGCCCTACACCTTTCCCTACGCCGTAGCCTATTCCTGGCTCATACGCAGGCACTGACCCTTTCATCAGCAATTAGACTGACCCTCCCACGTTTCCGTACCCTCACCTGTGCCCTAAGCCTTGCCGTTCACTAACCCTAACCCTAGCCCGGAACGGAAACCCACCACCAGCCCTACACATTACTCTATGCCGTAGCCTACACCTGGCCCGTACGCGGGCACTGACCTGTGCTTCAGCACGTAGCCTGACCCTCCCATGTTACCGTACGCTCACCTGTGCCCAAGCCTTGTCGTTCCCTAACCCTAACCCTAGCCCGGCACGGAATCTCACCACCAGCTCTACACCTTATCGTATGCCGTAGCCTAGTCCTGGCCCGTACGCTGGCACTGACCCGTGTGTCAGCATGTAGCCTGACCCTCCCACGTTTCCGTAACCTCACCTGTGCCCTAAGCCTTGCCGTTCCCTAACCCTAACCCTAGCCCGGAACAGAAAACCACCACCAGCCCTACACCTTACCCCAAGACGTAGACTATTCCTGGCCCGTACGCAGGCACTGACCCTTTCATCAGCACGTAGCCTGACCCTCCCACGTTTCCGTACCCTCATCTGTGCCCTAAGCCTTACCGTTCCCTAACCCTAACCCTAGCCCGGAACGGAAACCCACCACCAGCCCTACACCATAACCTACGCCGTAGCCTACTCCTGGCCTGTACGGTGGCACTGATCCTTGCGTCAGCATGTAGCCTGAACCTCCCACGTTTCCGTACCCTCACCTGTGCCCTAAGCCTTGCCGCTCTGTAACCCTAACCCTAACGCGGAACGGAAACCCACCATCAGCCCTACACCTAACCCCCAAGCCGTAGCTTACTACTGGCCAGTATGCTGGCACTGACACGTGCATCTTCACGTAGCCTGACGCTCCCACGTTGCCGTACCCTCACCTGTGCCCTAAGCCTTGCCGTTCCCTAACCCTAACCCTAGTCCCCAACGGAAACCCACCACCAGCCCTAAACCTTACCCCCAAGCCGTATCCTACTCCTGGCCCGTATTCTGGCACTGACACGTTCGTCAGCACGTAGCCTGACACTCCCACGTTTCCTTATCCTCACCTGTGCCCTAAGCCTTGCCTTTCACTAACCCTAACTATAGCCCGGAATGGAAACCCACCACCAACCCTACACCTTACCCTACGCCGTAGCCTACTCCTGTCCCGTACGCTGGCACTGACCCGTGTGTCAGCACGTGACCTGACCTTCCCACATTTCCGTACCCTCACCTGTGCCCTAAGCCTTGCCGTTCCCTAACCCTAACCCTAGTACGGAACGGAAACACAACACAAGCCCTACACCTAACACCCAAGCCATAGCCTACTCCTGGCCTGTACGCTGGCACTGACCCATGCGTCAGCACGTAGCCTGACACTCCCACGTTTCCGTACCCTCACCTCTGCCCTAAGCCTTGCCGTTCCCTATCCCTAACCCTAGCCCCGAACGGAAACGAACCAGCAGCCATACACCTTTCTCTACGACGTAGCCTACTCCTGGCCCATACGCAGGCATTGACACGTGCATTAGCACGTAGCCTGACCCTCCCACGTTTCCGTACCCTCACCTGTGCCCTAAGCCTTGCCGTTCCCTCACCATAACCCTAGACAGGAACGGAAATCCACCAGCAGCCCTACACCTTACCCTACGCCGTAGCCTACTCCTGGCCCGTACGCTGGCACTGACCCGTGCGTCAGCACGTAGCCTGACCCTCAAACGTTTCGGTACCCTCACCTGTGCCCTAAGCCTTACCGTTCCCTTACCCTAATCCTAGCCAGGAACGGAAACCCACCACCAGCCCTACAACTTACCCCAAGCCGTAGGCTACTCCTGGACATTACGCTGGCACTGACCTGTGCGTCAGCACGTAGCCTGACCCTCCCACGTTTCTGTACCCTCACCTGTGCCCTAAGCCTTGACGTTCCCTTACCCTAATCCTAGCCAGGAACGGAAACCCACCACCAGCCCTACAACTTACCCCAAGCCGTAGGCTACTCCTGGACCTTACGCTGGCACTGACCTGTGTGTCAGCACGTAGCCTGACCCTCCCACGTTTGCAGACCCTCACCTGTGCCCTAAGCCTTGCCATTCCCTAACCCTAACCCTAGCCCGGAACGGAAACCCACCACCAGCCCTACAACTTTCCCTACGACGTAGCCTATTCCTGGCCCCTACGCAGGCACTGACCCTTTCATCAGCACGTAGCCTGACCCTCCCACGTTTCTGTACCCTCACCTGTGCCCTAAGCCTTGCCGTTCCCTAACCCTAACCCTAGCCCGGAATGGAAACCCACCACCAGCCCTATAACTTACCCCAAAGCCGTAGCCTACTCCTGGTCCATACGCTGGCACTGACCTGTGCGTCAGCACGTAGCCTGAACTTCCCACATTACCGTAACCTCACCTGTGCCCTGTGCCTTGCCGTTCCCTAACCCTAACCCTAGTACGGAACGGAAACACACCACCAGCCCTACACCTAACCCCCAAGCCATAGCCTACTCCTGGCCCGTACGCTGGCACTGACCAGTGCGTCAGCACGTAGCCTGACCCTCCCACATTTCCGTACCCTCACCTGTGCCCTAAGCCTTGCTGTTCCCTAACACTAACCCTAGCCTGGAACGGAAACACACCACCAACCCTACACCTAACCACCAAGCCGTAGCCTATTCCTGGCCCGTACGCTGGCACTGACCGGTGTGTCAGCATGTAGCCTGACCCTCCCACGTTTCCGTAACCTCACCTGTGCCCTACGCCTTGCCGTTCCCTAACCTTAACCCTAGCCCGGAACGGAAACCCACCACTAGCCCTACACCTTACCCTATGCCGTAGCCTACACCTGGCCCGTTAGTGGGCACTGACCTGTGCATCAGCACGTAGCCTGACCCTCCCATGTTACCGTACACTCACCTGTGCCCTAAGCCTTGCCGTTCCCTAACCCTAACACTAGCCCGGAACGGAAACACACCACCAGCCCTAAACCTTACCCACAAGCCGTAGCCTACTCCTCGCCCGTACGCTGGCACTGACCCGTGCGTCAGCACGTAGCCTGACCCTCCCACGTTTCCGTACCATCACCTGTGCCCTAAGCCTTGCCGTTCCCTCACCCTCACCCTAGCCAGGAAAGGAAACCCACCAGCTACCCTACACCTTACCCTATGCCGTAGCGTACTCCTGGCCCGTATGCTGGTACTGAACCGTGCGTCAGCATGTAAACTGACACCCCACGTTTCCATACCCTCACCTGGGCCCTAAACCTTGCCGTTCCCTAACACTAACCCTAGCCCGGAATGGAAACCCACCACCAGCCCTAAAACTTACCCCCATGCCATAGCCTACTCCTGGCCCGTACACAGGCACTGACCCGTGCGTCAGCACGTAGCCTGACCCTCCCACTTTTCCGTACCCTCTGCTAAGCCCTAAGCCTTGATCTTCCCTAACTCTAACCCAAGCCCGGAACGGAATCCCACCACCAGCCCTACACATTAATGTATGCCGTAGCCTATTCCTGGCCCGTACGCTGGCACTGACCCGTGCGTCAGCACGTAGCCTGACCCTCCCACGTTTCCGTACCCTCACCTGTGCCTTAAGCCTTGCCGTTCCCTAACCCTAACCCTAGCCCGGAACGGAAACCCACCACCAGCCTTAAACCTTTCCCTACGCCGTAGCCTACTCCTGGCCCGTACGCTGGCACTGACCCATGCGTCAGCATGTAGTCTGACCCCACACGTTTCCGTACCCTCACCTGGGCCCTAAGCCTTGCCGTTCCCTAACCCTAACCTTAGCCCGGAACGGAAACCCACCACAAGCCCTACACCTTACCCTATGCCGTAGCCTACTCCTGGCCCGAACGCTGGCACTGACCCGTGCGTCAGCACGTAGCCTGACCTTCCCACATTTCCGTACCTTCACCTGTGCCGTAAGCCTTGCTGTTCCCTAACCCTAACCCTAGTACGGAACGGAAAACCATCACCAGCCCTACACCTAACCTCCAAGCCATAGCCTACTTATGGCCCGTACGCTGGCACTGACCCATGCGTCAGCACGCAGCCTGTCCCTCCCACGTTTCCGTACCATCACCTTTGCCCTAAGCCTTGCCGTTCCCTAACCCTAACCCTAGCCCGGTACAGAAACCCAACCCAGCCCTACACCTAAACCCCAAGCCGTAGCCTACTCCTGGCCGGTACGATTGCACTGACCCGTGCGTCAGCACGTAGCCTGACCCTCCCACTTTTCCGTACCCTCACCTGTGCCCTAAGCCTTGCCGTTCCCTAACCCTAACCCTAGCCCAGAACGGAAACCCACCACCAGCCCTACACCTTGCCCCCAAGCAGTAGCCTACTCCTGGCCCGTATGCTGGCTCTGACACATGCGTCAGCACGTAGCCTGACCCTCCCACGTTTCCGTACCCTCACCTGTGCCCTAAGCCTTGCCGTTCCATAACCCTAACCCTAGCCCGGAACGGAAACCCACCACCAGCCCTACACCTTTCCCTACGCCGTAGCCTACTCCTGGCCCGTACGCTGGCACTGACCCGTGCGTCAGCACGTAGCCTGACCCTCCCACGTTTCCGTACTCTCACCTGTGCCCTAAGCCTTGCCGTTCCCTAACCAAAACCCTAACCCGGAACGGAAACCCACCACCATCTCTAAACTTTTCGCTACAGAGTAGCCTACTCCTCGCCCGTACGCTCGCACTGACCGATGCGTCAGCATGTAGTTTGACCCTCCCACGTTTCCGTACCCTCACCTGGGCCCTAAGCCTTGCCATTCCCTAACACTAACCTTAGTCCGGAAAGGAAACCCACCACCAGCCCTACACCTTACCCTATGCCGTAACCTACACCTGACCCATACGCAGGCACTGACCTGTGCTTCAGCACGTAGCCTGACCCTCCCACGTTTGCAGACCCTCACCTGTGCCCTAAGACTTGCCGTTCCCTAACACTAACCCTAGCCCAGAACGGAATCCCACCACCAGCCCTACACCTTTCCCTACGCCGTAGCCCATTCCTGGCTCGTACGCAGGCACTGACACTTTCATCAGCACGTAGCCTGACCCTCCCAAGTTTCTGTACCCTCACCTGTGCCCTAAGCCTTGCCGTTCACTAACCCTAACCCTAGCCCGGAACGGAAACCCACCACCAGCCCTACAACTTACCCCCAAGCCGTAGTCTACTCCTGGCCGGTACGCTGGCACTGACACGTGCGTCAGCACGTAGCCTGACTCTCACACGTTTCCGTACCCTCACCTGTGCTCTAAGCCTTGCCGTTTCCTAACCCTAACCCTAGCCCGGAACAGAAACCCACCACCAGCCCTACACCCTACCCTACGCCATAGCCTATTACTGGCCCGTACGCTGGCTCTGAGCCATGCGTCATCACGTAGCCTGACCCTCCCACGTTTCCGTACCCTCACCTGTGCCCTAAGCCTTGACGTTCCCTAACCCTAACCCTAGCCCGGAACAGAAACCCACCACCAGCCCTACAAATTACCACCACGCCGTAGCCTACTCCTGGCCCATATGCTGGCTCTGACACATGCGTCAGCACGTAGCCTGACCCTCCCACGTTTCCGTACCCTCACCTGTGCCCTATGCCTTGCCGTTCCCTAACCCTAACTCTAGCACAGAACGGAAACCCACCTCCAGCCCTACACCATACCCTATGCCGTAGCCTACACCTGGCCCGTACGTTGGCACTGACCCGTGCGTCAGCACGTAGCCTGACCCGCCCACGTGTCCGTACCCTCACCTGTGCCCTAAGCCTTGACGTTCCCTTACCCTAACCCTAGCCCGGAACGGAAAGCCACCACCAGCCCTACAACTTACCCCCAAGCTGTAGCCTACTCCTGGCCCGTATGCTGGCACTGACCCATGCGTCAGCATGTAGCCTGACCCTCCCAAGTTTCCGTACCCTCACCTGTGCCCTATGCCTTGCCGTTCCCTAACCCTAACCGTAGCACAGAACGGAAACCCACCTCCAGCCCTATACCTTACCCTGCGCTGTAGCCTACTGCTGGCCCGTATGCTGGCACTGACCCATGCGTAAGCATGTAGCCTGACCGTCCCACGTTTCCGTACCCTCACCTGTGCCCTAAGCCTTGACATTCCCTAACCATAACCCTAGCCCGGAACGGAAACCCACCACCAGCCCTACACCTTACCCTATGACGTAGCCTATACCTGGCCCGTACGCGGGTAATAGCCTGTGCTTCAGCACGTAGCCTGACACTACCATGTTACCGTACCCACCGCTGTGCTCTAAGCCTTACCGTTCCCTTACCCTAACCCTAGCCCGGAACGGAAACCAACCACCAGCCCTAAAACTCACCCACAAGCCATAGCCTACTCCTGGCCCGTACGCTGGCACTGACCCGTGCGTCAGCACGTAGCCTGACCCTCCCACGTTTCTGTACCATCACCTGTGCCCTAAGCCTTGCCGTTCCCTAACCCTAACCCTAGCCCGGAACGGAAACCCACCACCAGCACTAAACATTACCCTACGCCGTAGCCTACTCCTGGCCCGTGCGCTGGCACTGACACGTGCGTCAGCACGTAGCCTGAACATCCCACGTTTCTGTACCCTCACATGTGCCCTAAGCCTTGCCGTTCCCTAACCCTAACCCTAGCCCGGAACGGAAACCCACCACCAGCCCTACACTCTATCCTATGCCGTAGCCTATACCTGGCCCGTACGCTGTCCCTGATCCGTGTGTCTGCACGTAGCCTGACGCTCCAACGTTTCCGTACCCTCACCTATGCCCTAAGCATTGACGTTCGCTAACCCTAACCCTAGCCCGGAACGGAAACCCACCACCAGCCCTACACTAACCCCCAAGCCGTAGCCTATTCCTGGCCGGTACGATGGCACTGACCCGTGCGTCAGCACGTAGCCTGACCCTCCCACGTTTCCGTACCCTCACCTTAGCCCTAAGCCTTGCCTTTCCCTAACCCTAACCCTAGCCCAGAACGGAAACCCACCACCAGCCCTAGACCTTAACCTATGCCGTAGCCTACTCCTGGCCTGTACGCTGGCACTGACCCATGCGTTAGCACGTAGCCTGACGCTCCCACGTTTCCGTACCCTCACCTGTGCCCTAAGCCTTGCCGTTCCGTAACCCTAACCCTAGCCCTGAACGGAAACCCACCACCAGCCCTACACTTTACCGTACGCCGTAGCTTACGCCTGGACCATACACGGACACTGACCCGTGCGTCAGCACGTAGCCTGACCCTCCCACGTTTCCGTAACCCTCACCAGTGCCCTAAGCCTTGCCGTTCCGTAACCCTAACCCTAGCCCGGCACGGAAATGGACCACCAGCCCTACAACATACCCCCAAGCCGTAGACTATTCCTGGCCCATAGGCTGGCACTGACCCGTGGGTCAGCAAGTAGCCTGACCTTCTCACGTTTCTGTACCCTCACCTGTGCCCTAAGCCTTGCCGTTGCCTAACAGTAACCCTAGCCCAAAACGGAAACCCACCACCAGCCCTACAACTTACCCCCAAGCCGTAGCCTACTCCTGGTCCGTACACTGGCACTGACCCATGCGTCAGCACGTAGCCTGACCCTCCCACCTTTCCGTACCCACACCTGTGCCCTAAATCTTGCCTTTCCCTAACCCTAACCCTAGCCCAGAACGGAAACCCACCACCAGCCCTAGACCATTCCCTATGCCGTAGCCTACTCCTGGCCCGTACGCTGGCACTGACCCATGCGTCAGCACGTAGCCTGACCCTCACACGTTTCTGTACCATCACCTGTGCCCTAAGCCTTGCCGTTCCCTCACCCTCACCCTAGCCAGGAATAGAAACCCACCAGCATCCCTACAACTTACCCCCAAGCTGTAGCCTACTCCTGGCCCGTATGTTGGCACTGACCCATGCGTCAGCACGTAGCCTGACCCTCCCACGTTTCCGTACCCTCACCTGTGCCCTATGCCTTGCCGTTCCCTAACCCTAACCCTAGCACAGAACGGAAACCCACCTCCAGCCCTATACCTTACCCTACGCTGTAGCCTACTGCTGGCCCGTATGCTGGCACTGACCCATGCGTAAGCACGTAGCCTGACCCTCCCACGTTTCCGTACCCTCACCTGTGCCCTAAGCCTTGACGTTCCCTAACCATAACCCTAGCCCAGAACAGAAAACCACCACCAGCCCTAGACCTTACCCTACGGCGTAGCCTACTCCTGGCCTGTACGCTGACACTGACACGTGTGTCAGCACGTAGCCTGAACCTCCCACGTTTCCGTACCCTCACCTGTGCCCTAAGCTTTGCCATTCCCTAACCCTAACCCTAGCCCGGAACGGAAACCCACCACCAGCCCTATAACTTACCCCCATGCCATAGCCTACTCCTTGCCCGTACACAGGCACTGACCCGTGCGTCATCACGTAGCCTGACACTCCCACTTTTCCGTACCCTCAGCTAAGCCCTAAGCCTTGGCCTTCCCTAAATCTAACCCAAGCCCGGAACGGAATCCCACCACCAGCCCTACAGCTTAACGTATGCCGTAGCCTATTCCTAGCCCGTACGCTGGCACTGACACGTGCGTCAGCACGTAGCCTGACCCTCCCACGTTTCCGTACCCTCACCTGTGCCCTAAGCCTTGCCGTACCCTAACCCTAACCCTAGCCAGGATAGGAAACCCACCAGAAGCCCTAAACCTTACCATACGCCGTAGCCCAATCCTGGCCCGTACGCTGGCACTGACCCGTGAGTCAGCACGTAGCCTGACCCTCCCACGTTTCCGTACCCTCACCTGTGCCCTAAGCCTTGCCGTTCCCTCACCATAACCCTAGCCAGGAACGGATATCCACCAGCAGCCCTACACCTTACCCTACGCCGTAGCATACTCCTGGCCCGTACGCTGGCACTGACCCGTGCGTCAGCACGTAGCCTGACCCTCACACGTTTCAGTACCCTCACCTGTGCCCTAAGCCTTGCCGTTCCCTAACCCTAACCCTAGTCCGGAACAGAAACCCACCACCAGCCCTACAGCTTACCCCCAAGCCATAGACTATTCCTGGCCCGTACGCTGGCACTGACCCGTGCGTAAGCATGTAGCCTGACCCTCCCACGTTTCCGTACCCTCACCTGTGCCCTAAGCCTTGCAGTTCCCTAACCCTAACCCTAGCGCGGAACAGAAACCCACCACCAGCCCGACACCTAACCCCCAAGCCGTAGCCTACTCCTAGCCGGTACGCAGGCACTGACCCATGCATCAGCACATAGCCTGACCCTCCCACGTTTCTGTACCCTCACCTGTGCCCTAAGCCTTGCCGTTCCCTTACCCTAATCCTAGCCAGGAATGGAAACCCACCACCAGCCCTACAACTTACCCCCAAGCCGTAGGCTACTCCTGGACCTTACGCTGGCACTGACCTGTGCGTCAGCACGTAGCCTGAACCTCCCACGTTTGTGGACCCTCACCTGTGCCCTAAGCCTTGCCATTCCCTAACCTTAACACTAGCCCGGAATGGAAACCCACCACCAGCCCTACACCTTTCCCTACGCCGTAGCCTATTCCTGGCCCGTACGCAGGCACTGACCCTTTCATCAGCACGTAGCCTGACCCTCCCACGTTTCCGTACCCTCACAAGTGCCCTAAGCCTTGCCGTTCCCTAACCCTAACCCTAGCCCGGAATGGAAACCCACCACCAGCCCTACACCTTACCCCCAAGCCGTAGCCTACTCCTGGTCCATACGCTGGCACTGTCCTGTGCGTCAGCACGTAGCCTGAACTTCCCACATTACCGTAACCTCACCTGTGCCCTAAGCCTTGCCGTTCCCTAACTCTAACCCTAGTACGGAAAGGAAACACACCACCAGCCCTACAACTAACACCCAAGCCATAGCCTACTCCTGGCCCGTACGCTGGCACTGACCCGTGCGTCAGCACGTAGCCTGACCCTCCCACATTTCCGTACCCTCACCTGTGCCCTAAGCCTTGCTGTTCCCTAACACTAACCCTAGCCTGGAACGGAAACACACCACCAACGCTACACCTAACCACCAAGCCGTAGCCTACTCCTGGCCGGTGCGCTGGCACTGACACGTGCATCAGCATGTAGCCTGAACCTCCCACGTTTCCGTAACCTCACCTGTGCCCTACGCTTTGCCATTCCCTAACCCTAACTGTAGCCCGAAAGGGAAACAGCCCAACACATTACCGTACGCCGTAGCCTACTCTTGGCCGGTACGCTAGCTCTGACACGTGCATCAGCATGAAGCCTGACCCTCCCACGTTTCCGTACCCTCACCTGTGCCCTAAGCCTTGCCGTTCACTAACCATAACCCAAGCCGGAACGGAATGCCACCACCAGCCCTACACATTACCGTATGCCGTAGCCTATTCCTGGCCCGTACGCTGGCACTGACACGTGCGTCAGCATGTAGCCTGAACCTCACACATTTCCGTACTCTCACATGTGCCCTAAGCCTTGCCGTTCCCTAACCCTAACACTAGCCCGGAACGAAAACCCACCACAAGCCCTACACCTTACCATACGCCATAGCCTACTCCTGGCCCGTACGCCGGCACTGACCCGTGAGTCAGCACGTAGCCTGACCCTCCCACGTTTCCGTACCCTCACCTGTGCCCTAAGCCTTACCGTTCCCTCACCCTAACCCTAGCCAGGAACGGAAACCCACCAGCAGCCCTAAACCTTACCATACGCCGTAGCCTACTCCTGGCCCGTACGATGGCACTTACTCGTGTGTCAGCATGTAGACGGAACCTCCCACGTTTCTGTACCCTCACCTGTGCCCTAAGCCTTGCCGTTCCCTAACCCTAACCCTAGCCCCGAACGGAAACCCAACACCAGCCCTACACCTAACCCCCAAGCCGTAGCCTACTCCTGGCTGGTACGCTGGCACTGACCCGTGCATCGACACATAGCCTGACCCTCCCCCGTTTCCGTACCCTCACCTGTGCTCTAAGCCCTGCCGTTCCCTAACCCTAACCCTAGACATGAACGGAAACCCACCACCAGCCCTACACCTTACCCCCAAGCCGTAGGCTACTCCTGGACCTTACGCTGGCACTGACCCGTGCGTAAGCACGTAGCCTGACCCTCCCACGTTTGCGGACCCTCACCTGTGCCCTAAGCCTTGCCATTCCCTAACCCTAACCCTAGCCCAGAACGGAAACCCACCACCAGCCCTACACCTTTCCCTACGCCGTAGCCTATTCCTGGCCCATACGCAGGCACTGACCCTTTCATCAGCACGTAGCCTGATCCTCCCACGATTCCGTAACCTCACCTGTGCCCTAAGCCTTGCCGTTCCCTAATCCTAACCCTAACCCGGAACCGAAACCCACCCCCAGCCCTACACCTTACTCTATGCCGTAGCCTGCACCTGGACCGTACGCGGGCACTGACCTGTGCTTCAGCATGTAGCCTGACCCTCCCATGTTACCGTACCCTCACCTGTGCCCTAAGGCTTGTCGTTCCCTAACTCTAACCCTAGCCCGGAACGGAAACACACCACCAGCCCTAATCCTAACCCACAAGCCGTGGCTTACTCCTGGCCCGTACGCTGGCACTGACCGTGCGTCAGCACGTAGCCTGACACTCCCACGTTTCCGTACCATCACCTGTGACCTAAGCCTTGCCGTTCCCTAACCCTAACCCTAGCCCGGAACGGAAACCCACCACCAGCCCTAAACCTTACCCACAAGCCGTAGCCTACACCTGGCCCGTACACTGGCACTGACCCGTGCGTCAGCACGTAGCCTGACCCTCCCACTTTCCTGTACTCTTACCTGAGCCCTAAGACTTGCCGTTCCCTAACCCTAACCCTAGACATGAACGGAATCCCACCACCAGCCCTACACCTTACCATATGCTGTAGCCTACTCCTGGCCGGTACGCTGCCACTGAGCCGTGCATCAGCACGTAGCCTGACCCTCCCACGTTTCTGTACCCTCAGCTGTGCCCTAAGCCTTGCCGTTCCCTAACCCTAACCCTAGCCCAGAACGGAAACACACCACCAGCCCTACACGTTACCCCCAAGCCGTAGCCTACTCCTGGCCCGTACGCTGGCACTGACCCGTGCGTCAGCACGTAGCCTGACCCTCCCACGTTTCCGTACCCTCACCTGTGCCCTAAGCCTTGCTGTTCCCTAACACTAACCCTAGCCTGGAATGGAAACCCACCACCAGCCCTACACCTAACCACCAAACCGTAGCCTACTCCTGGCCCGTACGCTGGCACTGACACGTGCGTCATCACGTAGCCTGAACCTCCCTCGATTCCGTACCCTCACGTGTACCCTAAGCTTTGCCGTTCCCTAACCCTAACTGTAGCCCAGAACGGAAACCCACCAACAGCCCTACACCATTCCCTACGCCGTAGCCTAATCCAGGCCCATACGCTGGCACTGACCCATGGGTCAGCACGTAGCCTGACGCTCCCACGTTTCCGTACACTCACCTGTGCCCTATGCCTTGACGTTCCCTAACCCTAACCCTAGCACAGAACGGAAACCCACCTCCAGCCCTACACCTTACCCTATGCCGTAGCCTACACCTTGCCCGTACGTTGGCACTGACCCGTGCGTCAGCACGTGTCCTGAACCGCCCACGTTTCCGTACCCTCACCTGTGCCCTAAGCCTTGACGTTCCCTTACCCTAACCCTAGCCCAGAACGGAAAGCCACCTCCAGCCCTACAACTTACCCCCAAGCTGTAGCCTACTCCTGGCCCGTATGCTGGCACTGACCCGTGCGTCAGCACGTAGCCTGACCCTCCCAAGTTTCGGTACCCTCACCTGTGCCCTATGCCTTGCCGTTCCCTAACCCTAACCCTAGCACTGAACGGAAACCCACCTCCAGCCCTATACCTTACCCTGCGCTGTAGCCTACTGCTGGCCCGTATGCTGGCACTGACCCATGCGTCAGCACGTAGCCTGACCCTCCCACGTTTCCGTACCCTCACCTGTGCCCTAAGACTTGTCGTTCCCTAACCCTAACCCTAGCCCGGAACGGAAACCCATCACCAGCCCTAAACCTTTCCCTACGCCGTAGCCTACTCCTGGCCCGTATGCTGGCACTGACCCGTGCGTCAGCATGTAGACTGACACCCCCGTTTCCATACCCTCACCTGGGCCCTAAACCTTGCCGTTCCCTAACACTAACCCTAGCCCGGAATGGAAACCCACCACCAGCCCTAAAACTTACCCCCATGCCATAGCCTACTCCTGGCCCGTACACAGGCACTGACCCGTGCGTCAGCACGTAGCCTGACCCTCCCACTTTTCCGTACCCTCTGCTAAGCCCTAAGCCTTGGCCTTCCCTAACTCTAACCCAAGCCCGGAACGGAATCCCACCACCAGCCCTACACCTTAATGTATGCCGTAGCCTATTCCTGGCCCGTACGCTGGCACTGACCCGTGCGTCAGCACGTAGCCTGACCCTCCCATGTTTCCGAACCCTCACATGTGCCCTAAGCCTTGCCGTTCCCTAACCCTAACCCTAGCCCGGAACGGAAACCCACCACCAGCCCTAAACCTTTCCCTACGCCGTAGCCTACTCCTGGCCCGTATGCTGGCACTGACCCTTGCGTCAGCATGTAGACTTACACCCCCGTTTCCATACTCTCACCTGGGCCCTAAACCTTGCCGTTCCCTAACACTAACCCTAGCCCGGAATGGAAACCCACCACCAGCCCTAAAACTTACCCCCATGCCATAGCCTACTCCTGGCCCGTACACAGGCACTGACCCGTGCGTCAGCACGTAGCCTGACCCTCCCACTTTTCCGTACCCTCTGCTAAGCCCTAAGCCTTGGCCTTCCCTAACTCTAACCCAAGCCCAGAACGGAATCCCACCACCAGCCCTACACCTTAATGTATGCCGTAGCCTATTCCTGGCCCGTACGCTGGCACTGACCCGTGCGTCAGCACGTAACCTGACCCTCCCATGTTTCCGAACCCTCACATGTGCCCTAAGCCTTGCCGTTCCCTAACCCTAACCCTAGCCCGGAACGGAAACCCACTACCAGCCCTAAACCTTTCCCTACGCCGTAGCCTACTCGTGGCCCGTACGCTGGCACTGACCCGTGCGTCAGCATGTAGCCTGACCCTCTCACGTTTCCGTACCCTCACCTGTGCCCTAAGCCTTGACTTTCCCTAACCCTAACCCTAGCCCGGAACGCAAACCCACCACCAGCCCTACACCATTCCCTACCCCGTAGCCTAGTCCTGGACCATACGCTGGCACTGACCCGTGCGTCAGCACGTAGCCAGACCCTCCCACGTTTCCGTACCCTCACCTGTGCCCTAAGCCTTGCCGTTCCGTAACCAAAACCCCAACACGGAACGGAAACCCACCACCATCGCTAAACCTTTCCCTTCTGGGTAGCCTACTCCTGGCCGGTACGCTGGCACTGACACGTGCATCAGCACGTAGCCTGGCCCTCACACGTTTCCATACCCTCACCTGTGCCCTAAGCCTTGCCGTTTCCTAACCCTAACCCTAGCCCGGAACAGAAACCCACCACCAGCCCTACACTCTACCCTACGCCATAGCCTATTCCTGGCCCGTACGCTGGCTCTGAGCCGTGCGTCATCACGTAGCCTGACCCTCCCACGTTTCCGTACCCTCACCTGTGCCCTAAGCCTTGACGTTCCCTAACCCTAACCCTAGACCGGAACAGAAAACCACCACCAGCCCTACAACTTACCACCACGCCGTAGCCTACTCCTGGCCCATATGCTGGCACTGACCCGTGCGTCAGCACGTAGCCTGACCCTCCCACGTTTCCGTAACCTCAGCTGTGCCCTAAGCCTTGCCGTTCCCTAACCTTAACCCTAGCCCGGAACGGAAACCCACCACCAGCCCTACACCTTACCCTATGCCATAGCCTACACCTGGCCCGTACACGTGCACTGACCTGTGCTTCAGCACGTAGCCTGACCCTCCCATGTTACCGTACCCTCACTTGTGCCCTAAGACTTGCCATTCCCTAACCCTAACCGTAGCCCAGAACGGAAACACACCACCAGCCCTAAAACTTACCCACAAGCCGTAGCCTACTCCTGGCCTGTACGCTGGCACTGACTCGTGCGTCAGCACGTAGCCTGACCCTCCCACGTTTCTGTACCATCACCTGTGCCCTAAGCCTTGCCGTTTTCTCACCCTTACCCTAGCCAAGAATAGAAACCCTCCAGCAGCCCTACACCTTACCCTACGCCGTAGCCTACTCCTGGCACGTACGCTGGCACTGACACATGCGTCAGCATGTAGCCTGAACCTCCCAAGTTTCCGTACCCTCACCTGTGCCCTAAGCCTTGCTGTTCCCTAACACTAACCCTAGCCTGGAATGGAAACCCACCACCAGCCCTAAACCTAACCTCCAAACCGTAGCCTACTCCTGGCCGGTACGCTGGCACTGACACGTGAGTCATCAAGTAGCCTGAACCTCCCACGTTTCCGTACCCTCACATGTGCCCTAAGCTTTGCCGTTCCCTAACCCTAACTGTAGCCCGGAACTGAAACCCACCAACAGCCCTACACCTTACCCCCAAGCTGTAGCCTACTCCTGGTCCATACGCTGGCACTGACCCGTGCGTCAGAACGTATCCTGAACCTGCCACGTTGCTGTACCCTCACCTGTGCCCTAAACCTTGCCATTCCCTAACCCTAACCCTAGTACTGAACGGAAACACACCATAAGCCCTACACCTAACCCCCAAGCCGTAGCCTACTCCTGGCCCGTATGCTGGCACTGATCCGTGCGTCAGCACGTAGCCTGACACTCCCACTTTTCTGTACCCTCACATGTGCCCTAAGACTTGCTGTTCCCTAACACTAACCCGAGCCTGGAACGGAAACACACCATCAGACCTACACCTAACCACCAAGCCGTAGCCTACTCCTGGCTGGTACGCTGGCATTGACCCGTGTGTCAACACGTAGCCTGACCCTCCCACGTTTTCGTACACTCACCTGTGCCCTAAGCCTTGCCGTTCCCTAACCCTAACCCTACCCCGGAACGGAAAACCACCACTAGCCCTAA